>NW_023501256.1:0-356769 GCF_013396195.1 Fusarium tjaetaba
GGTTACGGGGAGGGCGAGGGGGCGATACAGCACTATTTGGGTCTTTTAAGCCCATAGCCCCTGCTGCGACTGCCACTTACCTTGTGACTCCTTCCGCCGATACCCGCTGCTTTTTGATTGGCTCGCTCGAACTGTGTCTCCTCCATCATCTCATACCCACTTTGTACACGCCAAATCATCCTATCACCACCACAACACGCCTGTCGTACACTTGCACTGCCTCGCCCCTTGCCCACCCACCAATTTGGCTGCCCGTTCTCTCCCGTTTTCCTTATCAAATCCAAACTTACTTTGCACATCTTGTCTCTAACTGAGCCTGTTCTTTCACTGCTTCACCAGTGAGCTGCGACATGCGGCTTAAGCACACAGGCCGTTGATAGGCCCGTGCCATGATTCACCCGAATCTGGTTCTTTTGTTTGATGGATATTTGATGTAGAAAACGGCTAACATGGCTTCAAAACCAGGGATGGCAGCAAAAGCTCACTCAGCTTCATGTCGCCCAGTTCCCTTGGGACCCCAAGCCTGATCCCCCTGCACAAGCTCCGCCGGCTACCGTTCCACCAGCTCAGACTCATGCTCAAGCTCAATTCTCGCCTCAGCTAAGCAACCCAACTGGTCTTTCTTTACCGGGAATGGCCCAACCCCAGGTGCAGAATGGTATCAAGCCCGAAGGTACCAATGTCAAGACCGAGCCTCACGTACCTATCAAGCAAGAACCCGGCTTACAGGGTAATACGATGGCCTACCAACAGTACAATAACAACACCAACATCAACTTGAATGACAACAATGTAGCTGCCAATCGTGCCGCTCAGCAATTGCAGGCTCAGTATGGACAGCGAGCCGCCAGCTCTATCAACGCCCTTCACCAGCAACAAGGCCACTCTCAGCAGAACCAGCAACAACAGCAACAACAGCAACAACCGGCTCTACCGCAGCCACATCAGCAGCAACAGCCCGGCCTGACCCAGCAACAACACCACCAGCAGCAGATATATCGTCAGCAAATGGCCGCCGCAACTGCCCAACAGCAACCGCAACACCCGGCCAACGGTCAGCCCCACATTCAAAACGGTCAGACTGATGGCGCTGGCGATCTGGAAGAATTTGATGGTGTACTCATGCAACGAGCTGCTGATGGCAATTTGCATGAGCTCGGGCGAGTTGAGATCGACCGTATGCTGCATGAGCAAATCCTTGCCAAGGCCAAGAGCATGGAGGGCGGCGGTCTGATGCTTCCTTTGAAAGAGGCAACTCGAACTTCTTCGGTCTCGACATCACGGAAGGTCAAGGGCAAGCAACCTGCCGCATATGACGGAGGTGATGACGACGACGAAGATGATGAAGATGCCATCAACTCTGACCTCGATGACCCAGAAGAGGACCGAGACGACGATGATGTTGATGACGAGGGGCTTGGCAATATCATGCTGTGCATGTACGACAAGGTTCAGCGGGTCAAGAACAAGTGGTACGTTCCAACGTAAACTCGAGCATGAGTTTGAGTAATTTTGTTTCGCTTATTAACCGCAACTACAGGAAGTGCACTCTCAAGGATGGAGTTCTGACAGTCAACGGCAAGGAATATGTGTTTCACAAGGCTACTGGTGAATATGAGTGGTGATTTCAGACCGACTCGCTTGGAAAGCGACGGGGTTTTGGACCTTTCGACCAGATCGGTGGCGTGGTGTCGGGACACAACATCAAAACAAAGCCAACGAGGGACAAAGCTATTCGGTTGATTGCAACAGCAAGGATTTATGAAGACGGTCGTGGGTCATGTGTACATGCGGTGAGGAAAACTCGAGGTTGCAGATGCCACAGCGCGGCCAACAAGTTGCGACCGTATCAGATTATCTTATGGCAGCTTCTGTTTACTATTGGGGCCATTGATCCCTGCTTCCAAATTAATAAGCTAAGTGATATAGCAATAATAACATGGGTAGCTTATTGAATTCGTGGTGTGTGCACTTATCGAAAGCAGTTTGATGGCTTGTCCTCAACCAGACCCGGAGCAATTGAAGCTCAATGAGTCAATATAATCATCAGATGACATACAAGATGTCAGTATGATAAGCTTGGCAAGAGAACGGCAGCACAAGCGTCCGCCGTAATCAGTTCAAAAAAACGGGTATTTTGAACCGGGCGAAGTAAGAGGTTGAGGTGGAAGGATTCATGTATGTTGGTAGTCAACCTCACCACTTCCAAAACAAGCCATGTTTTGCTTAGACGTACATAGAGCGAGCATTGTGCAAAACACCCATGCGAAGTGGGTCACGCCTAACCTATGTAGAGCTAGGCTTATGCTGTTGGTCCGTAGCGGTGGGATTGCACTAAGAAGGGCGGGTGGGCAGTGAGGGTGAAAGGTAAGCTAAGCAATGGAAGTAAGGTGAGGAGAGGGCGGGCTCAGTCTAGGGTCGGCCCCGGGGCTGGGACCACAGACAATCTGCAGCTATGAGCCGGCGTGTCGTGGCTTTCGATGGGCGTTGAGGGGGTGCTAGGCTGTTGGTTCGGGCCGTCCAATAGGGTTGTATGTTGAACCTTAGTGGGACATCTTTCGTCTGTTTCGGCGTCTTCTTGCGTCGGTGTTGAACGAAGGATCGTCTGGTCGGTGCAGACGAGTCTTAGCTCAATAGCATTATGATATAGGCTCACAGGCAAGGGGCTCATTGTTCTGTGTAGTCCTTGGGGGTTGTTCTGGCGGCATGATTAGACCCTTGAGTGTAGAGGGATGCTAATGTGCCTATTGGTGACACTGAAACTCATGTGTAGATCGATTGCCATTTACATACGGACTATGGGATCCGTATTTTCCTCCTCAAGAATGCTTATATATATGGGTGATCAGATTAGGACGTCATAGTATATGTTGGACTTGACTACTTACGTACAGTAGTAGAGTAGCAAAGATGACTTCAGTCAAAATGAACGGAGTAGGCATCACAACTCCAACCAATTTCACGGACCCCACAGTCTGACCCGACAGTTTGGAACTGGTCGGGTCTTTACACCAAAACGGCATAGGCGACAGGGATTGCTGGGGGCCTCAATTACCGGGGTGTAAATTAGGTACATGTGCGGTACCGTCATAGCGGAGTTGGGAGTCTCAGCCCAGCCCGAGTGACAAACTCGCTTCTTGTATTACACTTGTCTCGCATGAATGAACATGGCAATCGAATTTCGGCATCATCAAGCTTTTCGCTTCCTTCAAATGGTGGCCAGTAATGACTTACCAAAAATGCTGACACTGCGACCTAACAGTTCAATCATAACCAGAAATTAGCGGCGTTATCGTGGGTGGTCAACCATGTGCAAGGTAAACGAAACTGCTGATGAACCCTGCTAGAGAGCTGCAGCCCCAGCCATTCCATATTGCGAGATTGGTACTTACCAGATTCTAGGACACCCTTAGGAGACGTGAAATCCAACTTGGTTTTCTGTTTATGCCGAGATACAGATGTCGTGTACCTGTAGGAGGTGAGTTAGTATGTTTGTATCGACGATCCCGAAAGAACAATGTGAAATATACATCGTTGCCAGTAACTGTTCTTCGGCCGGCAATTGGCTTTTGCCATCCCATTGCACTGGTCATACGTGGGCTAATGTATAGGTACTGTACGTATAGAGGGATCCGACAGGATGGTACAGCCTAGTCTACAGTGGGTTCGTTCGATGGAGGTGTGTCGGTTAAGTTTCGTCTCGTATCAAACTCTCTCGTTGACAGGGTCTGGCACTACCAACGGGTTGACCAAACACACAGATACCTTCAGAGAGATCTCCACTCGTTCGTCCACTTCCCTGGGCCTTTCCGGCTACTGAAGCGGTGAGGAGCGGGAGGTTTGAAATACGTAGCCCGTTTGCGTTGACGACTTCGACCGGGTAAAGTACCCAAAGTCGACCGGTCGTAACTCCCAGACTCCCAGTTGATTTATTTGCTGTTTTGGGTTGAGTCTAAAGCTGAGTAGTAACATTACCGCGCGAATCGCGCCAGTAGATATGGCACGTGTATAGGAATATCTGGGGGCTGGCACCATAGATCATGGTGCGCTGTCTCCATTGAAGTGATTAGTGCAAGCTTTGCAGTAGTCATCCTGATGATGCCTGATCAGGAGCCATACTGATATGCAGCCAACTATAGGACACGAGTGGTTCATACTATGGAATTGCCTCGGCTAAGATGCAGTCTATCAGTGAGCTGATGAGCTGAAAGTGGATTCCTCATAATCAACAGGGTGGTTACAAGACGACGGCGGTGATTCTTGACTATATCTTGGAGAGTTCAGAACCAAGTACAAACTCCATCTCATGTTGCTATCCCATGCTCTGAAGCCTGTTGTAGCATGTCGTCTAGCAACGAAATGATTATGAACAAATACGGTGCAATAGACTTAAAAACCCACTACTGCTCCGTCGATCTGGCTTTTGTTACGGGCTCTGTGGGATCTGGATCGAAGGTACTGGTATTTCGGACCCAATCCTTTGGTAATTTGGGTTAGTGCGGAGGTGAGCAAGGTTCAGGGATATGTAACTCAACAACCCTCATCTTGCTCCCTTGGACCTTGCATGATGGAGTACATGCATCACGAGAAGACCGTAGTTATCTCTGATTGGTGCTACACGAAGAAACATTGGGAGTCAGTCTGCCAGTCGGGAACAAACCTGATCAGAAATTAGTCGATTTCGGGGAACGCATTCATCAATTGGCCGAAGCTACCTACTTGCATTGACGGTCGAGGAACCGTCTTTGATAAGATGTCCAGAATAGTTGCATCCCGGATGTGGCTGCCCCACACAAAGAATGCACTGCCGGTTCTCCCATAAGACATTGAGAGATGTGTGCTTCCTGGAGAAGCTGTTTTCTAAGAATCTTATAAAAAGACAAGAAGACAGAGCCTAGCTGTAAGTGAAGTTTGTCCGCTTGAGTTCGCGTAGTTAAGCACTAGAACCGATGAAATATGGTGACAAAGAAAGTTGCTTCCTTGGCAAGGTCGTGCATGGCATATGTCGCGCTTCAACTGATCACATGGTATGAACATGATAAGCGCAAACTTTTTTTCCGTATAATAACACTCTTTCGGAATATTGATCATATGTTGGTTATTCAAACCTGCCAATGCCTAGATTAAGTAGTTGAACTGGAGACCTTCATGTCTGCTTCACAACAATCCATATGTTGCCAAGAAGAGATAACGACAAAAATTCTACATCCGTGGTCGAGGCTTGAGGAACTGATATGGTCATCAAAATGCTGGGTCAGCTAAGGCTTTCACGATTTCCTGGGCTGGATGGAGAAGGGCTGGTCCTTCGTGCTGCTTGCTCGGCGCGATGGACGAGTATTAGATCCATCTTGGTATATATGCCCTTCAGCCCAGTGCAGCTAATATGTTGGGGATGACGAGACTGGTCTGAGGCATCCTGGAAATACGTCTATGGGGAGACAGCAATCGAATTGAGCATACAAGCTTAGACATGAGTTCGTATGTACATATGGCGACGAGCCATCCATTTGCGAGAGACACTGGATCAGATGGTGAGTATCAGATTGGTGGGGAGGATAGCTAATTGGATCATCGGTATCCGCCGAAGTAAATGGCACGCATTCTTATACCCGATCAGGAGCTTCATCGAAGCAAGCAATTCATCGGTGAGAAGCGAGCAACAAGATGATGGAGAAAGGAGACCGAAACGGGACGAAACGAAAACCGCGGGGGGCCTGGAGCCAAACAGCACCTGAGCTCAGCGCCAATGATCCAAAAGCGAGCCTTGGACCGCAGGGGTTCTGTGCACTAGTTTCCGTAGCATCTCCCTAGCGTAAGCCACACCCCCCTGACAGTTTTGGTGCATTTCAGTGGTACGGTGCTTGATTGAGGGCTTGAGCCTCGACAGCCCGTCCGTGATGGCGTAAGGAGAAGCGGGCGGGCACTAGGGAACTCGCCCACGACCTCGGGTTGGCGTGCGTGTTTGGCTCTGACAAGGTTGTCGTCAAAGAGAAGAGGATTGTGACACGTTTTTCTTTTTCTGTAATACATACATCTGAATGATAGGCTCCATTGATATAAGCAGTTAGCATCATCACCTGATGACTGGCGCACCACCTTTGACGACGGAGAGCTTCTTTCCTCCCTCTCGGGCGTGGTTCGACTCACAAACAGCCTGTATACAATTCAACTGAGACTGGTTCATCCCACTGCTCTCGGGAGACCTAGGTAGTATCTCGTTTTTAGCACATCCTCTCTGTAGTGTCCAAGTCGACACGGCGTTTCGCAGTTAATCTCAAATGAATTCCTTTGCTGAATCAGAGGCATGGCCCAATAAGATGTTAGTCCGGACAATGCCCGGGGAAAAAGTCATGGGCCAATAATCTTACATCCAATGTTGGTAAACGATGAGCCAGCTGTCTCGATTCAAATCCAACATGAATGAAGCCGGGGATGTTTCTTGCAAAAATGAAATGGCCTGATTGAGATCGTTGCAGAGAAAATTACGAGTATCTCACCATATACATTTAGCGCCTGATAGAAAATGTCTCGAGCCAGCATCAAAATCTGGAATCATCACATCGATTACCACAACTGAGTCAGGTCTGACATTTCTGTCTTCACCAAGTCCCCTCATTTAGTTCCATGTTCCCTGTTGGCTCGATGCTAAAGTGATTAGAGACAAGACCGTCGTCGGCTAGGGACATTGGTATCCTCCCCGAAACACAACCAACAGCGGGACGAACCCCTCATCCTCCACAGTGACAGCGATCAGTGGCTGATCCGGGGCGCGGTTAGAGGGAGGGACGGAACCAACACGAACAAGAAAAGAAAAGAACCTTACCGGCACCCGTCATCCATCGTCCGTCGTCCATCGCCCATCGCCCGAGGCCAATGGGCGGTTGCGACTTCGGCGCCGTCAACCGCTGATGACAGCCATATCATTACATTCAACGGCATCAATCAGTAGGGAAAGCCATCATGGCTGGATGTTTCGCACGTTGAGATCCAGCACTCCTCTCCCAGCTATTCCAAGGATGACCAAACGGCCATCGGTGCAACCTAAATCACATAACGCAAGACTGGAAAGAGAAAGGACCCCAAGTATGGATGTGATATTGTGTGTTGCAGAATAACAAGACCTCCTTGGGAGACCATTTCAGCCATGGAAACCAACGTCACAGGCCGTTTGGGGGAGGCCAGCAAAGGAGACGCGATACATAGGTAGGTAGTTATGCTATGACAATTTTAACGGGCTGGATACGCGATGAGGGAGTTCGCTGCAGGTGCTGCAGAAGGTTCAGGACCACAGGCTGTCTGTCAGAGACAGCAAGTGAGCGCATGTATGGATGTAGGTACAGGATGGACGGGTAGGTAAGGCAGGTTAAGTTCCTTGCATAATAAAACATAACAATGGAGTGGTTCTCACACGAATCCATCCACTAGCCCCGCTAGGTACTATGCGTAGCGTAGCCCAGCGACATCGAGGTTGGTTGCCCCTCTGAATGAGCTGTGTGTGGGTTCCTTTGTGATTGATTATGATAAGGTACCTTACGGAACGGTACCTTCTTTGTCCCTACCTACCATTTGGCGGCACCCTTGGCGCAGGCTTTTGGATATCCTCTTGTTGACCACTTTCTGCTACTTGTTAGTGAGATTGGGGATCGGTATATGAATGGCAAGTTTACGATTCTGATCTATTTTCAGCCCAACCCATCTTAGTCCCGGGCTTGTTAAAAGTTGTAATATTAGTGCCGCCGGCTTCAGTGGCATAGCTTTGATAAGTAGGTACCTAGCAACTAATCTGAAGTGGGCTGTCTGAGGTGTTCTCATAGCCATCAGAAAGTCTTCAGGGATGGTAACACAAGGCTTCGACCGCTTTTCGAGGCGCATGATAATAATAATAATCACAATACAAATAACGAGCAGGACTCGACCAACAGCCGTCATCTCAACAGGGGGTGTAATGCAAAAATGAAGAGGGGCGAACCCTCGAGGGGCACACACCCACAGGTTCAAGGTCCAAGGTCCCACGTCCACCTAAGCTGCTGGGTTAGTAGGTAGGACCCATTGGATCCATCCATGCCCGTCTCTGTCTCTGTCTGCGTCTGCGTCTGCGTCTGCGTCTGTCTCTGTCTCTGTACCCGTACCCGTACCTGTACCTCTAACGCTGTGCCTAGGGCTGCCTTGCCTCGCCTTGCCCTGTTAGCCTGTCTTGCCTTAAGCTACTAACCCAAGGACAATTGTGCTGTAAGTTAGCTAGGTACCTTAGCTGTATCCATGTCCCACGCTCCAGCTCCACACTCTTGCTGGCGACAATAAGTATCAACAACCTTCCACCTCATCTTTTCCGGCTTCTTTCTTGCCCATGACCTTTTTAATGCCCTTTACATTTATTTACCTCCAGCTTCAAGCCTCCGTTATCTCCATTAGCTACTCGGTGATCATCTGGGCTCAAACTTTTCGGTCCACAAGTCTCAAAAAGAGGATCACGAGAGAACAAAAACCCCTCCTACAATCTTCAAACTCAACGCAGTTGACCCCTTCATCTTCCAACTGCCTCCCATCTCCTTCTTTCTTGAGCCAACTTGGCCGTATTCTCGATACAGAAACAGAAATTGGAATGCGTTCCGGAGGTCTTCTGTCCAGTTGCATCTTATATATACCCAACCTACGCCCAGCACAACATCTTCAAGTCCTGACACCGACGTTTCACCTTGGGTGAATTTGCGATTCGCGTAAATTTATCTTCTCAACCTCTTATTCGACACTCCATAACGTTCTTGGCGGTTTCCTAGACGGCTTCTGGTCTCTCTAATACACGTGCTTCGGCCTCTGAACTCGTTCATATTCGGTAAGTTCATACTATAAACCACCTGTGCGAGTTCATCCTGAGGCTTCTCAGACATCCTATCCTCTCTTCTCTTTTCAAGCCTTCTGCTCCCCTAGGACTCTCAGTCAACTCAAATATGGGCTTAAACGCCATTGGATGAAGCTTTCTCTGCTTTGATCCACAGGAGCTGCTATAAACACAACTACAACGTTGTGTCTTCCTAACCTTTATCGCCATTGAGAATCTTTGGAAGGTGTTAGTGTGTATGCCTAGGCGATCCTCAAGTTTGGTTGAAACAACCCATTGAGTCCCAAGGTGCCCGAGCCTGTTGGGCTTGTCCTGACAACTCAAATATCGCATTCCCCTTGGAAATATTAGGTTCTCATCATGTCGGACCCGCATTGCTTCTCACGTTCATTCCTCCGTCAATATTCGCTTTATTTTTTTTCTTTATACTTCACCTGGTGGATCTTGTCTTCTTCACTTTCGTGCGTCTGCTAACTCTCGCAGCGATATTCTCCACTAGAACTAGAAACTTGGCTCATTCTGGATTCAAAAACGCAACACGAATTATCTGTGTCATCTCCCACCGACAAATCACGTCTTGCTACAGCCTCTCGCCTCGTGGCCCTCGTGTAAGGCCCTGCGCTTCATTGGGACATTGCAGCTTCGACGGTGTTCATCGATGGTTGTAATGCCTCCTCAAAACAGGTATGCTGAAGAATTCTTGGTGGAGCAGCCAATCTTACATGTGCAATGCAGCGTGAGCGAGTCGGAAGGGCGATACCTTCAAGATGGATTCTGGCAACATGGCCGGTTTTATGGTTCTTGGAAACCTGGCAAATACTTATTTCCGATTGACTCAGTAAGTCGTCTGCAGATGACAATATCGTACGCCACCTGACAGGCATTAGGAAGAGTTGAATCGTTTGGATATATTTCATAAAGTTTTCCTTCTGGCACGAGACAATAAGCCATTTCTAGCCCCCATCAGACGCACCTCGCCCAGAATCATGGATATTGGTACGGGCACAGGTATTTGGGCAATCAATGTGGCCGAAGAGTATGAATGCCTGTGCCATTGATCTCGTTTATGACCACATTACTGACCTAGAGAAGATGTCTCTCAGATGCCCAGATTATGGCAGTGGACCTGAATCAGATTCAACCAGCATTGTAGGCCACGCTCACTCTTTGTAGGCCATCAGCTAATGTAACTAGGATTCCTCCTGGCTTTATGCCAAAGCAGTATGACATTGAAGAGCCGTCTTGGGGGCCTCTGCTGGCGGACTGCGATTTGATTCATATGCGAATGTTACTTGGCAGTATTCAGACGGACTTGTGGCCTCAAGTCTACCACAATGCCTTTGAGTATGTTCGGAACGATATCTCTGAACATTGCGCTGATACTTCACTAGGCACTTGGCTCCAGGCATCGGCTTCCTGGAGCACATTGAGGTTGACTGGATACCACGATGTGACGATGATGAACGCCCTGCAAATTCCGCATTCGTGAAGTGGGCAGAGCTTTTTCTCGATGGTATGGATCGATTCAACCGCAGGGTCAGAGTCACGCCGCAAGAACATCGGCAAATGCTCGAAGCTACAGGTTTCACAGACATCAGGCAGGAGGTGATCAAGGCTTATGTTTGCCCCTGGTCTGCTGATCGAAACGAACGTGAAATCGCCCGATGGTTCAATATCGGGCTGTCTCATAGTCTGGAGGCCATGAGTTTAAAACCCCTGATCGAGAAACTCGGATTTGAGGCCGAGGAAGTTCGTGAGCTATGTGAGAGAGCGAAGCGCGAAACATGTGTCTTGCGCTACCACACTTATTGTAACATGTGAGTCTACAAACACATCTTGCCATCGCACTTGATGGTCTGCTAACGCTTTCGCAGTCATGTCTGGACGGCTAGGAAGCCCGGACCTCAACAGTAATGCCAAATTCTCAATCAAGCGGGGGGTATTCATCGCACAACGCAAGGAAAACGAACAGCCTTGGCAATACTGATACGCATTATTCGAAGCACATTACGCTGAGGAGCGTGGTGAAGCCATCAGTCCGTCGATTTGGGGAATGACATGGTTTCAAATCCACATCGGCCTGGTGAACTGGGAGGGTTTCAAGCGCTGGCGCCAGCGCTTTTGCGCACAACTGCATCCTGACGATCCATAAATGGTACCACGATTTTCCAATGCTGCAGTACTTCTCGCTTCCCATATCCGGGGGTCCCTTGAATTTGAAGAGATGCCTTACCTCAATGGCAGCATTGTACCGACGGTCACCAACAGGCAAGGATTCTCAATTGTATCACCAACAGCGGGCGGGGCCTTGATCACATCAACCAGTCCACCATCCTGAACAAGGCTGTCGATCTTCTCAAATTATCTGACCGCTAGATACTGGTCACCTGGCCACAATCATCTGCCAAGGGCCATATTATCTGCGCTCGCTTTGACTGGCAAGGGTTCTGCTACCTGTTGCGACAGAAGCGCTGGCAGGAACAACGCCGTTTTCGCCAAGGGCCAATATCGGACTCCGTAATATCCTAGGTCCGCGCGTGTCGGGACGGGCCTTCAACATCGGCCAGGGTCCGGACCATACGGAATATTCAACCGCATCTCCCTGCGTTCCGTGTACGTATTCCATATGTTATTTTCGCGCGCGGCTGTCCTCCCACGTCTGTTCTTGTGGTGCGCCATTCTGTCGTTTATTAGACGCCTGGCTGACTTCTTCTGTGTGGACGAGGTAACATCGAAGAAAGAGTTTATACACTCCAAATCTGTCCCTATTTCCAGAAGCAGAAGGTGGTGGACAAGCCCGTGGTCCATCAAGCTATGACCAAGAGATTGATACAGCAGATGAGGATTGAGCACATCCTTCGCAAGACTTGCCCCAGTGAGCTAGGGTTACTCAGTTAACGTATCGTGGGATATCAGCTCGCTCCGGAGGCTGAGGAAATTTACATTTGCGGGTATCATCTGGCAAAACGATCTGGGAGCTTTACAGAGCTCACTTTTATTAACCCAAAATCTCATAAAGAAATTTGAATACGTTAAAGTGCATCGTGCCACACATTTGCCATTCCATAGATGTTTACCCTACATACATACATTTATGCATATAAAGTACGTTTAATGGACTTGACAGTTGTGAGACTGTATGTCGTGGAATTGAGGAAGGCTGCGAAATCAGTTTGCTCGTGCGATTCCAGCGTCCTTTGGCACAGAAAACAGGGTACGTACTGAAAGACATCTTTAGTCTCCAACGGAAGTATCAGTACCTATAGATCAAGAAGACCGTAAACGAACTCAACTGTGGTCATACCGACCCATTTCTCGACTTACACTCTAATCCTAGGACTCACCAAATGAGTCATTACTCTTAGTTATGAAACTAAGCAACAGGCTTATCTAGGGACAATTCCACAAATCAACTTACTGTCTTGAAGATGAAAATAGAAGTCTCCGGGCAAAGCAATAGCAATAGCTCGTCCCAGAAGGTCCTGATCGTACCTTAGGTAACTTGAGCCACCTCGATTAGACCACACTGCAGCAGGTCGTCTATGGTATTTGTTAAATAGTGTTAGGTGACTAGGCTAATGATATGTTATATAAGTAACTAGGACGACTGCAATCAAGGACAATGCGATCTATCACAGGAAGGCTCATACAGTTATTAAATATCATTGTTGAAAGCTGTCCACGAAGGGGACAGCCCGCCAAAGGCTGGTTGATGTACAGTTCTACAAAAGAAAAGTGCTCAGAGGACAAACATCACAGGTCCGGTGAGACCGGTATTCCCAGGTCTCCCAGTTTTCAACTCCCCCCCAAACAGACGGTCTCCAACCAGCCCTTTTCAGGCGTCCTCGGCAGGGGAGAACCAAGTCTAAAGCCCAACCATCCTTATTTGTTATCACATCGCCCGGCACTCATCAATCTTTACAACTTCTGCTCCTTACTACAAGAGACACATTTAGTGGTGGGAAGAGGCCTCGCCACGGTAGCCAACAAGCTTAAATCGTCCAATAATCTCACCAACGGTGAAAAAGCCGAGGACCTCAGCTGCAATAACACCGCCAGCGGCGAGCTGAGCAGGGCCGATATTCCGTACCTGCTGGATGGCGTTCTGAGAGGACTGGATGATGGTACGGTTCTGGATGGATTTGATGATGCTCTGGTATGTGTTTTGGAAGGTGGCCAGGTTGCTGTGAGATGTAAATTAGTCGATGCTCCGCCATAAGTAAGGCTGGTGTGAACTCACGGAGGGCTCATCTTCTGGTTATGAAAGACGAACTTGCCGAGCTCGAGGGCGACCTTGGAATAGTAAACGACGAAGGGGACTTGTCCTGTATTACAATGTCAGCATTCAAAGGCCGCCGGTTGTTATTTTTGTAATGATCCACGAACGCTCAATGAAGCCAATGACCTTGCCCGTTCGTCCGCCAACCTTGCCCAGAGTGCTGGCAACGCCCTTGGCGTAACCAGCAATAGCAGGACCAGCAGCGGTTGTGACACGCGACAGGCCTTCCTGAGCCCTTGAGGCAGCCAGCTTAGCATTCTCGGTGGCTTTGGAAGCAGCCTGCTTTGCGTTCTCGGTGGCCTTCTGGGTGGCGGTGCTCTCGAAACGTCGGGCGGCGACGCGGAGAGCGGGCGAACGGAGCATGGGACGAGCGAGAGAAGACATGGTGACGGCTGAGGCAGTAAAAGAGTGCGAGGTGCCTCGTAGATTCGAAATCGGAGCTCCGTGGAGTAAAAAGACCGGCGGCGGGTGGTCAATTGATGGAGTCGAAGCTGGGTCTTGATCTTGAGTGAGGTCGTCTGAGGGAGAAAAAAAGCTCGGAAGAACTCGCTGGATGGTGGTTGTAGCCGACGGCTTGAGCCGCTAGACCGTTTTCGGACTTGCTAGCCGCGCTGCCGCTGGATGGCCAAGAACACCAGTGAATTGTTTTTAGTTATACACATTTTCGCTAGGTACTATATCTTCCCAAATGAACTGCTTTGAGGACAACAGTCAAAGTCGTTGATTTCCTTATCTTGAATTCAAGCATACGGATGGCCCATTCTACATATTCACATCCAGCATCTGTTGTATTCGACTCCACAAGCATTCATACTCGCAATTCACATCACCAGTTCATCGCCCAAAGTTCTTCACCAAATTTCATATTCTCATGTCTATATCCCAAATAGAGGCTATCTGTACGGTCTTCTAACGGACCAGCGCCTAGAAAGCAAAAACATACGCCAAGCACCAAGTTTATATTGATTATTACTCCCTTTTTCAATCCAAGCTCTGGATCATGACCTTGATGGCCCCGCTATTGGCATCTGCCGACGTCTCAAACGCCTTGATGGCATCCTCAAGCTTGAACTTGTGAGTGACGAGCTTTGAGAGGTCAACTACGTTGTTCTCAACCAAGCGGATAGCTCTGGGCCAGGTGTTGCAATAACGGTACTGTAGCTGAATGTCGACTTCTCGTACACTTGCGCGCATGAAGGGGATGTTGATCTCGTTCTTTCCGACGCCAATGATAAACACCTTGCCACCAAACTTAACTGACCAGACGGCAGCGGCAATGCTACTTTCGACACCGGTGCACTCCAGAGCAATACTGGGCTCGATACCTCCAAAGGTCTTAACAATTGCTTTGGCGGAATCTTCAGCTGACTGTCGCTCGACCTTGTGTGTAATCACGCGAGGGCAGAGC
Source organism: Fusarium tjaetaba (assembly GCF_013396195.1). Lineage (NCBI taxonomy): Eukaryota > Fungi > Ascomycota > Sordariomycetes > Hypocreales > Nectriaceae > Fusarium > Fusarium tjaetaba. Next base: position 14,527 of record NW_023501256.1, read on the forward strand.
TCTTTAGCAAATGCCAACCGGCTCTCTGAAATGTCCGTGATGACGATAGGAGAAGCACCTGCGGCAGCACAGCACTGAAGGGTGATCAGCCCGATAGGTCCAGCACCGCAAATCAGGACGGGGTCTCCCAGGGCGACCTGGGCTCTCTGCATGCCAGCAAGGGCAACACTGAGGGGCTCGAGGAGAGCGCCGTTCTCAAAAGACATATTTCCAATCTTATGACACCAGACAGCCGGGTGGTTGATATATCGGCGCAACATGCCAGGAACAGGTGGTGTTGACAGGAACAGGACGCTCTCACAACCATTGTATCGGCCAGTAAGGCAGGGCTCGCAGGTACCGCAGGGGATATTTGGCTCGACAGCGACCCTGTCGCCAACCTTGAGATGGCTGACAGACGGGTGCACGGCGATAACCTCGCCGGCCGACTCATGGCCCAGGATGTGGTCGCCCTCTACAATCATAGGACCGATGCAACCAGCATGCCAGAAGTGAACATCGGAGCTATACCCTGGTCAGCGATTGCTCTAGGTGAGACGACGGGGTCAGAACATCAACTTACCCGCAGATACCAGTGCTACGGATAGCAACACTGACCTCGCCGTGCTTCAAGTCGGAGCCGGACTTGACGGCTTCAGCAGAGGGTTCAGCGGCCGTTACCCAGAGATCATGGTTGGGGTTGGTGTAAACGCCAATGTTAGGCTTGAGAGTCGTCTTGACGTCTGCAACCCCATTTCCTTCGACTGCTGAAGGGCTCATGGTGGGCGATGTGTGTGTTTTACTTTGTGCGACTGGAGTCTGATATCGGTGCTGTGAGACGGTTGAGTTCAAGAAAGGCTTAAAGAAGACACAAGTCGAGGTAACGAACCCGTCCAGACCGAGGCGCAAAGGGTCTATTTAAATCATACCCGTTCCTCCCACGGAGAAAAATTTGGGGTCATGCGCACTGCTATCGCCCGGTATATGTTTGGTTGCCTGGTACCAAGGCAAAACTGATTCCCCACGTTGAAACAATAACGCAGGGCCTCGAGATCCGGACACGCCAACAGCTCTCGCACGTCGCCCACTATGAGGGGATTGTGGGGTTTGCGTATCACCCACTGCATATTGACTCCCGCGCCAATCACAGAAACAGGATCCGACAATCCCAAGACGCCATCCCACTGCAACGGGCTTCTAGTGCAGAGTGGCTTCTCTTCAGCTAAGTTCAATTCGCGGTTGAATTCATTCTCCAGCTTTTTGCCGGTCGCTTTACAAGCTTCTTCTGGATAGATATCCGGTCCATGTCTTATCGGTTACTGTGCTTGATTGTATGTACTTGGAGTCCAGAGCAGAGGAGCGAGATACCTACATGGTCATCCTTAAGGGTTCCCGGTACATTATTGCAGGGCTTTCTTTCGCTATTAGTTAGGTGCTGCATTATGATAATGATGCCGGCGGCTCTCCGGCCCTCCATGTCCATCCACAGCCGGAACGCAGAATCTCGTCGACATCGACTTGTGACATTCTCCCGGCGGAGCCAAGGGTATTTAGGGCGGCTCTTGACTGGCACGGCTAATCCAGCAGTTGGAGCTGTCGGCGGGTCCAAAATCAATATCCAATTCTCGTAGTTTATTATCTGACCCAACGTTACTCTTTTAAATAGTGTTACGCCGAAAATAAACCCTGCCTGAGAGCTTCCAGATCGCGTCAACCGGGCCAATTGCAGTGTCCTCAAGCATTTCGCGACGCTTTTTCTTCGGATCCATACCATCTAGCGTGTGCTTCTCAGAGACCCAAGACCCAAAGTCTTGGTGGACCAGGTAGTCAATGTTTGTGGGGGATGGTCTATCGCTGCTGGGGTCCCCGACAGCTCTTTGCGGATCTTTTTTGGACAATTCAAAGTCATAAGAACATCTGAAATCTCGTAAAGTCAGCTGCCAACTTCTCAAACCAGTCGTTCCTGGAAGGCTGCTGTCAATTGATGTCCAGGCACTGTTGACCGTACAAAGACAAGCAAAGAGGTAGCGAGCTCAACGCGCCGGCATCTGCATTCACATCCGCGTATAAGACTCGTTCACGGCAATTTCAACACCGGCCAATACCCCACACGACTTACAGATGATATTCCTTTAGAACATCCCGGTGCTCTTATAGACTCGTCGAAACGTCACACTACGTACTTCGTATGTCAAAGCCAGATACTCACTGTCCAATTCAGGCACGGCACCCCTGTTCGCTTGTCAACCGCGAGTCTCCCGATAAACAAAAGGTGGCCGTCTTGTGGTATATGGATCGTATACAAAACAACCCAACCAGTCAGTGTTAGTCAAAGCGCACGAACGCAGTACGGCCTCCAAATATTGCTGGCACGGCGAAGGTGTCATATCTCTGGCAGCAATGTTCCCAAAGCGTCAGCTTTAGGCTGATCTCCGATATCTGTTTCCACCAACCCTTTTGCTTCAAACAACGAAACGTCAACTAAACCGATCTTTTCTGGAAATTCTGTCGTTCATCTCGAGAGCTCCTGCAGTAATGGGCATAGCACGGTAGCAGCGGCATTCTCGTGATGCAACTATCCCTGGCTTGTTCAATGGGGTTATATGCTCTATTTTCAGTTGGGATTAGCCCTCAGCTAGATCCGATACTGCACAGCAACTCCGCTCTCAAAAATAGGCCACAGGGCCGATATACCGTGCATGCGCATTTCCAATCACAAGAAGTCTTGATCGAACATCGAATCGTGATCAGAGGCATTCCCACAGCGCTTTACAACGGTGAGATAGGCGAGGGGATAGGTTCCGTGGGTATCATCAAATTGCCACCAATATCATACATATAAGGATAATCCTTGTTTTGGCCATTCTATGCTGCCGAACTGACAGTGCCCTTTTGCTGTCTGAGCTTTTCTTCAAACTTTTCGAACTCTTGCAAAGCAATTTCCTCCTCTTGATCCATTACTTGCTTAACACCTTTGACCTCCTCAATCTATAGGTTACGTTAGCCTCAGACAGCACGGTGTAAGTCATAACGGGGAACTTACATAATGCATCAACATGCCCTCAATTCCATTCTTGAGGGTGACAGTGCTAGAATCGCACGTACGACAAGCACCTCGTAACCGGAGATGCACATAACCCTCATCATCGAAACCTCGAAAATCAATGTCGCCGCCATCCTCCTGGATAGCTGGTCGAATTCGTGTCTCAAGAAGCTCTTTGATCATACCAACAACCTCACTGTCATCTTCGTTGTATGCAAGGCTATCCTCCTCCTCGGCCGCGTCGCCATCCCTGCGTTCGGAGACAGTGACTATCTTCTCCCCTGCAGTGATGGCTTCTGTGATGAGGGCAAAAATCTCCGGTCGAATGTGTGCCCAATTGGCATCTGCAGCCTTCGTAACAGTAATGAAATCGGCGCCGTAGAATACTGACGTAACTCCATCGATGTTCATGAGCTTGGCAGCGAGTGGAGACGGATATGGCGGAGAAATGGTTGCCCGAGGGTTGAGATACTCAATGAAAGGCGTAGAGAGTTCCTCGGGCACAACTCGATGATTCGGTAGAAACTTGAGGGCATCTGGGTTCGGGGTGTTCTCGGTCTGGATGAAGATGGTTCGGATCCCGCTACCAACACCGGCGAGGCTTGGTATGGCTATTGGAATATTGCGCTGTCGCTGTGCAAGGGGTCGTGTAGAATGAGAACCGACAAGAAGTTGTGATCGGACGGTGCTGACTGAACGAGTACATCGCTCAATTCCTCGGCAAGATGACTTTGCGACGGGCCGAGTGACAGCGGCCAATGTCCGTGACATGGCTCTTGAAGTTGCCATGACGTAGGCTCCGAAAATAGATGTATCAAAGACAGGATACTACCGGTTCGATTTTAATAAGAGGACAAGGTTCAAGAAAACTGGCTTTTTTGGTTGAGAAACAAATTGAAAAGGAAGACAGGCTAGTTTCGGCGTTGACGGGTATGTATGTTATGCTATAGCAACTTTTCGCCGTCCCCAACTTGGTATTTTCGTTAAAACTCACTCACCGAGCTGTGATAGGTCCGAGCATTAGTAATGCGTGAGCTGCCTATGATGCAAGGGCAAATTCAAAGTCCCGATGGAAGTGCACGGACCAGTATTCTACGTCTAATTTTTTTGTTTTCTTTCTTCTTCTTTTTGCTTGCAATTGCTGGGGTTCAAAATGTCAGCGGCAGTGACGCGGGGCGATAGACCCCTTGGAACTGAAACTTTTTGTACCTTTTCTCCCTTTCGTACACCTTACAGTACCTTTACCTTACTTTGGGCTCCATCACATTAGTTTCCTTTCACCTTAATTAAGGTACCTTTCCATAAAACTGTAGTACTTGACCGAAGAATCACAATGTCAGAGCCTCAGGGAATAGATGAGCTACCAGCCCAACATCCAGAAGATACTGCTACGACAACTGAAGGAAAAGATGGCAATAACGCGACAACAAAACCTGATCCTTCACCATGTGGTATATGTGGAGTGAATCCCCCAAAATACAAGTGTCCAAGGTGTCGCCTTCCATAGTAAGATTCACATCTCAGTTAGTAGTACCCTAGTCAGTGGCTGACCATTATCAAAGCTGTTCCGTTGCTTGCAACAAGATCCATCGCGAAAATCACCCTCCTGATCCCGAGCCAGCAACAATACCAGCAGCGCCTCAGTCGGCACTCTCCAGGTCGCAAGCAACACCACTGCCTCAGCCCCCCGACCCCTCGAATCCCTTTCAGGCCCTCGAAAGCTCAGAGAAGCTTCGTCTTCTCTTTCGCAAATATCCAGGCCTTCCCGACCAGCTCCGCAGAATAGATGCTGCCACGCTTCCACCTCCTGAGGCCAAGCCTGCCATCCCCGCCTCCCTCCTCAAGGGCCTGCCACCAAAGCAAGAAGCTTGGAACCATGACATTGGTATTCAGAACGGAAAAGAGGCTTTGCGCAAGGCTCGTCGCGCGGACGGTGAGCAGGGTGACGCTATACGCGAGTATTCAGAACTTATCCTTCACTTGATGAACGCCGAGAGTGCACAGACGGACGTCGATAATATCATTCGGCAGAAAATGGCACAAGAAGATACAAAACTCATCGAGCGCTTGATGGCGCAAGAAAAGCGCTAGGCTTCCGCCTTAGTTCGAATCATATCTCACATAACACTGAAGATGCTTTTTTGAATGCGGACGTCGTATATTAATATTTTCCTTCATGTTTGGTATGGGTCGGTATGTTACAATAATCATTGGTGAGTTATCTTCGCTCTTCCATATGTCATCCACCCGTCAAATTACCCTAGTCATTCGCATTCTTTCCCTCACTAATGCATGAATCGCCTCAAGAACCCAGATTTGGGTGACTTTGGAGAAACAGATGGCTGTGAGCTCGTCTTGGTAAAATTGTACCCTTGGTCCTCGGCGTTGGGCTTCTGCTGGCTCAAACTAGCCTTTCGATGTTTGAGGCCTCCCCACTTCGAATCTTGTCGAACCTTGACTGGTTGGTCACTCTGAGACCAGTCCACCCGGTGTATCTCAGCCGCGTGCTGAGGGTTGGGGATGTTCACAAAGCTACCTCTCCTCGAACAAGAAGTGGCTGCACTAGTCTCAGACCCTCGACGGTTTGGCGAAGTGTTGATACCAAACTCTTGCTTAAAAGGGGTTGCTGGGCCAGACTCGCGTACAAACGGGGATGATGCATCGGAGAAGCCTGACGAGCTTGCGGATCCACGTCTCGCTGATGACGTGACGTTCCCTTGAAAGCCTCCGACACCCGTACATATTGATTCTCGTCGGGCTTGAGGATGAGGCTGCATGTTACCCGTGCTCATTCTTCGTGATAACTCAGATCCATTGGCATTCCAAAGCATGGAATTACGGGCAGTTTGTCTCTTGCGTTGGGCTGACACTTTATCCAGCTCAGTGCCTCCCATCCTCGCAACGTTGCTGGCGCTAGTTGGCCTTCCGCTGCAGAGACTCTGTGCTCTTCTATACTGCCTATTGTATTCTTGCAGTGATATGGTGCCATTACTCATGGGGTGGGGGCCGGGAGCAGGTCTCATTCCTTTGGGTGAAGCTTTCTGAGTGAGGGGCTCGACTGTTGTGGTGCGAGCAAACTGTTGCGCTGCCACCTGAGGAACATGCTTGTAACGAGCAGGCTTCTGAACATCCTCCTCTGTCTGCTTCTGCGATTCATCAGTGTAGTTCGAGCCTCTGAAGCGGAACGCGTCAAAAAAGCTGCCACGACGTGGCGGCTTTGCGGACAAAGGTGAATTAGTTTTATCATCAGTCTTCTCTTTCCTGAAGACTCTCGATGAAACGGGGGTGGGAATCGATAGCGACGCATGTTTTGGCTGAATAGTCCGTGGAGACAGAGCACCCATACTTGTTGCAGATAATGGGGTCCGGAGTGAGTCCTCTGTGTGGACTGGACGACAAGGCTGGCCTTCTTGCTCGACTGAAATATCGTTCAATTTCGCGCTCAATTCGCTGGGGTTCAATGGCTGGATCTGCAAGGCTTTTGGTCGATGCCTGGGCTTCCCAGGAGCTACTGTCGTGGGCGAAAACCGATGGCTTGGCTCCTCCATTGAAATGCCCGTCGTGTACAGCATTGTTGTAGTCATGCTGGGCAAGCTTGATGATGAGCTTGGAGATATGGGATGGGATCCTAGGGGGTTGAATGCCACTATGACGGCTGCAGGGTTGCTGGCCACTGGCAGGTTGCTATATCGACAAACAAGTCTGCGTTTTACGATTCTTTGACTAGGTATGTAGGAAAACTTGTAATAGTCTTTGAGCGTACTTGACGGATATTGGGGATCTCGGCGAGATAAATGTCTCTGACTACAACTAAATGTAAACGTCGTCATGGCTACAAGTTCTTGGCAAAGCATGACAGGCCTGGCCCACTCTGGAAAACTATGAAGCCGTCCGCGATGAGTGGGCATCTATCAACCAGAAGCGCCATCGTGTCGTAACTGGCTCGCGACTCGACAGCGGGCTGGGTGGACTGATCCAGCCAGAGCTTAATTTGGTCCCATTGTTATGATCAACTAATGTCGCCTGCGTTCCTGATCGCCGAAAGGGGACAACTTCTCCAATGTAGTATTCCGCAAAAACCCTATTTCTCGGTTATGGCTGCTTTTAGAAATAGCACACACAAACAGGACGTTTGATAGATTTTTGGAGTATCCAGCTACACGGGTTGGTCCAACGTCATTTAGTATTTTTGGTAAGACATTAGCAGTTGTTGGGTCTCTTGACAGAGCCAATGTCATAAACAGTGGACGTCACCGAAGACTAGATCTTTCAATTCTCGAGGGACTTGTCACGACGGCATACCTTGGGTCTCGAAGTGGCCGAAAATGCTCTCTACACATTGTTTGCAGCTGGGGAATGATGTTGACGTGGATGGAATTCCAGTCGGAGGGGCCAGAACTGCAAGGACACTGAGTCAAACCAACAGAGATTGAGTGCCACTCCTCCAAGACAATGGCCAGTCAAAGGTCGAGTCCGAAGGATCAGACATGTCAGAGTTTCTTCATCCGAAGATGCAGATGCGACATTGATTTATTCCTATGATACCTACCTACCTGCCAGCCTACCTATGTAGATCGCCGTATGCATGATTTGTGCCTGAACAGACCCCATCATCTGGGAGGACTGGGACCTCACTTGGATTCCTCAACTTGGCAGACGGCGGCGCTACACTTTGTGGGTACGATCCATTGACAGAACTCGTAGGACGGCTCGTGCGTTTTCCGAGTTCAGAGCTCCCGCTTTTGGGCGCAGGAATGTGCCAAGCCGGCTATGACTTATAGTGACTAGAACCAGACACGGGACATTGTTCTCGGAGTATTTGCAAGAGCGCAAAGCGTGTTTGAAACTTGAAGGGTCTTCCACCATACTTGCAGGTAGCGTAACCTTTCTGTCGGGTTTCGCCGTTGCCGAGTTATTGTTGATGGGAATAGCGTGAAACTTGATGTATAATATTGATTGGCCTCGTCTCTCATAGCCTTCCGCCGAGATAGTCGGCTCTCTAGGCTCTGTATAGCAAATTTGACTCGAAACTGTTATATCTTGCGGTCGTTACTTTCCCCTTGTTGGTGGAGCAAGATCCTCTCCGTACTCATGCTCACTTCTCTGTACTTGGCTGTTTCAGTAAGTGAAGTCTAGATAGGTAGGTATGTTGACAATCCGCGTCACTTCGGGGACTATTTAAAAAATGACGTACTCCTGTATCAGCCAGCCAAGTTAGTTGGCCAGATGATAATACCAGGCAGATTGCTAAAAGCCGAGTCTCTTTTAGTTACGAACCACCAAAGTTTATTCGTTGGTGTGCTATCTCATGAATCGTGCCCCCAATGCCAGAGAGCCAATCTGCTAGGTGTTAGTTTGAACATCTTCAGGTCCCATAATTACGATACGCATACGGATAAGCGTTAACAACAACCGACATCTTCAGATACATCAGTTATTATGCTATCTGGAAGGTGCCTGTTGAGGAACCGAACTGATCTGCCTTGCTTTCCATTCTGTCTCAACAACAGAAGAAGTGTCTTGAGAATTGTGAGTAATAAGCAGTCGAGTCGTGGGCGGCAGCTGGGCGTCGGCGATATATCCTCTTACAAATTCTGTACTTTATTGCCATAGGCTTTCAGATCTCGGTCGTCTGTTTGAGTTTTGAACTTACTTGAAGAATAGAGCACGATACCAGGCTTCTGGTTGTGTCAAAGTGTCGACTGGTGAGAGCCTTGGAGTTGTGCTTACTCTACTACCAAACGTCTCTCTAGGAGCAAACACTGAAGCTGGAGGATTCAGAAAAATAACAATCTTCCTCGTATGACTCTATCATCTTAGTGGATTTAAGCTCATAGAGCATGAACAGTTCATGCATCAATTTAAGAAGGAATCTGTTGAAGAATATGGAAGACAGTGAAACTGACAAATGGCGAGAGCCGAATGGATCAGGTGTTTCCACGGGCTCGTGTCATAACGCCCATTGCCTTGGGTTATAGTATGTTGTATGCCATCCATGAGGCCGCTCTGTAAAGAGCTGGAATCTTGTGGTGCCCAATGTAAGTTACTAATTCGAGTACATTGATGTAACTCGGTAGGTGAGGGTTGGGGATGAGCGAGTGAGGTCTACGCAATCACTATTGGATGTCCTGGATATGAAGACCATATGTAAGGCAGAATCAACATGATGGGTGCAATGTGCCTGAATCCACTATCAGCACTGCTCCTTCGTAACTAGACAAAGTGGTTGTCAACCAGAAACCGGTATAACTGAACGTGAGTCTTATGGTTAAGGTACCTAGATAGGTAGGTAGGTACTATTTAGAATGATCAAGTGCCAGGTACTTATGTCCCTGTTAGCTATTTGTGCACTGGCCAATGGGCAGCAAAACGCCAACACAGAACGCGGGATTGGATCCTGGGAGATGTGCAATTAGAGTGCGTGAAAAGCAAGAAGCCCCAAAGGCCAGTCAGTCTTGGTTGATTGGGTTCAAGGTCCTTTTTATAGAAGCAGAGAGTTGCTGACTGTCTCAGTTGAGGACAAAGACCCTTTGTTTGCGTTCCAGGAACGGTTTCGTGCCGCGCCGATGCCGACACCGTGCCGCATTCTTTTGTGGCCTGTCATATTGTTTGGGATGGTTGCTATTACCGTTGATCTTCAGCACTCAATTTAAATCAGTCCTCAGAACAACGCCGAGAAATGAGTGAGTTATTAGTTGACTTGCTTAAGTCCTGCATAACGCTTTGAACCCAGTTTCCTTAACTGGAAATAGCCTGTCCAACTAAGTCTCCCATACCGTACCTTAGACCACCCATCCGCTCCTAAAACGTTCCCTGTTCCGAGCCACAGGCTCGGTTCCAGCTCTCTCCCCTCTTTGTGCCAGATTCGACATTTCGCGCAGTCGAACTTGACGGTGTCAAGATTGATGATACTCTCTGTTCATTCCTAGGCACGCGTTCCTTAGGAGTTTTCCCCTCGTGGCTCTCCTCCGTTCCGAACCAGAGGCGTCTGCATCCGCCTACATACTGTACGCACACGCATCCACTCTTCAACCCACGACGCCGGGTCCGCTTCAGCGCGTCGTAGCGCATCCTCTCCTCCCCTCTCCTGACATCTCTTCGAGGTCCTTCTCCTCAGATTTGAACAAAGATATATCCAGTCCAGGCTGTGCTTCAACCAGCAGTATTCAATTGCAGTACTGTATGTAGTTGGGCCACTCTGGTTGCACAGTATTAGGTAGTTCTCCCGGTTGCGGATAGAATGCCATGCATTGTCACGTTGTATAAACGCTCTTGGCTTCCGTTTTATGGCTTGAGGTTGGTCGAATTGGACTAACACGATGGGTTTCAAATAGGTTTCGAGTACTACTCCGAGTTGGGTGTCTCAACTCTGTGAATTGGTGCCTGTATTGGGTATTGCCTCAGAATAGGTAGTGGCCCGGCGTGTACCTCGAGACAAGAGCCGAGAAAACTCGAGTCTGTTGTTCTGATCATTCAGTGCTTTATACTAATTCAAGTTACTGGACCCGTTCGATTTGTCTCGTTGCTGGCTGTCACCCAAAGGACGCAGTGCTTGTTTCCGCCGTATCTGCGCATCAATCCATCCATCCCTCCCTCTCACTAGGTCGCCAAACTGCCACCAATTGGACATCGAACCAATTCATTCCGTTGGTTCCCCAAGCACGGTGCTGTACAACACAGTACAGTGCAAGCCTTCCCAGTCACTAAGGTACGGTAAAGTCGTCTCCCTCCCTTGTTTGCTAGCATTTGGCTCTTCATTTAGTACCTTCTTGTCTCTCGTTACTCAGACCTTGAGTGTTTTCATCCCTTCTCCATTCTCTCTCACACAGCCTACTACGGGATTGAACCCCTGCTGTAGCTACCCTGCCTTAGTCAAGCAAGCTCCACGAGTTCTTCCATCCCCGCAAGGATTTGGTCCCTCCATCTGTCATTTGCGCCTGCTGGCATCGAGTCTATCCCGTCCATGTTTAATCTCTACCACTCAGCTAGTCGCTGAAGTTGCGACAATGCAACCCAATCATGTTGACTCACAGAAGGCTCACCCAACCTCAGGCATTGCCGCTTCAGGCCGGGCGTCCATAGACCCCGACATCGAAAGCGACTCCGATCCTTCAGCCCCGGCCAACGGCCATCGAGACTCAGTCGGTTCAATTATTGACGACCCCTTCTTCCAGACCTACGACCCGGCCGTTCAAGCCGCTGCAGTTTCCGAGGACGAGGACCAATCTGATGGAAGTTCGGTCTACCAATCGCTAGAAGACGAGGACCACGAGCATCTTTTTCACGACACAAAGGGGCACAACTTCGGCAAAACGGCAAAGCAAGCCAAGCGCAAAAGCGGCGGCGGAAAGAAAGTGAAGCCCGACAGCGATGATAACGAATCAAGCCAATACTGGCCGCCTCCACGACGAGAATCTTTGACCGCTACACCCTCTTCGTACTGGGTATGTAACCATGTTCCATCACATGCGGCCCCACCCTAGCTATCGCGGGGCAGCGTTGCTCAACAAACGGTCATCCGGGGTTTGGATGGTAGAGGCAGTTTTGCGACAAACGGCTGACCACAGCTTGACGCTATACAGTCCCAATCATCACCGACTATGGAAAGTTTCAACATTGCCGTCATCGGTTCCACCGGCGTTGGCAAATCATCCTTTGTCCAGCGGGTCTTGGGCCTGTCTCGCCCACCTATCTCGAATGCTTCCAGCGTCCGCATGCTGGTTGACAACAACTCTCACGCCGTAACTCTACTCGAGCTGGACCTGGAGTATTTCGAATTGAACCCCATGCAGCCCATCCAGTGGCCAAAACAGATCAATGGGCATATCGTCCCCCGCGTCGATGCTGCTCTTATATTATATGATGTCACGAATCATGAATCCGTGCGTGAACTACCTCAGACTTTGGGTATGAAATCCATATATTTGAATGGTTGAGGCTATGCTAAATGTTCCATTCTAGCGGCTCTCACGAACTCTGGTTTACCCGCTAGTCTGGTGGCTTGCAAATGTGAAACCCCTGAAGCAGAATGGCAGGTCAACGCTGAAGCCATTGCTAATCATCAACTCTTCAAATCTTGTGTTTCAACCTACAAAATCTCCTCAACTGACGTTGATGTTGCCAAAACATGCCTCCACACCATCTTGAGGGCTGCGATAGCCCATCGAAGAGGCGAGTGCACGGAAAAGATGATCCCGGTAGACTGTTGCTAACCATGGTATAGAAGAAAATGGCGAAACGTTCTCGCGCAGGCGAGCGCAGTCTGCTGCCAATCTGGAAGCTCCTGACGTTGGCACCGGGCGCCCCATTAGCCAGCATAGCAAACATAGTCGAGCAAGCTCCGATTTCTCTTTACTAAAGGGTTTCTCCAATCCACCAATCAACGAAAACTACCGAGCGCAGTCGTCTCGTAGCCCCAGGCAAGGTCATGTAGCCAACTCGAATCCCGAGGCAGGAGAACTGGGCCAAGCGCAAACACTCAATAACATGTTGAGAACTCCTGGTATTCGACTCGATAGACCCAGTACCGATTCGTTCTTGGATGTGGATGAGTCCGATGCAGAATCCTATCGATACTCCGATGACATTCCGATACTTCAAAGAAATGACGATAACACGCTGGATAAGCAAGCGAAGATGGCAGGCGTAACATTCGATGAGCTAGTTGATCGACTTCTTGCTCCTCGCTTGACAAGAGTCGACAACAACTTCTCTGATGTTTTTCTCTGTCTTTATCGCAAGTTTGCAGCTCCTGGTGAGCTATTTACTGCCATTTTAACCCGACTGGATAAAGTGAGAGACGATAAGACAGCGCATTACCTTTCCAAGACCGCCACACAGCTCCGAATCATTGAAGTGGTCGCGAAATGGGTGTCGCTTTACCCCGGCGACTTCGCCCGCCCTCAAACTAGACGAAACTTGGAGGAGTTTATCAGGCATCTGAGTACAGAACCGATTTTCTCAATCGCTGCGCAACATATGCGACGACACCTCCAATTCAATGTCGTGGAAGATGACGATACAGGTTGGGCAAACTCGGACGAGACTAGCGATAAGCTCGCAAGCGAGATCTTGTCAAAGGATATGAACGAGCTGTCGTCGGGTGTGAGTGTGTTGACGGTGGAGTCGGATATGGACGTAAGACCATCTGGAAGCTCGGAGGTCTCTCTTGCGGACAGAAGCAGCAGTGTCTCGAGCCAGGTGCATTTTCACACGTTTGAGGACTACGAAAGAGCTGCAAGCAACCTGGAACCTACGGACAACCTACCTATGAACAAATTCCGCTACCATATATTCATGGACATCCCCGATGATGATGTTGCTGATGAGCTGACCAGAATCGACTGGATCATGTTTTCCTCAATTCGAATACGCGATTTCGTTCGACATGTCAGCCTATCCGCGTCCCAAAAAGAGCGTTGCAAGAGTTTACGGAATGTGAATCGAATGATCAACCATTTCAATCATGTTGCCAAATGGGTTGCCAACATGATTCTGCTGCGGGACAAGGCCAAACATCGAGCGCTTATATTAGAGAAGTTCATGAATATTTCACTTAAGCTGCGGCAACTGAATAACTACAATGGACTGGCAGCCATTCTAGCAGGTGTGAACGGAACAGCCATTCATCGATTAAATCAGACGAGAGCACTAGTACCAGCAGAAGTCCAAAAGCGGTTTGCGCGGTTGGGCATATTGATGGGAACTCAGAAAAGTCATTTCGCCTACCGCCTAGCCTGGGAAAACTCCTCCCTCCCCCGGATTCCTTTCATTCCCCTTCATCGAAGAGACTTGGTGTCAGCAGAGGAGGGTAGCAGAACATTTGTCGGCACTGATGGAGATCGCATTAATTGGAAGAAGTTTGAGGTTCTAGGCGAGGTCCTGTTACCAATCATGAAGAGCCAGAGCACATCATACCCAAATCTAACCAAGCACGATACTGCAAGAGAACTGATTCTGGGTTGTCGCATGCCAACGGATGAAGAGGTGAGATTCAGTTGCATGATCTCTTGAGGACATAAACTAACGGAGTCATACAGGACATTTATCAGCGAAGTGTGCAAGTCGAAAGTGGCTCAGGGAATTTCGCTGAGCCGCCGAAGAAGAAGTTCCCATGGTTTGCAAAGTAATATATCAATTGATCGCACGGAGTTTACGGAGCACGCATGCGCACTGTACTTATGGATGCAAACATTAGGGGCATTTTGTAGACTTTGTGCGCCTATTGGCTTGGACTGAACATAGCCAGATAATGATGTATACACCTAGGATTTATGAAGTTGACTCACCCTTAGTAACTTAGTAGGGACTCATATTTTGGACACATTCCACTGATTAGTGACTTGGTTACATTGTCTATCAACATCTCCCAACTACTAACCTATAGCATTTTGGATGATTGTCGATTTGTGCTTGCCTTGAATACCTGCCTTAGCAAATGGTAGACTTTATCGGATCCCTCCTTCTTTCGACTGTCCCGTTGGGTGTTTCTCACATTGGGTACCTGCCTTACTTAGGTTATTGGGATGCAATGAGCTCCTTCCTTGGCCGCGACTCGGATTTTCCACCAACACCGCAGAATATTTCATAGGCATCGCCTCACTCCCATTGCATGGAATAACAATGTCGTGCGCGTTGCGACTCCCGACTATTCGGGTAATTGCAAACCAAGCAAATGTCGAACTTTCAGCTTCAGCATCGATCAATATTGATGCCCCTTATGGCGCACCGCACTTTGCAACGATCAGAGATCTCTCCTCGGCAGTGGAAGATTCTCATCTTTGGATTGCTCGGTCCGTTGCTTGTTGCCTTGAGGTTTCTATTGCACTCAATGGCTATCCGATCCTTGAGACAGAAAGTCTCGATACCATTGCCCAGGCAGTCCGCGGTTGTGAGGTATGTTAGTTACTCTCTGGAACTTTCGAGTTAGTTGTAACTGAGTTGATCAGGTTTGGGATTGCCTGGGCGTTCATCTAGGACCCAACCGGACATATCCAGTTCAGCAGCCTGGACTTCTATCTTTCTCACTCCAGCACCCAGATCTCTCATCGGCTCTCGTTGCCCCAGTTTCCGCCTATACCACTGCATTTCGAAAACTAATGTTATCGATCGATGTGCGCAACGTCTCCCAAGAAGAAGAACATCCGAGAAAATGTTTAAAGACGAGTAAACGGTGGAAAAAGAGGGTCAAGCACAAGAAAAGGGTCGGAGGCCGTATCGAGAGCAATCTGCTAGGCACTCTGGATCTGGTCGACCAACAAGCTATTGACAACTTCATGTTCAGTCTCAACTCCCCGTGCGAAGAAGGGAGCAGGAATACATCGCAGACTCTCTCCCGGGAGGATGCAATTAACGACTTGAAGGCATTGAAAGGCCTGCAGTCCACGTCCCTAATCGAAATTCTCTTTGAGCAGTTGATGCTGGCGCCCGAGAGATCGTACAGGGGCTACCAAGTCTGGGGATGCGGACTTTGTTACTGCCTCACCAAGCTTGCGCCGGGAGTATTTCATATGCCTTATCTTAAGGTATGGGCCCCAGCAATTATCTATTTCAGTCGCTGATAAAAGAAGCAGAGCATATTGGACCGCGCCGAACTACTACCCATCATTGCCACATCCTTAGCAAGTATGCAGCATGCCGAATCCCCGGTGCTCAGACAGCAAGTGACTGATCTAGCATCGGGCTACGAGGCTTATTCTCACCCCCAGAGTGGAAAAGACGACTCTACGGACACACTGGAAAGAAAGGCATGGGAAGTACTTCTTCGACATGTTAACGTGCCTCCATCAACAAATAGGAGAACGATGGAAAGAATCATGTTCCCGACCCGAAATTCACGCATTTCGGGCCCAGGATTCGTTGTTCCTGGATTACAGCCGCCAATGGAATCGGCAGATAGAAAGGAGCCAGAATCAGGGGAATCCGTGCATCAAAAAAGTCAGAGCATTCCAACGATGCATGTAAGTTGGGACATCATGGATGGGTACCTCGACATTACGAATGGTAAGGAGCATCATGAAGCAATAACTGATTTGAGTCTCGAAGTTCTCGGAATCGATCGAGATCTATGGAGCAATGCTACAAACAGCCCAACCTCCATAGGCTGGCCTGAGCCATGGCTTGGTGAAGCTGGTCAGCTTGGAACTGGTTTTGACACAATGGAATTTATGAATGAGATGCCACTTGAGCAAGCTTGGATGAGACAGGATATTGACTTCGCAAGACGAGAGACAAGAGTCGACCCAGCAAACTTCCCGAGTCTAGACCACTGGTTGTCGCAGATCAGCCAGTGTAACTTAGACTAACATCTGATGATGAAAACGTGTCACCCGATATTGAAAAAAAAGATTTGACCAGAATGGTGGGAATTGGCGATGCTCCAAGAAAGATTCATATATTATAGATAGCATATGGGAGAAGCAAGCGTAGGGTGACCCTTAAGCCTGTTCTATAGAAATCGTGAGGCAGATGTAATGGGCAAGTCGATGAGATTGCAAATGAGGGTCGTGGGCCGGGACAAAGATTGCTGTTGGTAATTTCTGAAGGAATAGATGATGCTTATTTGCTTGACTTTGCTGTCTTGCCCGCTTTCTTCTTATCCTTCTTGTCCTGTTTTGCTTTGCGCTGCTCAGGCTTCATGGTTGCATAGTGAATGTACCAGAGAAGGACGATTTGCAGAATAACAGCCACAAGTACCACCAAGAGGATGGTGAAAATAATGGGTTGGTCGTTGAGGACAGCAACAGCCTCGTCTGTAGCGCCGATAGAGGAGAACCAGTCGAATTGACCCATCGTGAAGGACGGGGTATGTTTGGTTATGACGATAAAGTTGTCGTTGTCGTAGTGTTAAGCAGAGTATTTTTGATAAAGGAATGCCGAATTTTTCAAATTAAATTAAGCCGTACAGTGCGCCAGTCACGTACAGAGTAGAAATGGAAGATATTATGTTCTTTGAATGGAATAGAATAAAAGACGTACAGAGATCGAGATAGCTATGGGAAGAGGAAAAGAGCAAGGCGACAGACGGGACGCGACGGGAAGCAAGTGTGGTAAATGGTCCACCCACAGTGAGTGGTGACAACGGTGGAAGACCCGTAACAGTCGCTTGGCTCCCAGGGGTGTTACTGAGACGTTTCACCTTGTAACAAAAGTCGACTGATGTGAAGGTGGCTCATGATTGGTTATGGCTGGCGATACAACTGTGAGAGTACGATATTAAAGCAAGCGGCTACGGATAGTACCTAAATAGAAGAAGAAACCGTTCAGTCACACTCTTGATGGCGTCACTGATGTGAAGTGAAGCGCATTTAGGTGGTTGAGAACGTTCGGTGGCTTTAAGGAACGTTCCGACAATGGATGAGGTTGATTTAGACAAGCAGTACTCTAGAGCACGTGATTATGTACGGAGAATGGAAGTTCCAGTGTGGGCTCTCATTTTAAAGTTGATGAAAGTCCCGATTTGATTGGCTTTTCCTGTCCAGCAACCGCTAACCGCATGGGGATCATATCAATTGAGAACCACATCCATTTCTTGGGTCCCCAAAAAATCTCTAGCTCGTGTGAGAGAGATACGAGAGAGAGGACGAGAGCGAGAGAGCAACGCCAATAAATCCGACCTCCTCCTCCTCATCCTCTTCCATTGCCGCTGGCCCTCGTCGAATTAATACTCCTCAACCTCGTGCCGACCATGAGCGTCGCACGTCCGGCGCGCAACCTCCTCGGTAGGTGCATCGCCTCATCTCGGACCATTTCAGTTACCGTCCCTCTCGTACCATGTAGTCAATTCCACAGCACACCACCAAGGTCGAAGCGAAAGTCTCGGTTTCGAAATGTCACGGCCCAAGAACTAGGTCTGGTCAAGGAGTCGGGTGAATTTACGGCGGGCATGGACAAGTACAAGCAGGACAAGTTTGCCGACCTGTCCAAGCAGGATCTTGAGAACCTCAAGGCCTCTTACACACCAGAGCAGCTTGAGGCTATTGAGTTGGGCGAAAAAGCCGTCAGCCCCGAAGATATGATCATTCAGGGTCGGTTACGTGACGATCCCTACAAGCCAACATATATCGAGGATTATACCGTGCTGGACCCCCGCTACGATATCAAGCCGGAGATCGAAGGCACCCCGAGAGAGGTACAATGGCCTGACAAGAGCGAATGGATCGACAATTACGGACAAAAAATGATGAAGATCACTGACAAGAAGACGAGCGATCAACTTACCCGAGCCATGGTTCGAGCACTGCGACGTGTGAAGGAGAGCCAGGGAGAGGACTTGATAGATCTCACTGAGGATGAGCTCAAGGACATTGAAAAGGACCCTGAGCTAATCAAACGCTACATTATCGCCGAGGATGGCCCTGAGCCCAGTGCAAACGATAAGGGCCCTGAGTTCATGACTCGTTCCCAGGCTGAGAAGTTGGATGAGGCTGTTGACGAGGCATGGGAGGCCGAACTCGACAAGATTGTTGGCTTTAGCAGTCAGGGTGAGGTCGAGCCCTCAAACCTTGAGCTCATTCAGGATGGCCCCGCGGGCGTTGATCGGACTTACACGGCTGAGGCACCTGATCTTGGTAAGGTCCCTGGCGTCAAAGGCTTGTACAAGCACGCCGTTGACCCCGAGGATCAGGGCCAGGATGACTCGGGCAAGTACCAGGAGATCAAGCGCCTGACAGGCATGAGCCTGAAGGACATTCGCTCGCTGCTGACCAAAGGTCTTGTGACTCGCTGGGTCTCCAATCAAACTCGTTTGGGCAAGGTCCGCAGTACCTCTGTGGTTGCCATCGCTGGTAACGGCAATGGCCGTCTAGGACTTGGAATGGCAAAGTCTACTGAGGCCGGTGTGGCCGAGGAGACAGCTCAGATGTTGGCTATCCGCAACATGAAACCTGTCCGACGATATGAGAATCGTACCATCTATGGTAATGTGTCTGCCAAGATTTCAGGCACTGTAGTCGAGCTAATGGCCCGTCCTCCCGGTATGTATCCCCTCATCACTGGCAACCATGCGATCTGCTAGCTAACCTCCTCCTCCCAGGCTTCGGACTTCGCTGCCCTCACCGTATCTTCGAGATGTGCCGCGCCGCTGGTATCCACGACATCGCTGCTCGCATGCCCCGATCCAAGAACCCCATGAACTCTGTCAAGGCGGCGTACCAAGCGCTGACCAACCAGCCTGACCCCGAGCAGATCGCGATCGGCCGGGGCAAGAAGCTGGTGGATGTGCGCAAGGTCTACTATGGAGGAGCTGTATACTAAACCCACTCTCACACAACGCACCTGTATCACCAAAGAAAAAACGTGTATCTGTAGCCTGTAATAGAGAAATCTTCCTGTGATGCCCTCGGGATGGTAGAAATGGTATAGATGGTATATCGTCACTTGATATCAAATGTCTGTCGTATTGCCATGTGAAAGAAAGCATCGTTTCGCGCATCATATTTGGTTGGGTATCAATCCTTGTCTCTTTCACCACAAAGCTGTCCTCTCGTTCTTCTTCGGTTCATTTAAACTCATTGCGCTGTCGATCCATCACCCCAGTCAATCTCCTGCTGCAACACTATGCTGTAAACACTGGCTTTGAGAAGAGTAAAGGCAAGACTCGTCTTGCGCTCGAGCTCACGAAGGCCATCAAGGATTTCTGTACTGGGGTTCGAGGCAAGATGCTCGAGGACAGTGGCGAGCTAGGAATAGTATCAGTATGTGTCTACCCTTCTAATCAAAGCACAACGAGGCAGGCGCACTTTGCTCATATTATCAGCCAAGCGTTCGTACTCGTCTAAAACCTCTTGTTCGAGAGGTGTGAGCTCAGGGGGATCAAGGAGGCCCCCTGCTTGGGTCTGATCCATGTTGATTATTGTAATTGATTGGCGGAGCGGGAAGACAGGTCGCGAATTATGTTCGTTGTGGAAGCTGGGTTCACAAAATATATGTTTACTATGTACGTAGCTAGGCGCGGTTGCTGGAGGGGGGGTTCATTCGATTCAGTTGCTGATAAGATAAGACAATTCAGCTGGGGTAAGGTAGTCAATGCAAGTGGACCTCGGTTTGCTTAACTCACTTTGGTAGGTACCTAGGTAGTTAGACCTTTGTAGGCCATTCATTCTTTTTGTTACTAAAGTTGTCAAGAAAACATTATTCTCGTCCAAGCGGACCTAAGCAGATTGCGAATACTAAGGAAAAAGGGAAAATTCTCCAATCCGATCAAACCCCATGCCAATCCTGAACGCTTGCTCGTCATACAATCAATAATGCCTGCCAAATAAACAAAACCCACCAAACCAAACTCAAGTCTCCTTTGTCTCGTTCCCGTCTCAAAAATAAACATGCATGGTATGCCAGCTAAATCAAGCTTGTTGCCATTACTTCTCTGCGTTAATTCCCATAGACCACGACCTCGTTGCCTTGCACTGATCCTGCATCAGTCCCAACATTGCTTTCTGTCCATTCGCTTTCGGTATAACTGTACTCACTATACTCGTCACCATCCGTATACATATCCGTACTGTTCGTGACTACGGTGCCTCGACTGCTTCTTCTCAAGGTTTCGTTGTCGCTGTCGCCACCCTCACCACCAGCCGCTTCCTCATCGTTGGGTGCCGATTCAATGACTATTGTCTCGTCTGTAGGGGCTTCTTGAGCCTCTGGCACTGTTGCCGACTTGACATCCGCCTCATCAACCTCCTCGACGGTCTCATTGACAGTATTCTCTTTGTCATTGTCGGCGAGACCTTTGTCGAGGTTACCACCCCAGCTTCGTTTGCGGTATGTTTTACCGCCGCCCAAAGGGGTTCGTACGCTCTGGCTTCGCTTGACACCTCCAGAAGCTACATTGTTGTTGATCTGGCTGAGCGAAACGATCCTGCGACCTGCTCCGTTCTGTACTGGAGCAGCCAAATTACGTTTAGCATTCAGTGCCATGCCCACCATAGACTTGCGGCCATGTGCACCTGCTTCCGGAGACTCCTCTTCGTTGGCAGGCTTTCTAACACGTTTGCGGCTCATAGCATCGCCACCGTTCCTATTGGCCTTTGCCATGAGAAGTACTCGAGAATGATCCATAACACCCTCAAGGATCCGGCGCTCCAGGTTTTCAGCACGAGATTCCATGTCGTAGAGTTCCTCTTTACGCATATGAAGGGCCGTCTCGAGGGAAGAGACATCACCAGTCAAACGTGTCTTCTGGCGTATCAGACTCTCCTGTTCTGTTCTCAAAGTCATAACACTCTGTCGAAGCCTCTCCTCCTCGTCTCGGAGACTTGCAACTGCTGCCTCAACGTGATCCTTCTCGGCGAGCTTACGTTCCACAGACACCATGGTCTCTTGGAGAGCTTTGGTATGGTCTTCGTGAGCCTGCTCAATTCGCTGCTTCTGCGCTGAGAGGAACTCGGAAATATCAGCAGCTGTCTGGACTACCGAGGCATGAACCTTGTCCAGTGTATCAAGGCGACTAAAGGCATGATCGGCAACAGCGCTGTGGTCGACCAATTTATCGAGCTTCTCTTGCACGACAGCGTCGTCATATCGGCCATCCAGAACCAGATCGAGCTTCTCACGGACCAAAGTATCATCGTACTTGGAGTCCATGATCAGGTCAAGCTTGTCACGAACGGGCGTATCGTCGTACTTCTGCTCAACCAGTACGCCAAGGATTTCCTTGATTGGCGCATCGTCATATTTTTCTTCGATGATCTTGTCAAGCTTAGCCCGCACCTCGGCGTCGTCGTACTTAGATTCAATAATATTGTCCAACTTTTCCCGAATTTCCGAATCATCATACTTGGACTCGATTATGGTAGCGAGCTTCTGATGCACTTGAGAATCGTCATACTTTTCATCGATGATCTTGTCTAGTTTCTCGCGAACCTCTGTGTCGTTGTACTTTTCCTCGATGATCTTGTTGAGGCGTTCCTTGACTTCCGAGTCATCGTAGATCTGTTCGATAAGCTTATCCAACTTCTCATGAACATGCGTGTTATGAAACTTATCATCAGTGAGAAGTGTCAGGAGGGTCAGGAGCTCTTCAGGAGACTTGTGCTGGACAATCTTGTCCTGGATTTCGCTCGTCGAAGACTTGGAGTGTTCGTAATGTTCACCGACAAGTAGAAGAAGATCCTTGACAGATTCGAGAATCTTGGGATGAGACTCGCTGACCTCTCCTTTCAAGCTCTCAACAGCCGTCAAGGCCTCAGTGATTTGGTCGCGGGTTTGCTGATGTTCGGCCTTGTCCTCGGTGTGAGTCTCTTCACTGCGGGCCACGAGCTCCTCCACCTTGGTGAAGACAGTCTTAGAAGCCTCCTCCATCTTCTCCAGAGAATCGGTGACAGTAGAGCCCAGAGTATCAATAAGAAGCTTGAGCTCATCTGTGACAGATTTAGAGCTTACAACGGCTGCCTCCATAGCTTCGTCCCTGGCTTCGCTGACCTTACTTCTATCATCAAGGGTAGTCTGAAGAGTCTCATATTTGGCAATGAGCTCACCAATCTTCTCGTCGATCTTGGTGCTTAACGTCTCGGTTGCCTCTTGAAGTTTCTCGTTAGACTCGACCTTGACGCCAGACACAACAGCCTTGGAGTCCTCAAATTCAGTCTTGATGGTATCAAGCATGTCCTTGAGGTCCTGGTGGACGTTCTCGTTCTTGTTGATCTTCTCGCCGACAGTCTCAAGGAGCTTACTAATGCTCTCGACGCCAGTTGCGCCCTCTTCAAGCTTGACGTTGATGGTTCCCTGTAGTTCCTCAAGGAAGGTTTTGACCTCAGTGACGCGCTCGCCAACGGAGGTGCTCTCCTCATCACGGACTGCGATTGCCTTGGTCTGGGCGTCAACTGTGGTATCCAGCTTCTCCTGAAAGTCTTTGACTATAGACTCTAGGCCACCAAGATCTTCTTTCTTGACAAGAAGAGCCTCTAGGCTGGTAATGTCCTCCTTGCGAGCGAGGAGGGCGAGGTCAGTGCTGGTAAAGGATTCAAGAACTGTCTTGACCTCAAGAGCTAAGGCTTCAACGGCCTCGACATCAGCCTTGGTGACCTTGTCGGGGTTTTCACTCTCTTTCGTAGCGTGTTCCTTGATCTCATCAAGTCTAGTCGAGACTTGACCAAGAAGAGTTTCCAAGGCCGAGACCTCTTCTTTGCGGCACACCGTCTCCAATTGGGTGGTAAGGGACCCCATAGTCTCCCGAGTCTCAAGAAGCAAGGCCTCCACATTGTCGATGTGGTCCTTTCGAACGGCTTGCTCACCATCAATCAGATCGTCCAGTTGACCTTTGGTGTTACGCAGGATAGTCTCGATGGCTTGCATATCCTCCTTTGATGCAGGCTCATCGCCGTCTCCCACGATTGCACGAGCGGTCTCTCCTTCTCCATCCTCCTTCTTCTTTTTTACCGAAGCCGATCTTGTGAGTGTCTCCCGGGAGGCGATCTCGTCGACGCTGTCCTGAAGTGTGCGAAGTAAATCCTCCATACGAGACAAATCATCTTTCTGATCAGCCTCGTTCTCAGACTTGACACCGTCGATCTTGATGGCAAGTCCTGCAATCAGCACTTCGAGGTTCTTGATGTCATCCGATTTGATCTTTTCGGAAGGTCCGTCATCCCCTGTCTTGTCATTTGACACTGCTGCAAGGGCCCGCACACTGTTGCTATCCCGCAAAGCCTCAATGTCGAAACGAACAGATTCAAGGCCGGTTTTGAGAGCATCAAGGATCTTCTCTTCGGTGACTGATTCTGCAGGTGCAATGGCTCGTTCATTGTTAATTTCTCGAAGTGTTTCGATATCTGAACGGAGAGACTCTAGTCCTGTCCTGAGAGCATCCAGAACCTCATCGTTGGGCTTAGCATCTGGAACTGGGGCTAGAGCTTTCTGGTTGCTTTCTTGAAGTCCTTCGATGTCGGTTCGTAAAGAATCGAGGCCATTCTTAAGGGCCTCAATGACTTCATCATTGGTGGTGTTGTCGACTGGGGTGGCTGCTTCCTTTTGGGCAGTAGCGATTGCTACGATTTCGGCGTGAAGACAGTCCAGACCATTCTTCAAGGTGACGATAACTTCATCGTTTGAAGTGTTCTCTATGGGAGTATCAGGCTTCTCCTGGGTTGCAAGAGCTGCGATCTCGGCATGGAGGGAATCAAGACCATTCTTCAGAGTAACTATTACCTCATCGTTTGAGACATCCTCTCCGAGTGCAGCACGATCGCTGTTGTCACGAGATGATTCAATATCGGCTTTCAGTGACTCAAGTCCGTTCTTTAAAGCTTCGATGAACTCTGTGCTGGACGAGTTGTCGGCCGGTGCGATAGCCTTTTCGCTGCTGTCACGAACGGCTTCAATATCAACCCTGAGAGAGTCAAGCCCGTTCTTGAGAGCCTCAATCACCTCGTCGTTGGTGGTGTTGTCGACAGGTGCAACAGGCTTTTCAGATGTGCTTAGACGAATAGCTTCGATATCAACACGGAGAGCATCGAGGCCATTCTTCAAGGCCTCGAGAACCTCGTCGTTCTCTTTTGGCTCAACCACAGCGACCGCCTTCGTTATCTGACTATCTCGAAGTGCTTCGATATCAGCTCGTACGCCACTGAGTCCGGATTTCAGTGCTTCAAGGACTTCGTCATTGGCAGGGGGTGTAGACTCCAGCGTGGCAACGGCGCGGTCATTACTGCTGTCGCGAATGGATTCAATATCAGCTCTGACGGAGTCGAGTCCAGTCTTGAGTGCTTCGAGAATCTCGTCATTGGCGGTCAAGTCGGTAGGCTTGTTCGTGACACGGTCCATACCTGCCCGGAGGTCATTGAGGCCGTCATTGAGTGCGTCAAGGATTTCACTAGTCTCGGCGCGTGGTCGCAAAACTTCTTGCCGCAAATTGTTGAAGCCGGTGTTCAAAGCTTCCAGAACCTCTGTGTTGTTGGCCTGAGGTGGCAACGCAGGCACCATAGATGAGTTGACGATTTCGCGGAGACCCTCGAGCTCAGTCTGAAGCTGCTCACGAGATTCTTGGTTGGTGGTTGAGACAATGCCTGCCATCTCATCCTTAAAATCTTCCAGAGACTTCAAAAGGTCATCCATAAACTCTTCCTGGCCAGCAGCGCCAGTGGCACGATCAACATAACTCTCCATAGCTTGGCGAAGGTTCTCAAAACCGTCCTTGGTCACATCCCGTACCTGCTCGGTCTCACGTCCATTAGCCGCGACCGTCTCTTTAGTCTCTTCGGACAATGTCTTGAATTCATGGCGCAAAAATTCCATGATCTCCCGGAGGCGTTCAGCAATATCATCATTGCTCGCTGAAGCCGGTACCAGAGCCCGGCTGGAGTGGACATCGAGGTCCTGGAGGCCTTCCCTAACGGCGTGTACAACGTCCTCATGAGTGATGTCGTTTCCAGCACCTGGGGCAACGGGGAATTCAAACTCCTCAAGGCAGTCACGAACGGCGTCAATGATTTCCTCCCTCGAAAGAGTGGCGGGTTGATCAACCTGAGGAGGAACAAAGTGCTTTAGACCATCTACCACAGCAGTGAAAACCTCGTCGCGAGTCACAGCGGGAGGATGGTCATCGCGGGGCGCATATTCCTGAAGGCCTTGCTTCAGACAAGCCAAGACTTCGTCCCTCTCAAGTCCAAGCTGCTGCACTTCGATCTCGGGCTTATAGTTCTCCCAGGCGTCTCTGACAGCTTCGATTACATCTTCTCGGCTCAAGTCGGGTAAGTTACTCTTGGTTGCCTCGTTGTCTTGGATGGCCGCTCTCATGGCATTGTATATCTCTTGGTAGTCGACAGCACTTTTCTGAGTGTTGACCGAAGCAGCTGACTGGCGTCTATGCTCGCGGAGAACATGATTCAGCTGATCCTTCATTTGCTCAAGCCCCTCGTCGATAACGCGAGCGACTTCATCTTTGCTTGGAGTATCATGATCCTCAACACCTCTTCGTGATGCTTGCTGCTCGAGCCGTCGGCCAATCTCGCGGCCCATGCCCAGGACCTCGCCTCGCAGTTCGCGGACAAGAGCCTTGACTTCGGCAGTAAGACCTCCGCCTTGAGAGACACTGTCTTTGACAGAGCGAATGATGCTTATGAGGTCGTCATTCAAGATTTCGGCACCACGAGCTGATGGCTCCGAATTTCGGCGAGCCTCATTCCTCATAATGTGCTCGACGCGCTGGGAAACGGCACTCCTTGCTTGGCCCGGCATGGTATCACTTCGGCTGTTTTCTGACTCAAAACTGAGGTTACGAGACCGGCTCGCATGAGGACTGCCAAGAGAGTTTCCGAGAATAATGGCCTGCTCGGACTGAGCCTTCACCTGTTCAATGACTTCATCCAGCTTCTGGGATGTGGCCATGCCAGACAGTTTATTGGAAACTTCTTGTAACCGGCCGAGCAGAGACTCCTGTCCTTCCTTGGTGCCCATCTCCCGAATGATTCGCTCCAGAAGAATGACGGAGGGTGGCGCCTCAGAGCCAGCAAGAGAGGGTGTGCTGATGGACCCTCGCTCAATTGAGTCGCCAAAGCTCTTGGGAGAGGGAATTCTAGGGAGATGAAAGCCTCTGGTGCTTGGTGGAGAGAGGTTGTGTGGCTTGTTGTCTAGGTAATATCCTCCAAAGGGGTCGCGAGCTGGAGGGAGCCTGTTGTGGCCATCGTTGCCATTGCCGTGACTTCCCAAAAGCTCTCTGAGGCTTCTACGGATATCTTCATCTCTCGAGTTTGTAGCCTCCTTGAGGCTAAGGAGATCAGTAGCATTGTCCCTGCTTCGGCGGCTCAACTGAGACATCTCCTTCTGAAGTCCTGTCGCGATGCTAGTCAGGCTGAGAATTTGATCAGACAGCGCTTCTAGGTTCTGGGGGCCTTTTGACAAGGTTAATGAGCCATTTGTGATATCCGTCAAAGGGTTCTCCGGTTCTTTGACAGGCGTGGATGAGGTCATGTGTTGAAGAGCAAGCATGGTGGACGATTGTGGCGGTGTGTTTTCGCCGAGGATGCTTTGAGGAGGAGGCCGTCGAACTGCAGGACGCAGAATCGGCGTCAAGCTGGGTCCAGGTATTGGTGTCGTGCCCGACACTACCGAGTCCTTTTCGTTTGGCCGATTATCAAAATCTCGCGACCGAGAGGGCGTCTCAGGGCGTTGTTGACGCTCTGGGGAGCGCGATGGCGAGCTGTGGCCGCTAGCACCCTCGATCATCATGCTGATATCACGAACTGAAGACTGCAGTCGGCGATGTCCCTTTGTCGGGGACTCTATTCTCTTGGTAGGAACCATGGTGCTTTCTCTCGCTCGCTCATTAAGTGCAGCGTGAGCAGATGCGATAGCGCTCGAAGTTCCCACCCGTGAAGTTAATGGCGACCCCGGATTGAGAGGCAGCGGAGGGGGGCAGCGTTCGGGGTCAGAGCTGTCCCACCTGTTCCCTGTTAGTCGGCGCAAGAGACGCATGAGGGCATATACAAGAAAGCTTACATTGGAACAAGTGCTCGAATATTGGGATCTGAAGAAGCCGACTGTTGATGTCTCAGCTGAAATTCCCCGTCGTAAGAACTGTCTCGCTCCGAAGAAGACATGTCTGTCCTGGTTCCTTGGAAACAAGTAATGGTATGTGAGAAGTGTGTTGGTCTCAACGGCAAGAATGCGGACGGCGCCGCAGCCACGGTATTTACAAGAGAGCAAACAAAAGTCGGTGGGGATTGAGGAATGCGGTGTAAGTATCTGAATATATTCGTTGCAACTAACAAGCAGGAAAGCAGGTAGTATAACAAACAATTCAAGGGGGTATCAGATACAAGAGGATGATGAAATTGGAGGGGATGAAGTTAGAGCATCAAAGCTGGTTGCATTGTTTAATTCAGATGGCGTTGGGAGAAGCTATAACTCAATCTTTGGCTGTCCGTTGCGTAACCGCAACCTGGTTTATTTTTTGTTTCGGGCTTGGTTGGTTGCCGAGCAACCTCCCGCACTGATAGTCAACTCGACCTTAGGCTGTCCTTGTACCGCACCCCCGGTTGACATTGGCAAATCACAAGCTCACAACAGAGCAGATCACACCACGAATTGAGGGCCTTTGGACCGCCCTGTGAAGAGGGGCCTATGAAATACATCATTGTGGAATTTGACAGGGATCATGGCCTTGCTCGCGGCTGCATCGAGCAAATCTAAACAAAGTAACTGTGCCTACCGCTCTGATGCCCTGGTAGATAGGTGACGTTGAGAGTAAGCAAGTCCAGCACCATCACATTACGCCTTTCAATAAGGTATGACCCAAGCCCCAAAGAAAACTTCAGATCTTAGAAGACGATGGCCAAACGAAACCATTCAAGCTTACCTCAAGCCCACGCTGGCTTACCTATATGGTTTTGTCGCCTAAGCCTTGAATTTTGTTCCGTCCCACAGGCGTCTCCAGATTAGAACGGATGGCATTTATCAAATCAAATCGCTTTATTTATACAGAGTTGAGTGTCACCCCACTGCTTCACTAACAGATTACCTCGCTTCCAAGCGAAGCCGATCCTCTCATATCGGCGCAGCGGCGTGTCTATCGTAGCAAACCTAATAACCTGATCCGTCTAAACTCCCATTTAAGCTGTCTTCGTCATCAGCGTCCAGATAGTACCTATCTAGATTCGTATGTCTATCTTTAACATGAATTCAAATATTGCATAATTTCATCTCTACTTCTTGAATGCAATGTCAAAGGCAGGAATCAACGTCTGGGCAAGCCAGAATGAGAAAACCAACTTGGGACCAGTCATGAGCAGCTGCAGGGCGGTATAAGTTAGCGTCGAGAAGTTCTTGAGTGGGGACGGGAGTTGATCGGGAGCTGGCGGGCCGTAGAAAGACGGCTATCACTTCTATGATGGTGAACGTACCTTAGGGACAAGTCCTTTGAAGAAAGCTCCGGGGCCCTCATTCTTGGCCATATTGGAGAGAATTCGGAAGCCACTCTCAGGGTTGTCGAAGTTTCGGTTCTGGATACGGGTCTTGATCACGTCAAGGGGAGCAGAGACAACGAGAGAAGCGGAAGCACCAGCAATAGAAGCAATAAAGTTCTGGAACCAGCTGGCCTTGTTGTAATCCTCAAGATGGAAAATATACTCCTTGGCAAAAGCAGATCCACCAAACAGCTACACTAAATCAGTCTTCTGAATCAACTCAAGGAGAAGAGGCCACACATACAGCGAAAGACCCAGGGGCGTTACGAGCAGCTGTCCAGCCCCAGCCACGGTACAGGCCGAAACCCTCATCGGCAACGATCTTGAGGACGCCACGGCCACGGAAAGCCTCGGGGTTTGTCTGGCGTTTGATCTTGAGGACGTCAAGAGGTAGGAGAACGATCTCACCAATACCGATCAGACTATGGGGCACATTAGGTCAAGCTTCTCAACAAACAGAGGTCTTCATGTCCTACCTTCCAGCAGTAGAGTGCATGATGGCTTTTCCGGTCTTCTTGCCGAAGGCGTTCTCGAAGTCTGCTCCATAGTGCTTGGAGAGGTAATCACGAGCAACAGGCTGGCCACCATACTTGTATACACGCTGGAGGACCTTGTAACCGGCGGCATATCCCAGTCCAGGGAAGAGGGAAACGAATTTTCGTCCGAAGGGAGCGGTGGCCTTGTCCTTGAAGATAACCTTGTTCAACTCGCTGGCGCCGGATATCTACAAGCCCAAGCTGTCAATATATTGTCCAATGGCATGCATCGAGAGAGGCAATTCGCTTACACGGGTCTGGTTGCTCATCAACCGCTTCGCAATGGTGTCGACCTTGTGGAGGGGTTAGTGAACAGCTCCAACATTTGTCACAGTGTTTGTGCTCAAGAAAGGTGGGGTTCCGTACAGGATGGAAGACGGCCAACTCAGCAATACCAGCGGAACCTGTCAAGATCTTGTCAGCTCGAACTAGAGATATCGATTGCAGGAACCCGTAAAGCAATAGCATGGACTCTCGCCTGCTTCAATTGGAGTGAAACGTACCGGAGCCGAGGACACGAGCCAGGCCAGACTCCTTCTCGCGACCAGCAGCGACGGGGGGAGACATCTTGATGGGACAGAGTAATAGAAATCAGATCAGGCCGCTTCTTTGTCAGTATTTCCCAAGACTTTTCAAGAAACTTGGAAAATGGAATCGTGAGCTTGTCGCAAGAGCAAGAGTTCGGGTATAAGACTCAAGAGCTGGCTGCTTGGGAAATTTTTCCTGTCGCCCAATGCACTTATCTCTTTTTAGTTCCTAGGAATCCCCTGGTCCTTGCTAAATCCCTGGCGTATTTGCGGTTGTATGTACTCCGGACCGACGTCGGAGAATCGTGGAGCTTTTATTTAGTAGGTAGCTACCTACCTATCCGTCCAGCGGTCTACGGAGTACGGGTTTCACTAGGATTTTTCTCTGTTGTGATTTGAGAGAGACTCCACTCTTGAATCCCGACCCTCGACAGCGGCAAAGCATGCATGATCCATAGTTTATTATACAAGCCACTAACAAATAATCACGGTACCCTATAGCCGCGATGGTTCCTCTATAACCGTCTTCATCTAATAAACCCAGGAAAACTTAAAATGTTCATATTTATCGCGAAAGTAACGCCATGATAGCCGGATACTGCCGTTCCCGGAGACCGAGAGCTCTATATTCTAGCCTTAAAGTCATAGTCTCAAGTAACGAAAGAAACTAGGTACGAAGGCAAAGTGATGCAGAAATTGGAGTACGGGCCTTCTTACATTACAAGAACTAACATAAAGTTCCCCTGTCAGCAAATACGCATTACCAGGTAGAGAGGCCAGCCTACAGGTTAGCGATATCTTACTGACCATATGAACATGCATGCTTTCTGATGGCCATCACACACACAACACTGAAGTCTTACCTTCAACAACAAACCAAACGGTCACGAAGTCACGAAGCAAAGGCGAGAAAAATGTCAAAAGAAAAGAGAAGAAAAAATGCGATTCAAAGCGTTCTTTTCGTGAGTTGCTGTCTAAAATATGGATGCAGAGATGATATGAGGCCAAACCGTACCCAACGTCAGTACCTGATACCCAGGCCAACCGCCAATTCCGAGCGAGGTTCGAGCTGATGAAGATATATACACGCATTGGCGTCTCCTTCTACACTCCTCAATAATCACGAAGCACAGATACCAACTCATCTAGCCTCATGACTTGACCGAGAAGCTTGTCCTGCACTCCCAGATGCCTGTTGTATTTGTTGTAATGCTCTGTGGTCATGACCTCCTCTTCTTTGCCTTGCACGTCCTTCCTCTCAACAAACGAAAGAATGTTTCGTTCCTTGTGGCGCTCCACCTCTAAGGTTTGAAGGCATCGGAGCATAGCCTTGTAAATGTCATCCAGTGCCTGTGTTTGGGTTCGCTCTTTGTCAAAATACCAAAAGAAGAGCGTTCGATTGGCAAGTCGGCTGCTATCTTTGGGCACTTCTTGAACATCCACTATACCTGCCATCTGCATCGCGAGCATTTTGCCTTGCACGTCACCCTTCTTCATGAGCGCGGCGGCTGGAAGCATTTTCTCGTCAAGCTTGCCCTTCTCTCGAAGAATGCGGGTCAAGCGTAGACCATGGCGACCGTGGGATTGTTCAATAATAGCGTCCAGTTCGATTTCCCGCAGCTTGCCTACGAGGCGACCAAAGTCCACTGTCCATTGCCCGCGGCCGTACATCCCACAGTGACGGATGAACGGATACTTGCTTTCCGCGAGGAGAAGAAGATGACGGCGCATCTGGGAGATTCGGGTCTCGTTTCCATTCGTAGTATCTTCGAATCTTACTCTGTTTTCTTGTTCCCCATTAGCTGTACCCTCATGGTTATCGTCAGCCCATTCATCAACTTCATCATCAACGTCAAACGCCTTTCTTCGACCGGGAGGACCGGCATCTGAATCGTCAGAATCGTCGTCTGACTCCGGCGCTGTTTCCCTGATCCGTTCAGCACTCTGTGAGTCAATTTTTTCTCTTGGAGTTTTGCCAATCCCATTTTGGACGTTGATATTTTCGTCCAGGTGCTCAAATATGTCGATAGTTGTCACAGCTGGTTGTTGTCCAGGAGTCACTTCATCGAGTAGCGGGTCAGACTGGCACCTTGAGAAATCTGAAGTTAAGAGATCGAGCACTGTGCGGTAAACTTCACCAGTGACTTCCCCAAGCATTTCTGTTGCGAGTTCTGCAAGTCTCTGGTTCCGCAGCTCAACCAAGCATCTTTCATAGTTTATCTTGATCACCACATTGGGCTGTGGAATGTCAGTCGGGAAATCAAATCGTAAATAATTTGACGTTCTTACGTTCAGTTTTGGAGCATCGTATGCATGACCATTTTGTGTTGCTCCATTAACAAGTTTCCGTCTCTTTGGCTTGTGACCCCCGCTCATGTCAAGCTGACGCTTCAAAGTCTTGGACTGGTCTCTATATGTTCTAGAGCGTTCGATGACCTCGCGTTGAGCCTCGATCTTTCCTTTGGTGACCTTTTCGCCTGGTCGAGGTTTGGTGACTTCGTCTTCGATCTCACGATAGACATCCTTAGGGTTCCGGAAGCTTTCGGGCCGAACAGTCTCGACGATTTCTGCTCGAATCAGGCGAACAAGGACAGAGTTCAGGTGACTTTCTGACTCGATGAGGCCATCGTGGGTTTTATGTTCACCGTTAGCATGTCCATTGAGCTTAGGCGCCCTCGACCCGAAAGCTTGAGAAAGATCGGCGATTCGGGCGTGACCCAGTTGCATCAAAGTCTGGGCGAGTTCCCGCTCCGCGATGCCGTATTGATTCTCAATCGCATTTAAGATCTTCCCCGATCGTACAAGGTTGTAACAGGCATCAGCATCGGCTTGGTAGTACGTGATGTCGGTATTAGCGTCTGTGTGGTGGTAAAGAAGATTTTGCTGTATCAGAACAGCGATGCCATTTCGCAAGTATCGCGGCGTGAGAGATGTGTGTTGGACCAGTTGCGCAATGGTCGACCGGCCTTTTATGAGCAGTGCATTCAAGATTCGCTGTTTGCGACGAGCAAGTCAGCCCCACAACCTCACTTGTACCCAGACAACTACGGCATAAAACATTACGTACCGAAGGAAGTTCGCCATGAAGATCATTGACTAGGAGAGCACAAAGCTCAGCGGCATGTTTTGTCTGCCGTGAAGGGGCTGTCAGCTGGTATATCTTAAATGGTAGTCGAGCTGCTTCGACTCACAACGAGCATTGCTTGCTCCTAGAGATCCTCTCACTATCTCTAGAGCTTCACACTTGCTACCGGAACGTCATTGATTGACACAAAATTATAAAAGAAGAATCGAGAGCCTGAGAAGAATAAATCGAGATTTTCGTTTCCAGCAATGCTAGCTGTAAGGTTAAAGGGTGGAAAAGCAGACAAGATAGCAAGAAGGCTGGGATGCTTTTTTTTTTCTCCGGCGCAAATGCTAATGGATCGTTAATAAGTCAATTTTTGCCTGCAACTCTGATTGCTGTAAGTCAGCTGCTGGTAGGCCTGTCCTCACAATAGGTGGGGTTCAAAACTTCAATGCTGGGTACGACGGAGTAAGGTACTACCTACTAACATACCTTAGTACCTTAGTACGTAGTATTGATTCTTTCCCTAGCGCCAATGTCGCTGAAGTCGCACTGAGGAGCCAATGCCGCGGATGGAAATCTGGCTGACCTGGACAATCACGTGACATTCTCACTCGTCCCGTAGCCCGAAAATTAGACGGGACCTTTTCGACGAGGCACTTCTCTTGGAGATCAATTGCTTCACCTAGACGGCCGAAGGATCGCCAATTGCCTACGCCATCACCCGCGAATATGATCTCGAGATCGTCCCTTGCGCGAACTGCGCAGCAGGCTGCCCGCCAGGCCTGCCGCGTCCAACGACGTACCTACGCCGCTGCTGCTTCGACCGGATCATACGAGACCTCAGATGTGACTGGCCTCAAGGTCGCCTCGCGGGATGCTCACGGCCCTACTACTACGCTCGCTGTGGTGGCCAAGGCCGGTACTCGCTACCAACCTCTTCCTGGCCTTTCTGTTGGCCTTGCCGAATTTGCCTTCAAGGTGAGAGACGAGAGCATCGAGTGGAAATCAAGGACTTGAGCTAATTTGCTGGCTCTATGTAGAACACCCAGCGACGATCTGCTCTTCGCATTACTCGCGAGTCTGAGCTTCTTGGTGGCCAATTGGCTTCCTCTCACTCTAGGGAGGCTGTTGTTGTCGAAGCTAGCTTTCTCCGCGAGGATCTGCCTTACTTTACCGAGCTCCTCGCTGAGGTCATCTCTCTGACCAAGTATACCAGTGAGTAAACATTCAACCGTACACTACATACACATCCGGGCTATACTAATGAGGATCGCTAGCTCACGAGTTCCACGAGGATGTTGAGCGTGTTCTCCACGCCAAGCAGGCTGTCCTCAACGCCGACGTCGCCGCCACTGCTCTCGACAACGCCCACGCTATCGCCTTCCACACTGGTCTCGGCTCCTCCCTCCTCCCCAGCTCCTCCACTCCTTACCAGAAGTACTTGAACGAGGAGTACATTGCTAGCTACGCCGACGTTGCTTACGCTAAGCCCAACATTGCTCTCATTGCCGACGGTGCCTCTCCCGATTCTCTCTCCAAGTGGGTTGGCCAGTTCTTCAAGGACGTGCCTTCTGCCCCTCGAAGTGGCCAAACTCTCAAGACGGACGCCACCAAGTACTTTGGTGGTGAGCAACGAACAAGCTCTAGTGCTGGCAACTCTATTGTCATTGCTTTCCCCGGCTCTGGTTACGACTCTACCAAGCCCGAGCACGCTGTGCTGGCTACTCTCCTCGGTGGTCAGTCCACCATCAAGTGGGCTCCTGGCTTTAGCCTCCTGGCCAAGGCCACTGCTGGTACCTCCGGTCTTACTGTCAACACCTCCAACCTAACCTATTCCGATGCTGGCCTTCTTACTGTTCAGCTCAGTGGTCCTGCTCCCTCTGTCCGCAAGGGTGCTGAGGAGACTGTTAAGGTGCTCAAGAGCATAGCAGATGGCCAAGCGAGCCAGGAGGACGTCAAAAAGGCCGCTGCCTACGCCAAGTTTAACCTTCTGAACCAGAACCAGCTCCGCCAACCCAGCATCGCCCTTGCTGGCTCTGCTATCGTCAATAGCGGCAAGTCTTACGACTCTGCTGCCATTGCCAAGGCCATCGATGGTGTCTCCGCTGAATCCATTAAAACTGTAAGAACTCACCCAAATTTTGTCAAATATTCCGTAAGACTAATACTTTCTCTTACAGGCTGCCAAGACTCTCCTTGAGGGCAAGGCCACCGTTTCAACTGTCGGTGATCTGTTCGTGCTGCCCTATGCCGAGGAGATTGGTCTGCGAGTATAAATGGAGGTCCAAGAGAGAAAAGAACTTGTACCAACAGTTTAGAAGTCATGTGGGAGAGGCTGACCTCTTTGTGAATATTTGTAGTAGAAATCCTTTGATCCATTATAGGCCCCTTTGTTCTCCACCATGAATTTTATGTTACATGAGCTTGGTGACGCATATCTCTCGCAAAGACAGATCGAGTCTGATCTGCTGTATTGCATTCAAAGGTAGCATCTTAACGGGTTGCTTTTGCCGATATACGCTTTGGTAAAAAGTTGCGGGGGCTCATTGTTAGCTTTACCAGTTCAACCCGTAGGTAAGGACCGCAATGCTGAAGATAAGAGACTAAACTCTGGGTCCGCGCCAGACATCCTGCCGTTGGAAACGCTCGTACCTATGCAACTCAGCGAAGCCAGAACCGGTCAGGTTACAGCCACTCATACGTTTGAAAACCAGTCATTGGCCCCAAACTTGCTGTCAGCATCGTATTCGTGGGTACACAAGTTGTACCACCAACACTGCGCCTACACCAACATAGCCCCTCTTGTATTGTGTTTGGCTACATAGTATGCATTGGAGCTCTGCATGTTTTCTGATGATACCTTAATGGAAGCTGAATATCACAGTAAGCGCTGAAGATTCAAGACCCATGCGGGTTATGCGCACTGATGTATCCCTACTGCATTCCCAGCAACGCCCACTTTTATAACAACAAGCGTGTACTCCGTAAGCTTTCATTCATACTTACCTTATGTATATGTCTGTACTACGACGCTACGTAGGAGAAGCACAATCCCAAGGACTAATTACCTGCTGGATAGCATGAAGAAAATGGAACCGGGGTAAGATCTAGATTGCTCATTGTTTCATTGCAACTCCGGGCGATTGTCCATGTTTTGATTTGTTCTCAATTGTTCAAGTTGACGATTGCTATACGACATGATGGATCATGCTTTAAAACATACCCGCATAACCTAGGTAAGTTATCAAGAGGATGGATGTCATGGAAAGGTTGGGTTTAGGGAAACCACTCACAAGACACCTTTCGAGAGCGATCCACAGTATTTTCAACTGTACAGGCATTCAGACACACGACACTGGCCAAGCACGACAATTAGAGGTTAAACAGGGGACCCAGTACCGGGAGGGAAAAGCCTTTCCGCGGCTGTGTCCCAGAACAAACTAAAAGAGAGGGTTCTACTCTGTAGTCCAGCAGAATAGCAACAGAGGAGACCCTTCGACCGTCCCGCCGTTAAGCATACTGCCGCTGTGACCTCCACTTACTGTGTTGTTCTGTCCTGTACTGTGCCGTCCCCTAGGTACCTTACCTACCAGGTAAGTAGACGTAGGTACCTCTCGGAGTAAAGGTCCAGTGCCCAAGCCTCAACCACCAATTCAACTCCCACCGAGACCTCGTCGCTCATCGTCTGGACTCTCCCTTCCAACCACGACTCAAACTCTCTTTTTGCGCATTCCGCTCCATGCTCTTAATGCCCATTGCAAGGCAATTTTTAACGATACGCGAGCTGGACGACGCTCTAGATCATTGTATCTGGATTTTTTCCCTTTCTCTATAGACCCGCGAGGTAAAACCACTCGAACCCCATCGTCTTTCACTTCTTCGCCCGTTTTCCTGACAGCGTTTTCGTTGGAGCCGCCTTTTCGCTTCTCCTCACACAACTGCTCGGCTTGGCTTCCCTACTATTTCTCCTCGCTCCCTCTATCTTTTATACTCCCAAGCACACAGCGCTCGCCGGAAATCTATCTAGTGGATCAGAAACGGCTCTACATATGAATGTATGCATACAGTTGCTAACCTTCGCAGCATTGAGTCAGAAGTGAGCCTTTCGCAAGTTTACTATAGCTTTGGCCTTGGCCCAGCAGACCCAGCCCAGCTCCATAAGGTAGCCATCGTATCGCCTGACTATTGCATTGATCCCCAAGCTGTCGCAAAGTAAGTCGTTGCATTATACCCATCTCCCCCCCTCTACCAAGTCGATTTGGTATTTCCCCTTATCGATCATCCCCAAACCCCACGATCTTGGTGTGGTCCACTGTCGTCATGTCATAGTAACAGGACTCGGCCTCTAATGATATACTGCTTATGTCTTTTCTCCCTGCCGTTTTCTTCTAAACAGAGAGACTTTACAGCTCTTGGGAGGCTAACATCTGCGTCTATTCAGAGTCACGAATTCGCTTCCCGTCCTTCTGCGACCCCAAACGAAATATCCACAATCACCCCACATCGTCACTTGGGTTTCTTTCTGGATACCTGAATGGTGGCCGAGCTTTGTTAAACTTGACTTTCTTTTAAGAATTTACATCACGACTGGAGCGTTCCTGAATATGCCCGTTCCGAAGAAGGATGGAATAGCTGGTGGGGGGTCTGGGGGCAAACAGAATGGTTTGTTTTTCAGTCTTTTCGAGCAAGAGCTATCTAATTCTGTGTGATATAGGAGGCCGGGCTGCATTCCGAACCGATACTGCCATCTCCAAAAATCGATTCGGTAACGAGCGGGTTCTTCAACCTTGGGTCCCCGATTCGAACGATTCTTTCAATGGTAGCCTTGAGAAGTCAAGCGGTAGCGGTAATTGGGACCAGTTCGCCGAGAACGAGAGGCTCTTTGGATTGAAAACCAATTACGATGAGAACTTCTACACTACCGCTATTGACAAAAACCACCCAGAATACAGGGAGAGGATAGCTGCAGCAGATAGGAAGGCGCGCGAAATTGAACGCAGCGCGCCCACTACTGCTCACGTGGCTGAGGAACGTATCATGGACTACGTCGGCGGAGATGATGGGGGTGATGAAGAGGACAAGTACCTATCCATTTCCCAGCCATTTCTTCGTGTGGCTAACCATAATTCTCCTACAGATACAGCGGTGTTCGGCGTCAAGACTTCCCGCCTCTGTCTGCTGGCCGTGAGAACAAGTACACTCCACCAGCCAAGCGGGCACCCGCGGCTCAATCTAGTGTCAAAGGTGCCCCTATTGACCCTGCAATCATTTCTTCCCAGATCAAAGCACCGCCCAAGAAACAGGCTCTGTCAGCCTCTGAGGAGTCCAAGGCTCAGTCCTCCGACGCTATCAAGAACGGATCAATGCCGAAAACCGATGCGCTGAAGGCTCCGACAGAAGTCAAGGTCACAGAGCCCTCGATCAATGAATCAAAGCCTGCTAATGGAAAGGGAGCCGAGACCAAGTCAAGCGATACCGCCAAAGCTGCCCCGGCTCCTGGAAGTCAGGCTGCTCCTACTCCTAGTGCTACCTCCACAGTTGAACACGATGTGTTGAAGGAATTCAAAACATTTGCTAGCCAGCAACGACAGAACGCCGAGAAGGCTAGAAGCAACAAAGCC
Source organism: Fusarium tjaetaba (assembly GCF_013396195.1). Taxonomy (NCBI): domain Eukaryota; kingdom Fungi; phylum Ascomycota; class Sordariomycetes; order Hypocreales; family Nectriaceae; genus Fusarium; species Fusarium tjaetaba. The sequence goes on from NW_023501256.1 coordinate 53,201, forward strand.
AAGCAGGACAAGGAGGTCAAGTTGACAGAGTTGAAGAAGTTTGCCAACTCTTTCAAACTCTCAACCCCAGTCCCTACAGATCTAGTCTCCATCATAGCCAAGGACCCCCTCAAGCAACAAGAAATCCAAGCTAAGGCTATCAAAAATGCCGAGGAGGTGGCCAAGGCCAAGGCTACTGCCGTGACTAAGGAGAAGGTTGTTCCATCAAAAGACTCACAGGCTAAAGTGTCTGGTCAAGGTGCCGCGGCTGGTGCATCTGCTCCTCCCAGTGATACCCGAGCAGCCCGTGGTCCTGCTGGTGCTCAGCCTACACCTGCAGCCGGGGGACAACCTCGCCATCCTGGTGCTCGCCAACAGTATGCTCAGCAGCCCTATCATGGGCAGCAGTATCGAAACAACCGTCCCCATGTGCCTCCACAACAACAAACTGGCACTCTGGCCCAACGATTACGCAATGTTGAGCAACAAAAATACTCTCAGCCTCCTGCAGCCCATCAGGGACATACTCCCAGTCAGGAAACCCGTGCTCCTCCAACAGGACCAGCTAGCGGTGTCGAAGCTGGCTATAACCGACGCCTCAGCGGCAACCCCAGCCATATGGGTGCAAAGCTGAACCCGAATAGCCACGAATTTAGGCCCAGCCCGTTCGCGGCTGCCTTCAATCCCAATAGCCACGCCAGTGCAACCTCGAGTCCTCGATCTACTGCTAACAATGTTGATGCCCCAGCAAGCAGTGGCGTTTCCGATGGTCAGCTCATCCGTCGTAAGACAAAGGCCATTGATGTCAAGAAATGTTATATACTGTCTCATATCCAGACCTTGACACCTCCTCAGGGGAGAAACTGGGACGAAAACGCCGGCCTGCGCCCATCCTTCGATACACTACCTACCTGGCGGCAGCTCCAAGATAATGAGAAGCCTGAATCAACGATGCATTTGACTTACAAAGAATACTTCGAACGCCAGCCATTTGGCGGCCCTGCGTTGGCTACCCCGAACCCTCAACATGTTGTCCCTCAAATTCCACACCAACATCAACTACCATTCCACCTCCAGCAAGGCGCGAACATGGCTCCTAGGGGCTCGCCTCATATGCCCCCTATGCAGATGCACACGCCTCAGCATGGTCATGTTCCCCATCCGCCATATGGAAACGACGACCACCGCATGATGCACTCAAACTCAGCTCAGTCTTTTGCTTCACCCCGCCTCGGCAACGTGCCTGTAGCCTACAATTCTCCGCAAGTACCGTACAACCAGGCAGTCTTCATGGGACCAGGCACGCCTCAGATGAATCAGTTCCGCAATTTCTCTAACAATCATCAATACATGAGTCCTCAGCAAGGTCAGATGGGTGGCCCATTGATGATGCCGCAACAATTTATCCCTGGACCTCAAGGAATGGTTCCTGGCCCACAGATGATGTATCCTGGAGGACACCCGCAATTCATGCCTCCTTCTGGACCTCAGCCAGTCCCTGGTGTCAATGGCTACCCCAGCCCTGGTCGTCCCGCGGCGCCGATGATGGCGCACCAGGGGTCACAACAAGGCCAGCCCATGTATGGAATGAGCCCAAACGTGCAGTACAACCAGCCTGTTTTTAACCCAGGCCAGCAAGGCGGTCCAAGTAAGTCATACTGACCCCCATCGCCATGCAGAGCATTAACAAGCGGCTAACGCCAGTGTAGTGAGGGGCGGTTATAGTAGCCCTGTGCCTCAGCACTTTGGCACCAGTCCACAGCAGGGCCACCAGTATGGCGGGCAGCACCGAGGCGGCAATGCCTATGGCAAAGGATATGGCGGTCAAGGAACGCACCAGACCCCCCAAGCTAACCACGCTGTGCCTGCCACCAGCCATCCTCGACCTTCGGAGGCTTCAGAAGAAGCCAAATAAAGTCTCAAACTCAGCATTGGGTTTCTTCTTCGCCTTCACATAAAATAAAGTGCTGCACTTAGCACGGCCTTTCTGGGCGGCAGCCTCACCGAGATTGACCTCAACGCACTTTTCTCGGAGTCTGAGCTCTGTCAAGATAACAGTGTGTGTGCCATTGCATACAAGCTTCAATATAGGAACGACAGAGCTTAGATGAGAGGGGGCCTAAGCCTCGGATGGCCTAAGTATCTGTCTGGGCTAGCAAATACGTCATTCGGTTGACGGACGGTGCAACTCGATGGATGGTGTCAACTATGGAAGGGATGAAACTACATTGATATTGTACATCTACTATCACATTGACTAGATGGCAATGGGGTTGGCAATGATGTTTGGTTGTACTTTGGCAACAATGGACAAATGGGGCGTCGGAATATCCGCCTCTGTTCTCCGTGCTTCCTCGAGCGGACAAGCATCGAGAAGGCGTGGTCGGACAGGCTAGGCCGGTAGCCTAGTAAACTTGGGTGCGGGGACACCAACAGCAAACATCTAGACTAGCAACTTTCGAAGCCCGAGGTGATCTGAGCGGTGGTGCCTAGGTGTGGATTTCTGTCGCCTAGGTAATAGCGGACGTTTAGTAGGGGACTGACTTGGTGCACATCCAGTGGCAGACCCCAGAGCTAAGTGCAATGCCACCATTGAGAATGTCACCGTGGTTTCTAAATAGTTAAGCCTTAAAATCTTTGACAGTATTTGCTAAAGGTAGCGACAAGTGGGGCAGTTAAGGAATCAGAGTCGTCTGGTTGTGAGGAAAGGGGTTGAGCAGTCGAGTTGACAAGATCAAGCGACGCGACACAAAGGCACTCGCCTATCAACCATTGTCTTACCATTTACAACGTAGCACAAGTAGTCATATGGTAAAAGAGACAAAGGACTATGCCCATGTTAGTTTCGCCTGTACAAGCAGCTTTAAATATGTGTGCGATAGTGACTGTATATCTACCCACCAAGCTGGACATTACAAACTGCAATTGTAGAGGGTTACTTTGTATGCTAGCTGTTGAACGACGTCTTAATTGCATTGAATCTTAAGGACCATTGCTATTGAATAATATATGCGATGGCAGTGCATGAGGTATGACTACTTATGTACTTGGTGCGTTGGCATTGGCAATCATGAGGTTCCAGTATCGCAGCTTGTCAGTGGCCAAGACGAGGTGGGATATGCAGTAAAGGTGCCTACCTGCTTTATCAAGGTAATTAAGGTAAGGTAGTAGGTGCGAGGAGGCAGTGAAGGGTGAGGTAAGTACAGTAGGTAGGCACTTCCAATACCTTGGCTATTTACAGTTCATGAACATGATATTACAGTTCTCACATGCATACACGCGCGGCTGGGCTAGTGGGAACTCATGCCATTCGTCACCCTGGCGACTTTTCAAACACAAGAGGGGCATGTTAACACAGGGGGCAAAGCTCATGGCTGAACATTTCCGGACAACGCCGATGTATGATAAGTAATTACCAAGATCAGCGAGAGGAGGAACACGTCAAGACATCCCAAATATTACCTGAGTGAGAGAAGAATACCCATCTAACACAGATGACAGCCGATGATTTTAACGTCCCATCTCGCAGTTGACTTTGTATATGCTTGAGAGTAAAGGCCTTGAATACTAAACTTACGTCCCGGTCATTTTGGGCTGTTACCTTAGGGCTACAGCAATACCTGTGGCAGAATGAAGTACCTAATTACTAACAGAAGGTACTAGCTTGATAGTGGCCCAGATCTATCTCGCCGAGATGTGAAAGTGGCTTATCAAACAAATGGCTTGGTCACTAGTGTACCTGTCAGGCTTTCTTGAGCTTCCTTCTCTTTTATTTCCGCCTTCTATTTAGAGTTTATCTCTATTATTCCAAACGCTATGGCCAGTGACCGACCAGTGGCCGCAACGTTGCATTTCCATCCTCCCCTGTCTCAAGCACGGTTAAGGCGTCAAGGGATCTTATTCAACTGTCCATTCAACCGTTGAATGCATGGAAATGTGGACCTCCCAGTAGACGATCATCAGCAACGCCTTACCAGGAATAAAATCGGCTCACCTGGCTAACAAGAAAAGACTCGAATCGCTAGGAATTATTATGCTTCAATACCGGGTTTCCGAGTCACACCCCCGCAATTCATGAGCACAGCGCATATTCATGGGACGAAGTGATGTGGTGCGTTGATGCACTTGAGACTACCTAGCTTAGATGATTGATTGAGTTGGATTGGCAAGAAGAGCATCTAGTGTCAACAATATTCGCTGGTAACCTACGTAGGGTAGATGAAGATTATTGAATTGCTTGACGGTTGGACTTCATTTACCTCGGGCGTAACCCAACGGAACATTCATGATATTGAATCACAATTCGAGGACGGCTACGCCGCTCTCGTTCTCCCAATACTCCCTGTCATCTCGCATTAAACAGATTGTTGTGTAATTACATTGAGATCACTTGTCATCCAGTGTCTTGAATCGCTTATGCCAAGCATAGTCGGCACTTCAAATAATGTCTCACGTGCTCTAAGTACCCAAAGATATGTGGTTTTAGACCCTTGGGACCGATTACCTAGGTAGAAATGGAGATGAATGGGGCCATCGCTATTACAGAATTTCACGTGAAGTCATATCAGATTTGATCTGACCTGCTCGAATCGCGATAACGCAAGTTTCGGGTTTATGATCTTTGACAGGTTTAAATTGCTCTATTACGTGAATTTACTTATGAATTTTCACGAGCGTCCCTAATAGGCAAGTCATTAGTAGCAACTGACCCTTTTAACAATCGCAAATCTTAGAAGCATGATGTTATTTGGGTTTTGCTTCAGCTAGAAGAAAGGCGAATTTCAAGTATCATCGTTACCCGATCTGGCTCCCCTGAAGCCATTGCAGATAGCGCGTTTCACTCAGGTACCAGCCCAATCAATGCATTTCTAGGCCGCGGGTGGCTTTCAAAGCGACAGGGTAGGGTTTAGTATATGATTGGCTGGGGCAACCCTACACCGTCACATAGGCTTGCTTCATCCTTTGATCCTTGTTTTTTTGCCCTTTGACGAAACAAGAGGTGCGGAACTCGGGCCTTTAACCAAAGTGAAAGGTGAACCAATCCTTGCGATTTGAGGACTTGCACCCGTGACAGAGTATGCCTCTAGTGTACATAGACACGCTGAAAGGATGACATTCGTTCTATCTGTAGGCGAGACGGGTATTCCGATGAAGGTGGGCATAAAGAAGGATCGAAACAACAGGGAACGCGAATATAGAAAGGCCAATATTGGGTGGCAGCGAAGGCGAGAAATAAACGGGCCGTGTCAGGTCTCACATCATGTAGCCCGGCGCATGGCAGGCAAACACGGCATAAGAGATCTACGAAGCAAGCAGCACATGCAAGAGTGCCATTGTTGAAGACGAGGGCTGTGCTACGAGATGAAAAGCAGACGTTTAATTAGAGCACATGATGAATTCATAGAGAAAGTAAGAACGTTTAATAAAAGCGAAAGAAGAAAAGAGCTAGACCAACAACTCGTGTATCAGGTGTCGCTTGTCCCTTGTCCAGTAGATGCCTGTCTAAACGCCTGAGAGGCTTAGTTAGAGATTTTCAATTAAGTACTCCGTATCTAGCATGATAATCGAAGAGTCTGTGCTGCGAGAGCCAGGGAATGTGGGGAAGAGATCGGTTTCAAATCCTTGGCCTGGCGCCTCTGTCCAGGGGTGCCACTTTTCTTTTCAACATCAACGCTTCCATTCTCCGACGGAGGTAGGTACACAGAGAACAATGGCATGAGATCCATGTAACGAACGATAGCGATAGAAGAAAATAGAAATGATTCATGGGTATTGGGTATCAGAAGTACCATGACGTGACTAGTGAATACGTGGGTAGGTATCCCAGTAGGTAGGAGAATCCTTTGCTTGCCATTAGGCGCCGGCTCTCAAGGGGGGTCTCCAGACACATGCGACATAGACGCCCACAGTCGAGACGCTTCCACCGCCAGTCGCTTCGCTCCCCGAAAATTGTTCCTGGTGAGTCAAGGGAATAACGTCGATCCTAAGGGACCCTCCCGCCTCTTGATGGCACTTACTTCCGGGCTGTGTAGTTGGGTGTGTTCATGCTCTGCGGAGTTGGAGGCCCTGGCTTTGCGAGTCTGCAAGGGGTGAAAATGAACAACGAGAGCGACTAATTCGCTGGACCTTTGCCGCGCTGCGATTCAGGACAGGGAATCGGGAGACCATTGGTATGAATTAGTTAGTCAACTACTGTCAGGGGTCCGTCCGCTTATTGACTCTGTGCTGTGATGTGCAGTGCAGTGCTATGTCTTGGCTCTAGAGGCAGCCGAAACGAAACGACTGAAACATTCTGACCTGCCAGACCTGGTGGGTAAAAGAAAGTGGTTATGATCGTACCGAGTACTACATAAGAAGGCCTCCCCAACCTCCAAAATCCGCTTTCCTTCTGTTCATCTGCAGGAGCACTCAGGATTCTATCTCTAGACGGTCCCTTTTTTGGCTTCTTTCTTCTTCTTCTTCTTCTTCTTCTTCTTCTTCTTTTTCTTCTTGACACTCCCTTGACGGGCTGGATACATTCCCTCACAATCAAGAAACTTCATCTTCACTTCTTCCACCCCAGTCTATCCTGTTTGTAAAGGACACTGGAATCTTTTTCTGAACGACAGCGTTCACCAACTCACCGACTGAACAACGTACAAGAACTCAACCCTTGTATCACCTGGAACCTCCCGTCCGACGCCGTCGACCTGTTCGAGAAAAAAACAAGATCGCTTAACCCATCTGTGCCCGCCACTGCTCGTCACTTCTAGCGTATCTACAGTCACTGTTGTTTTCTCTCTCTTCCATACAGTCACAAATATTATTCAGTTGGGATATTGTTGTCCCTCCTCACTTTCCTTGCTTAGGTAGCCAAAGCTGTTGTTCCATTACCCACAATACTTTTCGATTCACTGTTCAACCACGGAACAATAACGACTGCAACAGAACCCGCACCCGTGGTTCACCATTCATTATCAGCTCACTGAACAACGAGCCTGAAAGATCTCAAGGGATAAGCCAAGCTTCGATATAAAAACGCTTCAATCCTTTCAGAAATCTTTCATCCTGTAAGACTCATCACAAGGATTTACTCCAAGCAACCTCTGAGCAACACTCGACAATAACACAGTCGTGTCAACATCAACTTCTTTCCGAGATACCCTCACACACTACTTTCATTTCAAACCACACTTTTTTAAACCGCGACAAAATGCATTTCTCATCTGTCGCTACGTGCCTCGGTCTGGCTGGTCTAGCCCAGGCACATATGGAGATGATTTACCCTCCCCCCTTCAAGTCCAAATCCAACCCCAACGCTGGCAGCGATGTCGACTACAGTATGACCGCCCCTCTCGATGCAAGCGGCGCCAACTTTCCTTGCAAGGGCTACCACTCCCTCTTTGGTACTAAGGAGGGTGCCTCGGTCGCAGACTGGGCAGCCGGCGGTTCCTACAACATGAGCATCACCGGCGGTGCTAACCATGGTGGTGGCAGTTGCCAGGCTTCCCTTTCCTACGACAAAGGAAAGTCTTGGAAGGTCATCCACTCATACATTGGCAACTGTCCTGGTGCTGGTACCACCACCTTCGACTTCAAGGTCCCCAGCGACGCTCCATCCGGCGAGGCCATCTTTGCCTGGTCGTGGTTCAACCAGATCGGTAACCGTGAGATGTACATGAATTGCGCTGCCGTCACTATTGGTGGTGGCTCTGGCAAGCGAGCAGACGCCATGAGCAACCGCCCTGAGATGTTCGTTGCTAACGTCGGCAACGGTTGCACTACTGAGGAGTCGTCTGATCTCGAATTCCCCGACCCTGGTCCCGATGTGACCAACGACTCCCAGAAGACTGCTGGCCCCAAGGGTACTTGTGGTAAGGCAGGATCCGGCAGTGGTTCCGGCTCTGGTGGTGGTAACAGCGGTGCTGCCCCTAGCACTCCCGCTAACGGCAACAATGGTGCTGCTCCAAGTGCTGTCCCTACTCAGACTCAACCCGCTGCTCAACCTTCATCCCCTGCCGCTCAGCCATCAGCCCCAGCTGCCAGCGCCCCTTCAGCGTATGTACCCTCTCACTCTTCTATTGTTAATGCCCCTGACTCACAAATCCATAGTCCTGGTGGTGTTTTTGTCACTGTCTCTCAGCCTGCTGAGGCTACTGGTGCCCCTGCTTCTTCAGCTCCCGCCGCAACCAGCACTCTCTTGACCATGACCAAACCTGCTGCTGGAACTGGCGGTCAGCCTGTTCCTACCAGTGTCGGTAGCCCTGAGCCTGCCCCTACCACCCCCACAGCTCCTGGCTCTGGCTCCGGTTCTGAAGAGACTGCTGGTGCTGCATGCAGTGACGAGGGCGCCTGGAACTGCATTGGTGGAACCAAGTATCAGCGTTGCGCTTCCGGCCGCTGGTCTGTTGTTCAATCTATGGCCGCTGGTACAACCTGCTCTGGGAACAAGAGCTCGGCTATGGCCTTTGGTTTCGGTCGCCGACTCGCCATTCGAGGTCGCAAGGTCTAAGGCTATCTCGAAGTAGAGCTGAGCTGCAATTCGGAATATCAAGAGGAAGGCGAGCATCCTAGAGCAGCATATGCCTTGCCTGACGTTCTGGAACAGTAGATGGAAGGGTTTGGGAGTTTTTATCTTCATGTACAATAGGAATAGGAATCAGACTCATGGATCTTTCATTACAATTATTTCGACGTGACTGTAACTGTTGATTGTGAAACATGGCTCATCGCATGGAAGACTTGGTAAGGCAACATTAAATCATACAGCTTAATGCATTCTTTGTCAGGTACTTGGAGTAGTCCTACTCAGACTTGTGGGAAGGTAATTCCAGATAATACTACTAGATATGTAAGTGCAGAGAGCAATGATGATAAAACAGTAATGCTTTACTACCCTAGTCGAGTCCGGGACAGTCCATGCGTGTGCGTGTTGGGGTTTGTATGGACTTCGTCGGATGGAAAGAGGCCGCCTACGACACGTAAACATGAATGATTATTTGGAGATTAAAGACCACTTCTGATGTGTTGTGTTGTTGCGAGAGGAGGGGCTGTGATGCCTACGTACATGGGTATTAGGTGAAGCATACTATCCAGCATGTTGCCAAAAATAGCAACAGCCACAGACAGTGTGGGACGAACTTGTGTGAAAGGCTGTGGTTGGTTAGTTATGCAGTCTGACATTCCTCAAGCACCAAGACTGGACCTTATCAGACAGTATATATACAGTATTGAGAGAAGGCTTTTATAATCTGGGCTGCTGGTGTGGCTGTGCTTGGTCTCGTCAGAAGCCTAGTGGAGTCTTTTGGATGGTGAGATGAAGCTATTGGAAGTTCAGAAGTACATTTCTGACTAGATTAACCAGAGCCCAATAGCAGAAGTGATGGACCTAGCTATTAAAAATTGGTGTCCTGCCTAGCCTGCTTGAAGACGCTGAATCAAGTTGTTGGGATTTGTGAGCTGGCTTAGTTTAATACTCCTTCTGCAACTGATCTACCTTTGGGCAGGCTATAGGAGAAAAGAAGCCCAGGACCTTAACCCTAAGCGATAAAAATATAGGAAAATTTAGCCTAAACTTAAGTAGCTCTTTGCTGAGTTTATTTTAACACCTTTTATTAAGGTTTGGTATCTTCTTGTCCCCCTGAGGGTAGGTACCCAGGTATTTAGGTAAGGTACTACTCAGGTAACAACCCAAAGTGGCCTCTCGCTGGGAGTCCCTTCCCATCAATCAATCTTGGGCGGCGAAAGAGAGCCTGGAGCCCCTCCAGCTTAGCCCAGTCAAGCCAAGCCTGCCTCGTTGACCTCCACAGGGTTAGTTTAGAGGCGACACCATCTAAACCTCACCTCGTCTCTTGTCTTGTTCCCGCCTCTTGTATTTTAGACTCTTCATGACTGCGGCCCTTCTCGCTAAGTGACGGACTTCCGTCTTCGACCACTCCTTCACCCTCACCTCGCGACAATTTATTCATCCTTTTGCCTACCTTACCTGCGACCGCTCGATTTGCGACATCTCCCCGTCTCGACCGCTTCATACAATATCTTTTACCTGTCTATATACCGTATTTCGAACATGACGGGTCCTGCCTCTCCGCAGGCCGAAGGCCCCACGTTTGCTCCTCCCCCGCTGCCCGCGGGCTGGATTGCTCAATGGGATGGTACAAGCAAGAAATATTATTATGTCCAGCTATCGACTGGTGTTTCGCAGTGGGAGGTTCCTACTGAACCAGCCAAAACGGGAAATACTCCAGCTCCCCAAGGCGAACATCCTTACGGCGCTCCCAAGCGTTCGGAACTCATTACGCATCCCGATGGATCGCAGACTGTGCGCCATGCAGATGGTACCATGGAACCAATTATGCCGGACGGCACCAGAGGTGTAGATGGTCCTTCTGGTGAACGGGGTCTCGGAGTATGTCGTCTTGGCATTTCTCGATAGTGTTGAATTATGCTAACAGCCTGACAGAGCATGGCTATGAACGCTTTGCTTGGCGGAAAGAACTCTGGTCATGGTGGCAGCAGCGGCGGCCACAGCTCTAGTCCATTGGGCAATCTTGGTGGTCTCGCAAACCAGTTCCTCGGCGGCAGCCATGGTGGTAGTGGCGGCGGCAGTGGGGGAAACAAGCCCTCAGGCGCAGGAAAGCTCGTTGGGCAACTGGCGTCGAGCTTTATGCACTCGGCTAGTCAGGAGAAGCCTCCTGCCCCCCAAAATTACCATGGCAATTCCAACCAGAGCTCAAGCCATCATCAGGGAGGCCTCGCTGGGCAGCTTATGGGTGGTGTCGCAACTATGTTTGGCGGTAAACAGGGCAGCAGTGTATGTTCACAACAGCAGCGTGCGCCGTTCGCGCAAGACTGACCAGGCGATAGGGACAAAATTCCAACTTTGGCTATAGTTCGGGGCAACAGCCCCAACAGCAGCAGGGTAGCGGTGGAACGTACTCGGGCGAGGCACCAACCTACAATCCTACAGGCTCAGCTTCTTCGGCGGCTTCAGCGCCCCCCGTAGCCGGTGCGCATTCCTATGGCTCCCCATCCCCGAATCAGCATCAACAGCATGGCTCGAACCAACAGTATGGTGGTCAACATCAAGCTGGTCAGAATCAGACATACGGATCGCAACAGCAGCCAGTTTCTCATCAGCCTTTCAACTCGCATCACCAACAGCCCGGCGGAAACCTGCAGTATGGCAGTCAGCAACACTCTGAGCCAGGCCAACAATACAGCGCGCACCACCAACAGCCCGGTCAGAATGGCCCTTATGGAAGTCATCAGCAGCAGCCTGGTTCGAGCCAGCAGTACGTAGGCAACTCTTCTTTTGGTGGGAGCCCTCATGGTTCTTCGAACAACTCGTTCCCTCCTCCTCCGCCAGGAGGTCCTCCCCAACATGGACAAAATGCACAACAGGGACAGCAATACTTTCCTCCACCCCCTGGGCAACAACCACATCAGCCATCTTCTGGTACAGGCTATCCTGATATTCAAGCGCACGGCGGCCACTTTGGTGGCCCGCCTGATCAACATGCCCAGCAGTCACAGGGCTATAGTGCACCGCCAACCTCAGGCAATCAGAACTTTCCTCCTCCTCCACCTGGGGCGCCCCCCGGAGGATATAATCCTTCCTATAACGCAGGCCAGGGGAACCAGCAGTCCTACGGTGGCCAGCCGCAATTCAACAGTGGCGCTCCTCCTGTGCCTCATGGTTCACACCCTCAGTATGGAGGAGCTTACTGAGAGACTACAGTGAACCTGTATGGAACAACCGCAGTATTTATGCTACTCTTTTGAGTTACCGACCACATTCTCGTTTTGGTATGGGATCGCAAGGATATTCCAGGCCGAAGAAATTTATAGCTCGTCACATCCGACACTTGGATGCTTGATATGAAAGTGTTTTTCGATGAAGATGTGTGTTGAAATGAGTATGGGTATCGAAGCTCTTGAGAGGGACAGCAAGAGTGACATGAAGTTGGAGAAGTTACGAGCAATATGATTAACGTACATAGTAGAACGCATTCCACCAAGCCCCTTTTTAGCATCTAGAGTCCAGAGCCCGATGGTGCCAACACCTCCGTTCATCAATTCTGTTTCTTGTTTGCGCCCTCGGTTGTGACTGCAATTTCCTGTAACTTAGAGGCGATAGATCTGGACACAAACCAAGCCACCGCGCTGACAAGAACAAGATAACCAGCTGCTGGGACTAGAGAACGGGGGACGATACCATAATGATACGGGCCGAGGATGAGATCTACGTGTACAGGTGAAGGTTCCTTCATAAGAGCCGCGTCATTCGTAAAGTAGTCAGCTGATGACTTGATCTGGAGCAGAAGAACGGAAGCCTCGCGCTCCCTGCCTTCAGTTTGGATTGACTCTTTTGTCAGCACAGCTTCCTGGCCTTGGCGAGAAGATGAGTAGTTGGCAAGTGATTGAATCAGCTCTGGTGTCTGCCACACGGTGTCCAGCTCGTATACAGCCAAGCCAAACACAGCGGGTTGCTGGCGGCGCAGGCGAATTAGCTTGCTTTCTCTACGTAATCTCATGTTGACTTACAATCGCAGCCCAACATACACGAAACTCATACCGCTGGCCTTGGTTTAGTTTATCAAGAAGCACCCACGTTGCAACGCCGGAAGCGTAATCCTTTGGCCCAGAGGGAAATCTGCAGCTGACATGAGTTCGAAAATTTGGGGCGCCTGGTGTAAGTGTCGGTAGTCTGAAATCGCTCAGCGAAGGCTTCTGTTGGGGAATAGGGAGTGATGCAGGAGCTGTGAATATTGTCTTTTCAACATTGGCGATGGCCATGCTAAGAAGACACAGCAGGCCGCACAGGGCGTATATTATTTGAGTCCTTCCAAGAGACAGCATATTGGTGATGGGGAGATCTGTGCTTGCCCTCTGACTGTTGGCCTTCAATTTTAAGTCCTCCTTTCAGGTTGGGACCAACATGTTAAGCTACCTACTAACGTATTGGTAGGTAGGGACAAAGCACAAGGTGTTGATCTCAAGCGTCACGTGTGATGTCGACCAGCTGCCCCATATCTAGGTAAGTAAGGCAGAACTCACGTGAATGCTACAGACTATTATAGATTTCCCCCTTCTTGAGAATGAAATAGCAATTCACATAGTAAAGTGCTATGGCACAATCCGTCATTCTGATACACCTCGCAAGTTCATATTGGTAGAAAGAGGAGAAATGATGTTGAATTGTGGCCGTGTATATTGCTAATCGTCAAAGCTTGGGTTTGAGCCGTTTGACACATCACAGACCATAATGAAGATCATCGACTGAGCTTGAGCCTCGAGGTGAACGGCAGTTGTGAGCTTTTCTAGTAACACCTGCGTATGTACCACAACAACCGACCTAGATATCTAAGTAGTATCTGCTATCTAGTACTAAGGTAGGTACTTACGAACGCAATGGAATTGCCCCTTATTACGGATAATCATGTCTTGAAATGGGAACTACCTACTACCTAGGTATAGGTAGGTAGGTACTTACCTACGGTGCTGGTACTGAGGACAGGGCGAACGATAAGTACCTAACGAGAAGGGAGTTGTGGTTCCGGGCACGCCCTGGAGATGGCGACAGGGATGTAAACAGATGACCATGGTGCCCGACCAGGATAGCTTCTGTAACCATTTCAGTGAAGAAATAGGATACATCATACTGTCTAGGACTGTGAAAGGGAAGAAAAAAGGAACAAGAGTGGGTGAATTGCTTACGTATGATATTTCCTTTCGTTGAGTTGTATTAATTAGAGGCTACTCCGTACCTTATCCAAAGTTCAGACACCTGGTAAGGGTATGAAGTCCATTATGATTAACACAGGCGAAATGAACGCCACAACAGCCCGAGATGAGATGTCGTTCGACAGTGGTAAATATGGATCCATTGGATCATCGTCCAAGAGAAACACCATTATCTCAACTTGAGTGTGCTGGCGTTGGCTGCCTGGTCCGTGAGATTCTGTTCCAGCCTCTACACGACGATTCTGTGACGCTGGACATAATAATTCCTTGTCGCTGCTGATTTTGATGGAGCGGTGAAGCGAAGAACCATAACAGAAACGACGGAGTGGTAGCCAGAGGGTCCTTTTGGCAACCCCTGGGCCCTGGCAGCTGGCCAACAGGCGCCGGCAGCGGAAAACGCCAACAGGGCATTGCAGGACGCGCTTGCCCCCTTTCAGCCCAGGCACGCCTCGAAATCAAATCAAATCAACAAATCCATAGAAGGTCCAATCCAATCCCAGTGGAGGGTAGCAAAGACTCCCCTGTCTGCCAAATTTCCCCCACCTCACCTATTTCTCCCATCCAGCCCACTCCACTCTGCTAACTTATCACCAAACCAAACATTCGCCCTCGCCTTGTCTCCTCTCTTCCCGTTGTAAAAGCCTTGTCTGGCCTGTCCTTTTTTGTCCTCCTCTTTTCTCGTGGTCCCTCTTCTCTGCTCTTGCATTGCATCGACTTCCTCCATCTCATACTTGTCAACACAATCGTCAGCAAACATGCGTGAGGTCATTAGCATCAACGGTAAGCTATTCCTCCCTTTGGCGTTGGGCTTTCACCGCATCCCTCTGTCTGCTTTGTTACGATGCTAACTGAGCTATTCTAGTTGGTCAGGCTGGTTGCCAAATCGCCAACTCCTGCTGGGAGGTGAGTTTTGTCAAGAATTTGTTTATATTGTTCCGTACTGATTGCTTTGCTAGCTTTACTGCCTCGAGCACGGTATCCAGGTGCGCACGATAACCCCTAAATTTGTCAACAAACACCATGGCCAAATACTGACCAACTCTAGCCCGATGGTTACCTCACAGAGGAGCGAAAGTCCCAAGACCCCGATCAGGGTTTCAGCACTTTCTTTTCCGAGACTGGTATGGCTCAATCTGGGACTTGCCGTCGTACTGTTCTAACACCCATTTCTAGGTCAGGGCAAGTATGTCCCCCGCGCCATCTACTGTGATTTGGAGCCCAATGTCGTCGACGAGGTCCGCACCGGTGCCTACCGCAACCTTTTCCACCCTGAGATGATGATCACTGGCAAGGAGGATGCCTCAAACAACTACGCTCGTGGTCACTACACTGTTGGAAAGGAGCTCATCGACGGCGTCCTTGACAAGATTCGCCGTGTTGCCGATAACTGTGTTGGCCTTCAGGGCTTCCTCGTGTTCCACTCTTTCGGTGGTGGTACTGGTTCTGGTTTCGGTGCTCTCCTGATGGAGCGCCTGTCGGTCGACTACGGCAAGAAGAGCAAGCTGGAGTTCTGTGTTTATCCCGCGCCCCAGACTGCTACATCCGTTGTCGAGCCATACAACTCTATCCTCACCACACACACCACCCTTGAGCACTCTGATTGCTCTTTCATGGTCGACAATGAGGCCATTTACGATATCTGCCGCCGAAACCTCGGCCTCGAGCGCCCTAACTACGAGAACCTCAACCGTCTTATTGCTCAGGGTATGTTACAGCTGTGGGGCTAGCAGTTGCCAGTGGACTAACAACATGTAGTCGTCTCTTCTATTACTGCCTCTTTGCGATTCGATGGCTCCCTGAACGTCGACTTGAACGAATTCCAGACCAACCTGGTTCCTTATCCCAGAATCCATTTCCCTCTGGTCGCATACGCCCCAGTCATCTCCGCTGCTAAGGCTGCCCACGAAGCCAACTCCGTCCAAGAGATGACAATGTCTTGCTTCGAGCCTAACAACCAGATGGTCAAGTGTGACCCCCGTCACGGCAAGTACATGGCTACCTGTTTGCTATACCGTGGTGACGTCGTTCCAAACGACGCCCATGCTGCTGTTGCGACACTGAAGACCAAGCGAACTATTCAGTTCGTCGATTGGTGCCCCACTGGTTTCAAGCTCGGTATCTGCTACCAGGCCCCCGAGAATGTGCCTAACGGCGACCTCGCGAAGGTCAGCCGCGCTGTGTAAGTCAATTCCTTATCCCCTGATGAACGGAACGAAATAATTAACGCGAACGTAGCTGCATGCTCTCCAATACTACCGCCATCGCTGAGGCATGGTCTTCACTTTCTCTCAAGTTCGATCTCATGCACTCCAAGCGTGCCTTCGTCCACTGGTACGTGGGTGAAGGTATGGAGGAAGGCGAGTTCTCTGAGGCTCGTGAGGATCTTGCTGCCCTGGAGCGCGATTACGAGGAGGTCGCCACCGACTCCATGGGTGAGGAGGAGCTCGAGGCTGAGTACTAAGCGGTCACGGATGTGATTACTGGAATACCGACTTCTACCCAGTCCTAGCCTGTCAACGATAAAGAGGTGTATTTTCTTATTTTCACAAAGGTCAAGCCAAAACGAATTTTAATGTCAAAAGGGACCAAAATCTGTACATGGATTGGTTGCCTCTCTGCAGCTTCCATGCCTGAGCCGTTGGCATCATGTGAGGCAGTACCGTAGTTGCGAGTATTGTAGTTGTAATAATGCAAGATACCTCTCCTTACAACAAAATTAATTATCCGCCAGCTAAAGAAGTCCGCGAATGTCATGGAATAAACAGTGCGGGGAACAACGGGTTTAGAAAGCCGCCCCGGCCCTTGAACTGTAACCGTATCGGTACTGTAGATTGACTGTACCGAAGCCCGAGAGCTCGGCCCATTTTCCGGGGGGCCGATAGTACGCGGATTGTGTCCAATACAGTACTCAGACCTCCCTCCAAGCTCGGTACTTCAATATCCTCTACTTGGACGCATTTCAATCGAACGTGCATCGACTCCTGTATTGACTTCTCACGAAATTTTCAAGTATGAGTTTCTTGCGGTCCAGCGTCTGCAGAGCTTGTCGCCGTTCGCAGCAGATTCGCTTGCGTAGAGGCCTTGCGACGAGCAGCAATCAGTCATATGACAACCGGGTGAGGCTCGTCGAGGTTGGGCCTCGGGACGGCCTGCAGAATGAGAAGAAGGCAATCCCGTTGGAGACCAAGATTGAACTTATCGAACGATTGGCCCGAACTGGGGTTTCTACAATTGAAGCCGGATCCTTTGTTGCTCCAAAATGGGTGCCTCAGGTAGTGTTCTTGCTAATCCAATGTCTGCTCAGTAACCTGACACTTTCCCAATAGATGAGCAACTCCAGCGAAATATTACAGCATATCCTCAACGGGCGGGTTTCTTCTCCAGGTCCGATCTCATACTCCTTCCTAGCACCCAATAGCAAGGGCCTTGAATCTGCCGCCGATATCCTCAGTGCGAATAGCGGAAAGTTTGCAACTCAGCTGGAGCCAGCAGCTGGAGCCGAGGCCGCCACCAAGCCAGCTGTTGAAGTCGCAGTCTTTGCTGCTGCTACCGAGAGTTTCACGCAGAAGAACCTCAATTGTGATATAAAGACATCGCTCGAACGATTCAAGGAGGTGATTAGGGATTCCAAGGCTATGGGTCTCAGAGTGCGCGCCTACATTTCTGTAGTCTTAGGATGCCCATTCGAAGGGTTCGACGTTGATCCTCACAAAGTGGCCGAGGTCGCTACAGACCTTCTGGAGGCTGGAGCAGATGAGATCTCACTCGGAGACACTACAGGAATGGGTACGGCACCTCGAACGGGAGCTCTCCTCCAATGCATGTCTGCAGCTGGTATTCGAACTGAGGATATTGCCATGCACTTCCACGATACATACGGCCAAGCTTTAGTGAACACAGCTGTATCCCTAGAGCATGGCATTCGGACATTCGATAGCAGTGTTGGTGGCCTGGGGGGCTGTCCTTATAGCCCTGGCGCGACCGGTAACGTTTCAACGGAAAACATGGTTTACTTCATGGAGACTCTGGGCATGGATACTGGCATTAATCTGGATGCCATGTCTGACATTGGAGATTGGATCACAAAGGAGTTGGGTAAGGAAAATGGCAGCACCGTAGGCAAAGCAGTTCTTGGAGCTCGGACTCGAGCTATGCAAAACGCAAAGGAAAGTTAAAAAGGAAGATTGTTGCTGCGTTGTTCTTGTTGAGCATAGTAAGAAAAGGCAGGCAACTATCTACCTCCCTAGTTATTCAGAAACAACTCATATTCTTGGTTTCGCTCTTTAAGCTGACAGACTTAAAATGCTGTTGATCACCGGTGAACTTACCTTACCTCTGCGAATGTCATGTGATGTCACCGATGTCGTAGAAACGTCCCCCATGTGGAGGTGAAGGTTATCGGCCGTGCGTCGCCTTTGGACTGGCGCAGCCCCTCAGGAGGCAAGAAAACACCAAACCTTGATATAGGGTGTCAAAATAAACTTAGCATAGAGTTACTAAGATTAGGCTGATCTTACCTAAGTACTTTTATCGCCTAGGACTAAGGTCTTGAGTTTTCTTTCCTCCCCTACCTAGCGCAGCTGGAAAGGCCCCACTTGGATGAAGCAAGCTCAACCTCCTCCAACCTCTTGAGACCTTCTCCCAACTACACCTCCAAGCTTCGCGATCGGCTCCTATATTCTCTTCTGCCCCTTCCTTTAACCGTCCGATCACCGATACATCGCCCAACATGGCGGACCCTCGTGAGTCCTCATCGTACTCGGTCATTCCCAGAATTCGATACAACACTGTTGGCGGCGTCAACGGTCCCCTCGTCATCCTCGATAATGTACGCCGTCGTCATCTGCTAAATCGAACCGGCTTGGAATTTGAGGGCTGACAACAAAACAGGTTAAATTCCCGCGATACAACGAGATCGTGACACTCACTCTTCCCGATGGCACTGAGCGCTCTGGTCAAGTCTTGGAAGCTCGAGGTTAGTGAAGCTGCTGGCGTCTCTGAGGCAATGACGCGGAATATGCTGATGTGAACTGCTAGGTGATCGAGCTGTCGTCCAGGTACTTTTACATCCATGCGATGCGATATGATATGGCGATTGACGATTGCATAGGTCTTTGAGGGTACTTCTGGCATCGATGTGAAGAAGGTAGGTGGCATTGCGAGCTCTATCGGTATAACTTCAGGCTAAGGCAACCACAGACCAAGGTTCAGTTTACAGGCCAGAGTTTGAAAATCGGTGTCTCTGAAGACATGCTTGGTCGTATCTTTGATGGTTCCGGTCGAGCTATTGATAAGGGTCCCAAGGTGTTGGCTGAAGATTATCTTGACATCAACGGTTCTCCTATTAACCCTTATTCTCGTGTAAGGCTACCTTTGAGCGCTGCACGGCAGATGTAATCTGACTTCTGATATAGGAATATCCTGAGGAGATGATCTCCACAGGTATCTCTGCCATTGACACCATGAACTCGATTGCCCGAGGACAAAAGATTCCCATTTTCTCCGCCTCCGGTCTTCCTCACAACGAAATCGCTGCTCAGATTTGCCGACAGGCTGGCCTTGTCCAGAAGCAAGGCATCACTAACAAGGGCGTTCATGACGGCCACGAGGAGAATTTCTCGATCGTTTTCGGTGCTATGGGTGTCAACTTGGAAACTGCCCGTTTCTTCACCCGCGACTTTGAGGAGAACGGCAGTCTGGAGCGTGTTACACTCTTCCTGAACCTCGCCAACGATCCTACGTGAGCTGCGAACCATATTCATAACGATGATACGCATACTAATTCCTGTCCAGCATCGAACGTATCATTACTCCTCGTCTTGCTCTTACCACTGCCGAATACTACGCCTATCAACTCGAGAAGCACGTTTTGGTCATCCTTACCGATCTTTCTGCCTACTGTGATGCTCTCCGAGAAGTTTCAGCCGCTCGAGAAGAAGTTCCCGGTCGCCGCGGATACCCTGGTTACATGTACACTGATTTGTCCACCATCTACGAACGAGCCGGTCGTGTTGAGGGCCGCAATGGTTCTATTACTCAGATTCCCATTCTGACCATGCCTAACGACGACATCACCCACCCCATTCCTGATCTGACAGGTTACATTACCGAGGGTCAGGTGTTCATTGACCGAGCTCTGGACAACCGTGGAATCTACCCACCCATCAATGTTCTGCCTTCGCTGTCCCGTCTGATGAAGTCTGCCATCGGTGAGGGTATGACTCGAAAGGATCACGGTGATGTTTCCAACCAACTGTACGCCAAGTACGCCATTGGCCGTGATGCCGCAGCTATGAAGGCTGTCGTTGGTGAGGAGGCTTTGTCTGCTGAGGACAAGTTGTCCCTTGAGTTCTTGGAGAAGTTCGAGCGTCAGTTCATCAGCCAGGGACAGTATGAGTCTCGATCTATTTATGAGTCTCTGGACCTTGCATGGAGCCTCCTGCGTATCTACCCTAAGGAGTTGCTCAACCGTATTCCCGCCAAGGTTCTCAACGAGTTCTACCAGCGAGCTGCGAAGGAGTCCAAGGCCAAGGGTAAGGCTCGAGCAGATACTGAGGCCCGAAGCCAGCAGCAGACGGAAGAGAACCTTATTGACGCATGAGGGAACGGCTTGTCGGCATTTTGACAGATAGTATAATGAGCGCGCGCACAAGGCCGATGGGAGAGTAGAGAGAGGAATGTTTTAAGCTGATTGTTTTCACGCTGTTGTTGAGGGAGGCTGTAGAGCAGAGCAAGAGCAGGTATATGGGTAAGATAGGGGGCGAGCCAATGCAATTCAACCGATCCTCAACCTGATCCAAGAGGAGCATAACTTGCCAAGGTGATGACATATAACAGTAAAACCCTTGACTGGCTGTCATGTGCGTCTCCTTTAGATTTAGGTAGGCAACCAATGAACTCGAACTCATAGAGTGGATCTACAGTGCCGAAAATACGAGTCACACATGCCACATAGTTTTTTCATTTTTGGTTTGTCTTACTCCAGATTGAAGAGGCCATGTAAGAGAACTCTCAATTGATTCTATCATACGACCACAACATGGAGGAAGATAGAAGACAAACAGACCTGGGCATAGCAGCCGATATCGAAGAAGCTCAGCTTGCTCAGACGAGTCAGGCCCCTGTCACTCAAAATGAACCGGAGACAGCAACGCCACTGAAGCAACCGAAGAAGAGATTCATAGGACGAAGGGCGGCAGTTGAGGCCGCAGCAAAGCTTGGAGAATCTGGGGCATCAGGGGAGAGCGGTGCTGTTCAGAGTATGTGAAAACATCGTCTTTCAACATGAAACCTAGTTCAGGAACGGATGAAGATATACTCATGCCGTTTATTATAGCTGCCAAACCTCGGAGGACTCCCCGACTCCTAAATCAAGTTCCCAAGGAAATCCTTGAGAACACCGATCTGAAGGCTGCCATTACGCTATTGCCCACTAACTACAACTTTGAGATCCCCAAGACAATCCACCGCATTCAAACTTCAAACGCCAAGAGAGTTGCGTTACAGATGCCCGAGGGCCTTTTACTCTTTGCTACTACTATATCAGATATCTTGGCGCAGTTCTGCCCTGGTGTCGAGACACTCATCATGGGCGATGTGACCTATGGCGCTTGTTGTATCGATGATTACACAGCAAGGGCCCTTGGTTGTGACCTGCTGGTGCACTATGCCCACAGTTGCCTCATCCCAGTCGACGTGACCACGATCAAAACTCTATACGTCTTTGTAGACATCAGCATTGATGCGACACATCTCCTAGCATCCCTTGAGCGGAACTTTGCCAGCGGCAAAACAATAGCTGTTGTCGGCACTATTCAGTTTAACGCTACTATCCATGGCGTCAAAAGCAGCCTCGAGCGCGGCGGCTTCCGTGTTCTCGTTCCCCAGATTGCACCATTGAGTAAGGGTGAAATTCTGGGCTGCACTTCTCCTCGTCTGAAAGACGACGACAATATCGATCTGATCCTGTACCTGGGTGATGGTCGTTTCCACCTTGAGAGTATCATGATTCACAACCCTTCTATTCCAGCGTACCGATACGACCCTTACTCTCGAAAACTCACGCGGGAGGCGTACGGCCATGACGAAATGCAGTCTCTCCGTCGAACAGCCATTCATAGCGCTCGTACAGCACGCAAATGGGGCCTAATTCTCGGCGCTCTCGGCCGCCAGGGCAACCCACATACGTTGGGCCTCATTGAGAAAGAGCTCAAGGCGCGAGGCATTCCTATCGTGCACTTGCTACTAAGCGAGATCTTTCCGGGCAAATTGGCGCTCATGTCTGACGTCGAGTGCTGGGTACAGGTTGCTTGCCCTAGATTGAGTATTGATTGGGGTTATGCATTCCCACGGCCGTTGTTAACGCCTTATGAGGCACTTGTTGCATTGGGCGAGCGACAAGATTGGGGTGAAGGTGTCTATCCCATGGACTACTACGGAAAGGACGGGCTAGGAAGGACAAGGCCTTTGCAGATTGCCTGAGAATAGATGCAATCATGATACTGAACGATTGAGACCCAACAAGTGCGATAGGACCTCCTTGGCTGGATATGCAGTAGGGTGATGAAGAATAAAGTCCAATATCGATAAAGAAGTGGACGGATCGGTGAGCTTTTCACTCGGATCAAGAGGATATGGGAGATTTAAGTGTTGACTTGGAATAAGGTGCAAAAGTCTCGTCATTCGTAGTACGCTATTGCCTGTTTTCATTGACCTTCTAGATAAAACAAGGTCATCAGGTCGCATTGGCTGTTCCGACAGGCTCTGGCCGGTTTGGAAACATAAGCTTGTACTTGACAATCTCAACGACTTCAAGATTTTTGCCCTGCTCGAGTGTTTCCCCCCCTGAGCCAGGTATCACCTTATTCTCTCTCTTTCGCACCACGGCCATGGCTTTTGGAAGCTTTTTGATCTCCCCGGTGAGACGTTGATGCTGGCCAACATAAAGGTGAACCCGCTTCATCCATGCTGAGCCTTCAGTACCGATCACAAAATCTGGGAAGTCAAGTCTTCCAACTTGGACGCCGCCTAATGCATCACCATTGGCGTCTTGAGGTAGTTTAATGGTTCCTTGGAGTTCCAGGAGAGCTAGACCTGAGGGTGTTTGCAAGAGTTGAGGTAGAGGACTTGAGGATGGTGCCTTGTTGTTTGGAGGATATAGCTTGGCCGAGGACATGACGAGAGAAAATTCGAGATTGGCGATGGGAGAGACTGTTTATATCGTTCCAACGGCTAGATGTGTAGGTACTCCGTATTGGTATCAAATCTCTCCAGCTGAGCTGGAAAGCTTCGACCGACACCTTGAGTCTAAACAAAAGTTCGAGGGACGCGCCTACAGTTCTACAGTGACGTAAAAAGATATACACGGTGTGGAACCGCCTCGTACCTCGCACTACCTTACCTTAGGTATCTGAGGTGGTGGAGAAAACGGACTTTCCTTTGCCCGAGAGTTGTGAATCTTCATTGGCTGCCCGTGCCTAAGAGCCCTAGCGACTCGCACTTGCCTTCCACAATTTTCGAATTCGGAAATTTCGAACCTCATCATCCTCTACTAACTTCACAGCAGGCCAGGTCAAGTAAACTTGCACCCACCACAACTGGCAAAATGAAGGTACGACAAGCAGCAATCAACAATCGAGCGATGCGAGTGTGCGGGAGGCCTTTTTGTTATTTGAAATGGATTGATTGTTCTTGTCAACTGGCCTCCACGCCGCGTGCGCTGCTGCTCGATTGAAGATTTGAAGAAAATATTCGTTGACATTATTCTTTCACAGTTGAACATCAGCTACCCTGCCAATGGCAGCCAGAAGCTCATCGATATTGAGGATGAGCGCAAGCTCCGTGTCTTCATGGAGAAGCGCGTACGTCGAAACTCTCCTGCCCTTTGCCTACGACCGCTCGGCTCGTCGACAACAAACCGACCGACAAAATGCTGACTCCTTTGTGGTAGATGGGCGCTGAGGTTCCTGGTGACTCCATCGGCGATGAGTTCAAGGGCTACATCTTCCGCATCACTGGTGGAAACGACAAGCAGGGTTTCCCAATGAAGCAGGGTGTCATGCACCCTACCCGTGTCCGCCTCCTCCTCTCCGAGGGCCACTCTTGCTACCGACCCCGACGCACCGGCGAGCGCAAGCGAAAGTCTGTCCGTGGCTGCATCGTCGGCATGGATCTCTCTGTCCTCGCCCTCAGCATTGTCAAGCAGGGTGATGCTGACATCCCCGGCCTCACCGACGTCGTCCACCCCAAGCGTCTCGGCCCCAAGCGCGCCACCAAGATCCGCAAGTTCTTCGGCCTCACCAAGGATGACGATGTATGTCTTTCCCTACGCCCATACTCGATCATCGCCTACCCGGAGCTGCAGTGGAGGAGTTGGCAGACCGGGTAGAGTGTGAGAGGACCCCTTGATCTACTTGCCAAGTAAGAGGTCAAGGGGTAGCGAGTTGAACAATGATAACCACAAGAATTGAAAGTAAACTAATGCTTATATGATACATAGGTCCGCAAGTACGTTATCCGACGAGAGGTTCAGCCCAAGGGTGAGGGCAAGTCTCCTTACACCAAGGCTCCCCGCATCCAGAGACTCGTCACCCCTCAACGTCTCCAGCACAAGCGTCACCGCGCTGCCCTTAAGCGCCGCCAGGCCGAGAAGGTCAAGGACGAGGCCGTAAGTCACTCACACGATTAGCACACATATCATCAGCATCTAACACGATTTGCAGAACGAGTACGCCCAAATCCTTGCCAAGCGTGTTGCTGAGGCCAAGGCCAACAAGGCCGATGCCCGTAAGCGACGAGCAAGCTCTATGCGCAAGTAGGGTTCTGGCGGTTAATAAAAAAAAGTGGAATCATACCTTAGTCTTGTGGTTTGCATGCATTGGGAGTGAGGATTCTCTATAGGGCTTGTTTTGAGCCAGCCACGACTGCGTTAGAGACAGTTCGAAAATATGAACATGCATTAATGCACTCGTAACCCGGGCTCATCGGCGCCTTCGCCTGCGTCTACGTCTATATTCCACCTTTCCTCACTATATGTTTTTTTAGTCGTGACTTGTTGATACTTTGACGCCAATTCCATGTAGTCCTCTGCGGGAATAACTGGAAACCAAGAGGTGAATCACTAAAAAACCCAACTCAAGGCAAAGAGCAACCAAATACAGCACACACCATAGGTTGCTTTCCGGGTGATCGCCTATTAAACTTTGATTGATGTACATGAAACTTCACCCACCATCTACTTTCTGTGCCCTTTCCGCATTCCAAGGAACCTTTACGAGACCTGCACTTCTCCCAAGGTGAAGCCCGGACGCGGATGCTACATCCAGTACTCAAGACCATGAAATCTCGAGGTCAGGCTGATAAAACACAATACCAGTACCGTAGTAAACAGTAACAACTCTCTTTTCCATTGGTGTCCCCATCTATGATCCCTTTCCCCTTACGCGCCTGCAATGCAAAGATTGACGATCACGCAAAGCCAAAATATTCGCTGCCTGCTGTGATGGCCTTCATGATCTGAGAACGCAAATGGTCGTAGCTCTCATACTCTGGAAGGTCAAGCTCTGCAATTTGCCATGTTAGTCAATGCACGAATTGAATACTGATGATTTTACTTACGGTTGAAACAGGTATGCGAAGAAGGCAACCTGTCTTTGTTGCCATAGTCACGGTGGATGTTGAATCGGTTAACACCGTTCATGCCTTCAAGCTCCTTGAAGCCATTGAGTGGAACCTTGCTAGTTCCTGTGACAAACTGCAACAATTTGGCGCGCTCTTCCTTATCAAAAGACCGCAAAGCTCGCCAGAACCATTGAATTTGCTGCGAAGATGGTGTGTAGTTGTGATACTCTGTATTGCTCTTCCAGTCATCGATATCAATATCGGGAAGGCCAGATATCAAAAGCTCCAGCTCCTGTTCGTTGAATATGGATATCAGTTCGGCAGGGATAATGTCATGGAACCCTGTTGAAAATTAGTGATTGAATGAAACTATTATTGATTGAAATGCTTACCTTGAAGGAAATGAGCCATCTGCTCCTTGACGGAAGATAGCAACTTGTGTTCGACAACAAGACGGACATAGTCATGCTTATTCTCCTCGGTGACGGCAATCTCTCGACCATTAGGGATGAGGTCAACGACGGTGGTAGCGCCGAACTCATCATTTTCGACAGAGAAAGTTTCAGTGATGATGTCTGTGATGTCGTTGTCCAGCATCCAGCACAAAGACTTATAGTAGTCGGGGTCGAATGATTCCATATCCTTGACCGAGACAGATTTGCCGAGGATTCGCTTGTATACAGCGCGGCTAAAGTAACAGTCAAGAACACGACCCTCGTATAATGCTTTGCCGATGATGCGACCGATAAATTTGAAGAACATAAGATGCTCATCATTAATGCCGCTGAGCTTGTTTGGGTGGAAGGTCGTCCGGTCAGAGGACACAGGTGTGAAGAGCACATAGTTTGGATCAAACATCTGCCGAGAGAGTACTTGGAACCACTCGCGAGTAACCCCACCAGCGTCAACGCCTTCCTCGCCATGGAAACGAATGTTGAGCTTTCCAAATTTCATCTCATCCCCAGACTTGAAGTACAAGGACTTGAATGAGTCATGGAAAACCTGTTCACGACGGACAGAAAGTTGCAAAGTAGGATAGGAGGGTCGGCTCGGGTTGTTACTTGATCGGGAATGGACGCTGCGGTTAAAGTAGTTGCGCTTGTTATCGAATTCCAGCACCTTGGGGTTCTTCACGAGGAGTGCGAAGGTGCCCGACATGAGCTTGGGATTGCTCCTGACAAGCTCGTTAAGGATACGTCGGTGATCCTCGGTGAAGCTGAAGAAGAGGCTGGCCGTACGAGACTCGGGTGCCGGGCTTGAGAGGACCATTTCTTTCTGCTGTGAGGGATCATCGTTGGTGGTTGTATTCTTGCAGACCACCATGAGAGATTCAATTAGTGGTAGCAGGATTGTAGCCACATTGAGCATGTTTTCGCGCTGGCGAATGGCACTCAGGCAAGCACTCAACTTCTCCCACATGGCCGAAAAGGTCGAGTTGTGGTAGAGAGATGTGACTAGATCGTGTCTCTCATCCTTGTCCTTGCTGGACTCGGCCTCGTCGCCCTTTTTCTTGTTGTCGAACAGATGATCTAATGCTGTCAAAACACGAAGGAGCTTGTTTTGCTCGGATGCTCCTGGCGAGAATTTGGCAAGAGCAACGCCTTGGATCTCAGTGCCTGAAGATGCCTTCTGAATATGTGGCAAAAGATCGTCCAGATCAGCGACGATGTTCTCACTAAGAAGCCGAGCCTGGTGAACAAGCTCCTGACCAAATGTTGCCTTAGCCCCTGGAATGGCTGAAAGGTTCTTGATAGTCGAGATGGTGTTTTGGAAAGTCTTGGAGCTGCACTCTCGAGCCACAAAGATCCTTACGGCTAATGTCAGGTTCTGGGCGGGGACAATAGGCGGCTGAAGCTGTCGGAGTTTCTTCTGGACTGCTTCTTTCTTCTCTTGTTTCTTGGTAACAACATCAGTGGCAGTGTCCTCTTTGGCATCGGTGCTGGACTGCGTAAGGCTGCTCGTCTCGGTTGGTTCCGCTTTCGAAGCTTGGTCCACAGGATCTTCAGTTTTGGACATCTCTCCCACCGGCGGTAAATCAATGGCTTTCAGTTCGTCCTCGGCTTCCTTACGACGACGTTCAAGATTTTGGAGAGGCAATGTGACTCGATTTAACAAATCAGCCAGATGGGTCATAACGACAGAGCTTTCCATAACAAGGTCGCGGTCAAGGAGTGACAGCAAGGAGTTAATGGCATACTTGTGGGACTTGGAGTCCTTCCCTTTGCCTTTACGGCTCAGGGAGCGCTTGAGAGTTGACCCAACGGCTTCGTGCTCTGTCAGGAAAAGCCACGGAATATGAGGGTTCTTTGATGATAACTCCACCAGCAGATCCAGGCACTGCTGAACAATCAAGAGAGGCGAAGTTTCGGAATTGGTTTGCGTAGTGTTTGTGGCGGGTAGACCGGTCAGGCTTCTTTTGAGTGCCTGCGGGGTTTTCTGCTCCGAGTCCTTCTCCTTATCCTTCGGTCTTCGTGCCTTTAGGGACAACTGGCCGAAACTGCGCTCGACAGCCCCCATGTCTGCGCTACCGTCCTGTAAGATCTGAAGCAGAGTGCTAATCACCTCGAGTCGAGTTTGCTTATTCTCGCAGACATCGGCAAATACGTTGAATAGGTGGTTCCTGATGGAACCCTGTTGCGTAATGAACATCAGACGAAGGAGCGTAGCGACACCAGCCTTATCGAGCATCTGAACAACTGTTCGGCGCTGTACCTTTGCTCCTTCTTGGGGGTTAGGTGGCCCAGGCTGGCGACTTGTGCTGGTTTGAGGGTTGCGGCCTGTGATGACGGAATGGCCGTTGTTGTGGTGAGACAAAGCTCGAGCCTGAGCCGCCATTTCTGGAGTCAGTCGATCCATGAGCTCTTCGCCTTGGTCCCTAAGAACCTGTTGTCGTAGATCAGGCGAGAAACTGAGGAGAATCTCGGCGGTCTCCATTTCTGGTTCGACAGCCTGGCCAGTGCTGGCGGATGCTTGACGGTTCGTTTCTTCACGAGCCCGGCGGCGCTGCTCATGTCGCTCTTGTTGAGCTATCTCGTGTCGTAATTCTTCAGGAAGAGCATCTAGAAATTCTTGGAAAGCTTCGGTCGGGTTCCCATTTGTCTCTTCACGGGCCTCGGACCTTCTGGTGCTGATTGCCTGTGCAATGACCTCCTCGCGAAACTCCTCAGGAAGAGCCGCGATATACTCAGGATCAATACCGAGTTCGGTGACGTCGACCTCTTCGCCTCTGATTGTGGTCATAACACGAGGGCCGTCGTCGGCGTTTTGGTCTGTGGCCTCCGAACGTTCTGCTTGTATTTGGTTCGTCGGCTCGACGCCTTCCATCGCACTTCCATCACCTTGGCCTTCAGTGGACACGTCCTGATTAGCGGCTGCTTCAGAAGCGGCACGTTCAGCAGCCTCTCGAGCCTCTGCCTCTCGCATTTCTCTCTCCGCCTTCTCTTTAGCCTCTTTAGCTTCACGTGCCAGGCGCTCCTCTTCTTCCTGCTTCTTCCGTTCTTCTTCTTCGCGCTTCTGTTGTTCAGCTTCTTCGGCTTTTAGCTTCTTCTCCAACTCCATTGCTGCGGGAGTAAGCTTAGCCACGATGACGTTCTGGAGCTTAGCCGTTTCCGTTGCATTGCTGGCCCCAAAAACCATCCTGGCTTCCTCCTGATATCGATCCATCGTGCCTTCAATAGCGAACGACACAGCTTGTAATGGATCCTGAGCCGATCCTTCGCGTCTCTGTTCAGAACGAGAGGTTCGTATGGCGCCAAGCTCTCTAGACTCGCGGTGCCCATGCGGACCAGTAATCTGCAGGTGGAAGGCAGGCTGTCCGTTGCGCCCCATGATCGGGAGGAATTCCATTAGTTCACCGAGGAATCCCATGGTTCCCTCGATATGTCGTCCACCTGAGCCAAAGATCGCTTCAGGAGGAACTCGCAAACCGATAGTGTGATTGATGGTGGGACGTTGAGATGCTTCTCTGTTTTGGTCACCCCGTCTGAGGAGTGGGTTGGTGCCATCATCGGTGTTAGATTGACCTGCCCCAGGGCGATGGCTGCGCGAAAAGAAGCTGCGGAAATCGCCACCGGCGTCCCGATGAGAGCCAACAATGAAGCCGGGAGGAAAGGGGCTACGCGAGTCGGTGGTACGAGAAGGAATAAATTGTCGGCGACCTGGGTTGTCGACCATGAACATCTGGCGGTAACGATCTTCGTCTTCGGTACCAATCCCGTCCCATCCCAGAGCCGGCATGGGCTGAGGCTGGTCATCCAACGGATAGTCGTCATCATAGAGGTATTCGTCATCTTCCATTTCGTCCTCATCTTCCTCGTCTTCATCTTCGTCATGACCATCATCAAGATAGTGATCTTCCATTCCATCCATCATGTCTGGATCGTACACGTCGCCATCACCAATGATTGCTCGAGCCATGCCGTTGAGGATATCGCCTGGTTCCATAGGCATATGTTCGCCATGAACATCTGCATCAAAGTCTAGGTCATCCTCTTCCTGGTCCTCGTCATCCTCGTCATCATGGCTCGCGCTCTCCCATTCCGAGTTCCCATCGTCATCTAGAGGGTTGCCCTCTTCATCAACAATCTCGACCTGATCTTCAACGTCTTCCATGTCTGCGGATTCCACGTCGTCATCATCATCATCATCATCACTTTCATCCTCTTCGTCCTCATCCATGATGACCTCGACGACGCCCGGCTCGCCATGGAGACCTTCAATTTCGCCCATTTCGCCAAGTTCTTCGTCATCGTCACTGATATTATCTTCTTCGTCCGAAATGTCGTCGTCTCCATAATCCATCTCATCGTCATATTCGTCCCCGTACATATCCTCGTCGTCGTCGTCCTCTTCATCTTCATCGGAATCGTCGTCCTCACCACGAGGCTCCAACATACCAAGGGTAGAATTGCGATATAGATCAGGGGTTTCTTCTCGATCATCGCCGAGGTCTGAGAGCGAAGAGGTTGAACCAAGGTCCTCATCTGCAGTGTCTGACAATGAATCAGAGGGCAAGATATTGGAATGGCTTAGTTCCTTGGCTGTCTCTGTGAGGACACGCAAGACACGTAAGATATACTTAATGGCTCGTTTAACGC
Organism: Fusarium tjaetaba; assembly: GCF_013396195.1. NCBI lineage: Eukaryota > Fungi > Ascomycota > Sordariomycetes > Hypocreales > Nectriaceae > Fusarium > Fusarium tjaetaba. Next base: position 83,620 of record NW_023501256.1, read on the forward strand.
CCGGATAGTTGAGGTTGATTTCGGCAATAGAGGACGTGAGTTTATCAAGATAACCCTTCTCATACATCAATCTTCGTAGCTGAGCGTGCGACCGAGCTTGAACGTTGTCGGAGCCTCGAGAAGCCGCACCTGGATCCTTGTCCCTTTCGCCAACCATGTAATTCATTAGTTCGGCCAAGCATTGCATGCGTGAATAGCGAGTTTCCAAAGGTTCATCAGACAAAGGTGCTCTCTCATAGGCCTTCAACATCGTGTCAAGAACAAATTTGCGGGCAAAAAGAAGATCGGGCTCGTCGTCGTACGCAAATTTGTCCTTTCCGCGATCAATGGCCTTCTCACTAGTCTTGGCAACCAAGGCAACCAGAACCTTCTGGGTTTGTGTTGAAGTAGCGACCTTCTTCTTCGCGGCGATACTATCGGCAGTTCCACTCAGATTGCCCTGACACAACAAATCGTAAATCAAATAATTAAGGACCGAGGACCGAGGCTTGATTGGTGTACTTGTAGTTAATGGAGCATTGCGCTTGAAGTTGATGAATTCCATCTTTGTCCTGTTGTAGCTTTGAAGGAGCTCAGCAAGACAGTTAAGCAAGAAGCACCGGTAGACAAAGATCGGATGCTCGTCAGTTTTGAAAACAGGCTTTGGTGGCTTCTTGTCCTTCACGTCGGCGGCATTGTTGTCTTTGGAAGCGGATGTTGCATCTTCCGAGCCAGGAGCATGATCGATCTTGGGGTCCTTCTCAGTAGCCCGTACTTCTTTATCTTCGACTTCACGATAATTGAGCAACTCGCAAAGAAGGAAATGTATAACACCATCAGGATTCTCAACGACGGGTCGTTTGCTTTCATGGGATTTAGGTGCATCAATCATCTCCTTGTCTGCAGGTTCCGTGGACTGCTTTATGTCGTCGACAATATTATCGTTATCGTCACCGCTGGTATCAGAAGTCGACTGGGTAGCTTCTTGTTTCAACTCAAGACTTTGCGACCGAGGGTTGTCGCTGGAAAGGGGCGTCCACCTGGGGAAGCGTAGCATCTCGTTGGAAATCTCAACGAAAAGGTCCGGTGCGCGAAGCGCAACTGGTGTCATTACACGCAAGTAGTTATTAACATCAGTGTGCCCCCGCTGTGTTCGTGTTAGGTTCATGAGGCCGATCTTGATCTCTGCGCGCATGATCTGTTTGATGGTCTCTTCATCCTCCACGATATGACGAAGAACAGTCATGATATGAGCAGTGAGCTTGGTTTGTTTGAATCTCTCGGAGCCGGAGCCTGACAGTTGCTTTGCCATAAGAAACAACCGTTGCAAGTTCTTCTTATCTCCGACCAACTTCGCTAGTCGTCGACTGCGTGTCAGTATAACCAGAACTCTGAGTGCTGCAATGGCGAGTGTTTCTTCCTTTCCTATTCGCGGGAGCATCTCAAGCAAAGATTCTAGGATTTGGGTACGCTCATGGTCACCGACAATCGGAGTTCGCATTTGAATGACTGGGTCAGAAACAGCCTCGTCCAGGGACTTCGGTGCTTTCCACTGCGCAGCAACTGGACGCTCATCATGACGAAGGAGAGTCTCGACGACCAGTAGCACATATGGTATCCACGGTGGCATCCCTTCAGTAGAGTTCATAGGGGAAACCTTCAGGAATCCAATATACTCGTTGATATGTTCCCTTAGGTTCTCAATACTGTTATCAAAGAAGCGCTCATCCTGGAGAAGTAAAGCGAGTAGATGGGCATAAGCAGCAATGCATTTCCCGGTACGCTGCTTTTCTTCCTCCTCGTCTTGGGCAAGCGACGACAACGCCAAAGTCAAGGTCTGGCCGATTTCATCTTCGGTATCACCAGGCTGTTGTTTCAAAACCACGGTCCGGATGAGCTCAGACACCTCGATCGCGGTTTCAGGATGTGCCCGAACAACATCGAGGCATCTATCTATCATGTTTCCTCGCAATTTCGCCCGAAACTTGTCGACCTCTTCTTTCGTCGCAAGGAGGGGTTCGTTTCTTTTTGACTCTTCTGCGGCAGATCCGGGCGTTTCTGCCGACAAACTCGGGCCTTCATGGATCTCATCCACATCTTGAGGGGTATTGATGATGCCCCCTAATGTTTCCCCAATAAATCTCTCCGCAAGATCGGGAGTATCAATTTCCGGAGGTCCATCCAAGGACATACGGTCTGCTTCCCCGCCTGTGTTAGCACCCTCAGTCTCACTGACACTTGAGGGCTCTTGTGGAGTCTGTTTCAACACTGATGTGTCAGAGTCTGCAGAAGGGATTGGGTTACGCGCGCCGGCAAGTCCAGCTTTGTGGGCTGAGCAGTAATGTTCTGCGAGGTTAGGGTTTCCATTCGCCCTGTACACTGCCTCGTGGACCAGATCAGTATCATAGCCCTTGGCAACCAGCTCTTCAATCGTGCCACGATGGGAACGCCAGTCGAAGCGGACATCCGTGTATCTGAAAAGGTGGAAAGGCGGCTTATCTCTCGAGGACGATGAAGGCTCGCCATCCGCAACAGAAATGACTCTGAGAATGTCGATTAACCGCGTCACAGTTTGGTGGGGTACTCTTTCGACAAAGGAAGAGTCCCAAAGTCCGATGATCTCAGGGAGTATGACTGCCCTAAACTCTACTACAAGTTGTTGACTGATATATGTTGAGTTTGACGACCTGTCCCCACTTCGAGGCTGTAGAGTGAATGCGTTTTGGGCTTCAGAAAGTTGCTTCGAATTGACCAACATCAAATCCAAGTCGAGGACCTTCTTCAGTCCGAATGCAGCAACCTTGGATCTGGAAGTCTCATCTGTTGCGGCATCTGGGCCTTCACGAACTGCCCGGGCAAATATCTTCAACATTGAATTCAATACATCCATTCCTCCCTCTTCTTTGAAAGCCAGTAGAACAGGCATGATGATGTGAACACTTGCCCGATCGCTTGGTCTAGGAGAAGGCTGATCAATGAGCATCTCATTGATAGTATGCAACATGATGATCCAGAAGTGGAAGTCCTTGGATGTGGGTGTTGGGTTGGCAACAGATGGCCTCAACTGGCCAAGTACTGCATTTGCAAGTGCTCGTGCAATTTCCAAGTGCCGAGGTCGGTGATAAAGATCACGAGGATCTCGTTCCCGTCGTGGCAAAAGACACTTGCCGAGCGTTTGGAACAGAGGAAATGTTGTTGGTATCATAGGATGCAGTAGATGTCGTAACGTTTCATAGTTCTGGAAACGGGGGCTGGCTTGCTCCTCATCTGTAGGACGGGTCGGCTTAGAGTCATCTGAAGCATCTTTCGCTTGAAATTGCGCCGTGCTGCTTAGCATATCTGGCAATGAAGTGCTGTCATCCAAATCGGTTTCTGGGGGGTGTGTGCTAGTTAATCCCTCGGCGGATGTTTGACGTCTAAAAGACCAATGCTGCGGGACAGCGTTGAGTTCTCCTGCCTCTTCAATTAGAACTCCACGCAACAAGGGACCGATGGAGTTGACGAGTTTGAGGTAGTAATCGTAAACATTGACTGGGTAGAATTGTAAAGTATTCGATCTCGATGTAGCGAAGCAATCGGAAATAATTTTAATAAACGTCTGCGCATTTGACAATGCCTTGATCATCTTGGTACCGTTCTTGACAGCTTCATCGTCTGTCGTTTTGAGGTCAGAGGCAAGAAAAGGTGCAAAGTATGGTGGCAAAGCTTCCGTCTTATCAGACAGAGGCTGCAAAGTGTCAATAGCCACTTGAGCTCGTCTGAGTAAAGATGGGAGGCCACGTATGGGAAAGGACTCAACGACCTGAGAGACGACCTGATTGAGAATCCTCGAAGCAACGGTGTCACCAAAATTGGTGGGCAGACTCGGGGATTCGCAAATGTCGAGCAAAAGCTCCAATCCGCCTGCCTCCACAAAGCTGGTCCTCAAGCCCTGGTTTGAGATGTAAGAGCTTAAGAAGTAACCTAAAGCATATATGTAGGGAGTGATCGAGCGTGTGGGTGAATCCCGGCTATCATCTTTCTGGCCTTCGGAATCCGTGTCGTTGGAGGGCACATCGGACATATTGACATCCGTGTCTCCAGAAGTCTCAAGTCCCTGGCTGTGCTCAGCAGATGCAGTCGGTCGAATGAAGTTGCCATTCTCGTCCACGGATACAGTCTTGCCCTCATCGTCAATCAACAACATCCGAGCACCCCACCCGGCGGTCCTGGCCTTCTCGATGCCGAGATAACGCACGCGAGCAACCATATCGATAACAGCATTAGAAATGGCCAAACGTAAGGCCGGGTGATGACGAGCAAGTTCGTCAAAGCTTCCTCCAACATTGGTGGCGAGATCGCCGTCGAGTTCCATACATCTTACGTGGGTAGCACTTTCGAAAATCTCGAGGAAGCTGTCCAAAGCACGGGATGCTGCTACCAGCTTCATGCCAGCGTTGTTAAGCGATATCGAGTTAAGGACATGTGGTACAACAGTAATGACATCACTGGAAGGTAAGATTCCTGCTGCCAACGTTTCGCGAGATAATTCCCGGATAGAGTCTTCGGGAGGGGGATGCGGTCGCGAGTCATTTGCAACTATCGCAGTGACAGTTTCATTTGCAGAGTTGGATTCGTTGTCGTCATCGTCGTCGTCTTTGTCGCTAGGCTTTTGTTCGACCAATACGTCACCGGGAAGCGGCCTTGCGGTAACAGCTTCCAAGTATGTCTTGATCATACCAGACTCAGAAATAGCTGCGAAGCTTGTAGGGTCATTGTTGATGAAATCGCTTAAGATGGTGACAGAATTCGTCCAGACGACTGAACCGAAACTCTTCTTGTCTCCAATGATGTCCCGCAAGCTCTCCAGGAGATCAGTTTTGTCAGCGAGATTGCGGAGCAGCCGGTCAGTGTTGCCACCGTAGCTGTATGAGTTAGACATAATGTGATGGACAAACTTAAGCAGCCACTTGAGAGTCTGCTGCTGATAGTATGGAATCTCATAATCCACCTGTCCTGACTGCTGATCCTTCGTAACGCCTTGGCCTGCTTTGTGCAAAGTCTGCGCCTCCCTGACGGTATCAACCACCAATTGAGACACTGCATCAAGTCCTTTGGCGTTGAAGAAGGCAGTGAAGGCGTTTTGGTAGCTCCATATCAACCCGTCCAAGAATGCAAGGACCATGGAATGATTTCGTTGCGCGACACTTGACCTGATGTTTAGAATCTCAACCAAGATGTCCATCAATCCCGCGGATACCATCTCGCTTCCAACGCGAGTGGTCATGGATAGATGGAGAGTGAGTGAAAAGAGGTTATTACGCCACTCATCCATTTCCGTAACTTGATTTCCTTTGTCACTTTCGTCATCTTCCTTCATTCCTGCAACTGCCTTCCTGATAACGTAGAGTAGTATGCCATGGTTAACATTGGCATTCAAAGCAGAGAGAACATCTTGACACTTGGCTTGGAAATTAGAGACGGCTTCCAGGAGGGCGAGGGCCACAGCTTGAAGCCACAGGGGTACGTCAACGTTCCCGTGTGCTGTAGGATGAATGAGCTCAGCAAGCTGGTACACTAACTGGAATCTTCTGGTCTCGTCTGCATCTTGGCGGAGAACTTTCTCGAGAAAGTTAGCTTCGTTATGAATGTATGCAAGATTGTTGATTGCTAAGAGGCGGACAGCAAGCAACTTCTGCCGCGATTCACCAGAATCCATAAGAGCTTTGGAGGCTCTGATCCTGTGGAACACCTCGTATTTCGAAGCGGGTGGAAGATCCGCGGGAGTGCGTGACACCAACTCATAGACGGAAGTCGATGCAATGACGGATTGTGGTATTTCGTAGAACTTTGGTCCAGCAGATGTTGTCTCGTCTGAAACACCGGGCGTTCGGGGGGCAGTTGGAGTGGAATCATCGAAATTACCCCGACTTTTCGGAGTATGATGCTGGGATGTCATGGTAGAACTACGACGCAGGGGTGTTGGTGTGGATGGAAGCGACGCATCGTTGCCAACAGAATCTTGCAGGGTATTCTGGGGATAATATGCTACCTTTACATCTCCCCAGCCATGCCACCGTTTGTCGTCTGAGGCCGCAAGGGCAACTAAATCATTCGCATGTATGGAGTTGGCTGACTTGGGGCTTCCTCCCTGTGCACGTTCTTTTCCTTTGGTCGAGCCAGGTGTCTGAGTTGTTACAGGATCAGATAAACTGACGATCGGCGTCTTCGCAACAGGTAGAGCAAGCTGTTGAACTCTATCGAGATCGATGTTGTAGTGGTTTGCCAGCAAAGCTGCGCTGATCTGCCTAGAGGGGTTTGTGATGCGCTTGACCGAGGCTTGGTACCTTTGTGCCAGTTCTGAACCGACTTCGAGTGTTGCAATCAGTACGCTAAGAGATGTGGTGTTGAGAAGGTCGTTAAGATGGGCGCTGCTGGCATAGATACTTCGGTTACCGCAGTGCTCCAGTAGCATTCGCGTATAGCGCAAGACCACCTCCACTAGTTGTTGGTCTCCGTTTGATGAAAATCCCAAACCCTTTAGCTCCTCCGTTGACCACCGCCGCTCGCTACCAAAGGTCGATTCTTGAACTTGGTTGAGCAGTACATCGCAACCAAAGTCGCGAGTCTGTGGGCCCTCATTCAGCTTATATGTAGCACAGAAGTGCTCTAAGATGCTATCAAAGCGGTTCAGGAGAGGAATCCAGTGGTAAAGATCTCCGCGTCCGAAGGGCCATCGAGATGGAAAGCTTCCCAGCTTTTGTGGTAAGAGAGGTAGTGGCGTTGTTGATGTGGTTTCGACGTAGCTCTTAAGCCAAAGAGACTACAAATCATGTTAGCTATGCGTCTTCCGGCTGTTCCATTTGGTCACTAACCAAAGTATCCTTGTGCTTTGGTTGCATGGGCTTAGTGATCTTCCCCATGGTGAAGGTGAGGCGGCTGAGCCTCGGAAAACTGAAGAATCGCCCCCTCCACTACAGCCGAGTTATCAACCCGCTCAAAAAAAAAATTGAATATGTTCGCGAGTTCTTTTCGATCGGGCGTTTTCAGTATGAAAGATCCTGTATGCGCAGTTTGTGCGGTGGGAAGTTTTCGATTTTCGTGGGGCTTTCAAGTCGAAAAGACTCCAAGCTGGGATCCAGACAAACCTTCTTCCTTCGGAAGAAATGGCGTATTCTCAATCAGAAGCCTTTTAGCAGCTGTTAATACGTGATAGTCGGCTGGTAAGCAAAAGCACGTTCGCCTGGCAAGCACCTGTGAAAGGTAGATGGTCGACAAAGCTTGGAAAGCAGTCCAAGGCCGAGTGCAGGTCGTCCTAGAATAGCTTTAATCTGTAGCTAAATCGTACCGCCTTACTTAGAAAGACGATATATCTCTCCTTCTTTTTCCAGCTGATGCGGCAATGCGAAGTATCTCGTATGGGTATGAAAGTTGTGGTTTATGATGGTGCGGAGAGAAGGTGTAGGATGGGGGAAAGGTATAGTTATTGCAAATCGTCAGGTTGAGAGGTGCAAGCGGGCCTTTGCGTAATAGGTGCCGAAAGCTAAGTACTTACCTATGTACAGTGGGGTGGAGGTACCCCCGAGGCCAACCTTCCACTGCAGGGTACAGAATTTCCCGGATTCAATGATCGGATTATCTCTTCGGCTTTGTGTTCCCCTCATATCCAAGCTGAATCTTGATAAATGATACCAGATCACGAAACATCCAATAATAAGGATCCACGGTTGGCAGAAACTTGTTTTGCAAACAGCTCAGCTTTTGTATGCTTCTTATTTTCTATGATTGTCCTATTAGCTTGACCTTCTTGCCTATTTTGTAAACATGTTTCTCTATTATATTAATACCTAAGTTCATGAATAGTAGCGGGTATCATGCATATAGCATCTCCTTTAATGTTTGAGCCTACCCACTGTACTTAAAGAGAAGTTAGTACCTTGATTAAAATATTTATTTCCGTCAGTCGATGGTAAATCAAACGATGCCTGCTTTCGCAAGGCCACAGCAACAAGTTACTACAGTGGTTAGCTAGCCCTGCCTCCAAACTTCGAGCTCGGGGCTTTCTAGTATCTATCGTAATTACACTAATGAGCTATTTCTGAGTATTCATTAAATTGCCCATCATGCATTTTGGCAGACTATACTTCTTTTTATTTACTCGGATCGTATTGATCCCATGACGAGCCTTGTGAATGAACAGACATCGAATATAGGGTAGCTGTATCTAGTTGCTTCACATGTCGAGGGCAAGAACAGGCATTAGGTCTGTGTTCATTGTTGATTTGGATGTCTTCTCCTACAAACAGCAAGCGATACTTGAATTAGGTATGCGTCAGGCAACTTCCATAAGAGAACATATATGGTATGCCTCCTCAGAGCGAGTTCCACGGCTTGTTGTTATACGGTGTTTTCGTTCTTCCGTCACTTGATCACTTTAACTTACACTACTATGTACGTGTGTTTGCCACTCTGTGCATGCTTTTTTTTTTCTTTTTGGCGCGCTCAACATATGTGACCACATATATAATTTTTTAACCACCACACTAGGCAGCCAAGCCTGCTACTGATACTCGCTCAGTACTTGATACTAATACATCAGGATGCATATTCAAGCACGCCACCATCGACTGAGGAAGATCTGAAGATGATACTTGGCTACTCAACGATAGAAAAACCCGACGACACAATTGCCCAGTCTCAGCGGAAGTAGCCCTGCCAAACCATTAAGGTAATTCCGATTTCCCATACTGGCATCTATTACCCAAGGTACGTAGTACATAGGCATGGATCTGTAATGACAACCCTCCAAAGCTGGAATTAAATCTAGTATACCGCTAAGACCTAGCTCGGGAATTTGGCCTTGAAACAGGCACTTTCAGGTAATCATTGGATACTACGAGACCCACGTATCTCTAAGCCAGAAAAGGACTCGTGAAACAAAATATTGGCCTGATATTACTCAGTCTCATGACCATAGCGAGGGTAGGAAAGAAAACTCGGAACCTCGACCCTAAATGACAAAAAGACTCAAGTAACTCGCCAGACTCCTCGGGATGAGTTTAGGATTATTTTGTCAAGTTTATTTTGACAACCTATATCAAGTTTCATGTTCTCTTGTCCCCCAAGGCATATCTAGGAAGACATCCATTGCTACGGAGTACAGCAAGGGTCCCTCCCACAAGCTTTTGGCTTAGTCTAACACTTGTCCCGTCTATATCCCGAGTGCCTATTTCGACTGTACATAAACCTAATGCGCTTATGACATCAACATGAAATCGAGAATGGAACGTAACCACAGTACATGCATCCAGACTAGACTCTGACGCCATTGGAGTGTAAAGTAAAAATAAAATAAAAAGGTTATCTGCAGATTATTGACAGAGGGGTAGTGATATCCAATCCAAGAGCGATAGTGTTAAATGTGGCGTCAGCTGGTTACAATACCTACCAAGGTATAGTAGGTAGCCTGTTAGTAGCTTAGTAGGTATGCTGTGACATGGAAGATATTGGTTGGTGGGAAACGCTGGTAAGGTGTGAGAATGAGAACGCTGTTATTAAAGAAAAGCCGGAGCTTGAGTGACAGGTAGACCCCGAAGACTAAAATTGTAAGTAGGTACTGAATCTAGAGGCATGATTTTGTTTAACCCCCATCTGACAGCCAAGTGAGATGTTATTTGACCATCCCGGCGGCAATAAAATTCCAAGTCGTCTCACAAAACCCTTATCACGATATTGCCACAGGACCTATGTAGTTCGGGAAAAACTCGCACCGTCAATCATGTTATGCAATTAAAACTGAGTTGACCGTGTGCAGCAACCTCAAATCAAAGACCAAGGGCCCTCTCCATGATTTCAAGTAGGGATTCCTGCACAGATACGACAGGGCAGTATTCTACACAACTTCAAAGCCCAGTGTGATTACCTTAGATAACTACTCAAGGTAAAGCCTCAAAGCCGAAACGATGCGATTTTGAATTCCAAACGAAGCCAGCTATAGAATACTCTAATCAAAATGGCCACATAATGAAGGGATCATCTGCATTCCAGACTTTTTGTCTGACGTTTTCTTGTAGCTGAATCAACAATCAGGGCGTCTCCTAAAGTAGCTCCATTCTCAAGCTCTGCTGGTCCCCCTTGGCGGGCAGGGCGGGCTAGGCGGGGAGCTCAACTTCAGGGCACCCTTTCACTGAGTCCATGTCCCAGGGTCCACCGAGCTGGTTCATCAACCTCTCGGTGGCAGGCAGGCAGCCTCGCCCGAACTCCTGCTACAGGGCCGCCCTAATTTATTTTTGGCGAACTCCGTCAGCGCCTCGCTGTCACAACCCTTGCGTGCTTCCAATTCTAGTTCCAGTTCCACTGTCAACGTTAGTAGTAAGGGGCAGACAGGAACACCAACGCCAAGCACCCCCCCTTGGATCGGATCTCAATCAACAGCTGGCTTCTGGCATTCTTCCATTCATTCTGCCGCCGGACGCAGTATCTACCTAGTCTCTCGTTCCCAACTTCCCTGATACAGTCTGCATTGATTGCTTCTTTATCCGTGTTTGATCCATGGTCGAGGCCACCTAACCGTTCCTTTATCCTCGACGAGAACAACACACCGTTACCTTGAAAGCATTTAACACTCTCAACCATGTCGCAACCGCAAGATGTCGCCTCGCCGGTAGCCCAACATCACACCGATACCGAGCCTGAAAAGCATGAGCAGCAGCAGGATACACACGAAATGTCCGAGAAGCAAGATGGGCCAGAGGCACACGACGAAAAAGAAACAACAACCACAACGAAGGACAAACAAGAAGATTTAGGCATGCACCAAAAAGACGAAGACAGCATAGCAGAGAAACATGAGGATAAGGCTGAAGACAAGCACAAAGAAAAATCAGAAGAGTCAAATGACAAGCCTGAGGGAAATCAACAACAGCAGCTGTCGCAAAGCGATACCAAGGTCGAAAGACTCGCGTCTGGCACGGAGTCTGACGACACTATGTCTGTAGGTTTATCCCACATTCCTCCTTCAACCTACTGCGGTACCAGTCACACGACAGATGCCATCCCTTATTGCGCTTCAATGCTGATTAATTTCTTTAGGCATCTGATGCTGATGATAAATTCGAAGATGCTGTAACGCAGTCCCCGGCAAGGTCCCTTACCAAACGAAATATTTCACAGGCTCAACGCCTTGGCAGCGAAGTGGAGGAGCGAACCGATCGGCGGTCTGAAGAGTTGCATCCCCAAGAGGATACTCTAGACACGAACGTCACTCATCATAAAGCCACTGGATCCGAGGCAGGCAGCGTCAAAGGAAAGCAATCACGACGCAAACCGTCAATAGCTTCCACACGAATTTCCAATACCTCAAATCTGGACAACGTCAGTCTTGACGACGATACGCCCCCATCTCCAGGTATGCACATCCTCTTTGCCTTATAACACTGCGCATAATACTGATCTTTGCAGTGCCAAAAGATCTTCCACCGAAACCAAACAGCAAGACGATATCTCTGAACAGCATCTCTCTTCCGTCTATGCCGTGGTCGCCCGCCGCTGATGCTTCCAAAAGCCCTGTGCCATCAACAGCTACACTTGCGCCCACCCCACCAGTGCCCCAGCCTCCGCCACCACCTAGTCGAAAGCTGACAAGCCCTTTCTCTTGGCTTTCTCGAAGCTCCAGCAAAGAGAGAGAACCTCCGATTCCACCCCCCCCTGCTGGCCGAAGGAACACAGCTGGTTCGATTGCAACACTATCAAGCAATCCTGAAATGATGTTGGGTCGACTCGAGGAGGAAAAGGATGGAAACTCACTACTCGGTGACCCTGCCCAACGGGTCACCCTGAAAGACAGATTCAAGCAATTGCGACAACAAGAAGAGGCTGCTCGCGCAATCGCCGAAGGTGACAGTAGTAAATATGACGGAGCTCTTGGCCTCACTTTGCCAGGTGATGAAGGCCAACCACAAGAGAAGCCTCCGTCGTCGCCTGTTCCTCAGCCTATTCCTGGGCTAGCCCCGGGCACAGTAGCGGGAGTCAACGCAGGACCTTCGGCCATCTCAGAAGAAAAAGTTGATTGGGACTTGTGGCAATCTGTTGTATATGAGGGGCCAGCTGCTGTTGCTCGAACCAGCGCCGAGGAACTGAACAAAGCTATTGCAACCGGCATCCCTAGTGCAATCCGTGGCGTTGTCTGGCAAGTGTTGGCTGACAGCAAGAACGATGACTTGGAGTTAGTATACAAAGATCTGGTGGCCCGCGGTACAGACAAGAGCAAAGACCGTCACAGCAATAGTACGACTGCTAGTTCGCTGAGCAACGGAAACCTCAGCGTTCATAGCGGGGATGCCGTCACATCGTCAGCCTCTTCCATCAATTCGGACCACTCAGGAACAAATGGTACGCCATCTCCTAACGAGAAGAGCGCGGAGGCTGTTTTGAAAGCTCAAGCTGCCGCAGCGGCTGAGCGGAAGCGGAAGGACAAGGAGGACGCGGCGACACTACAGAAATTGGAAAAGACAATACGCCGGGATCTTGGTGCCCGAACCAGCTATTCTAAGTATGCGGCTGCCGCTGGGCTTCAAGAGGGCCTGTTTGGTGTCTGCAAGGCATATGCCCTTTTTGACGAAGGTGTCGGCTATGCCCAGGGTATGAATTTTCTCATCATGCCACTACTATTTAACGTAAGTCTGCCTCTCGCACGGCTTTTGCGACATGCTCACATGCTCTCTAGATGCCTGAGCAGGAAGCTTTCTGTCTCCTTGTTCGACTGATGAATCACTACAAGCTGCGAGATTTGTTTATCCAAGATATGCCGGGATTGCACATGCATCTTTATCAGTTCGAGCGGCTTTTGGAAGACTTCGAGCCAGCATTGTATTGTCACCTTCACCGGCGAGGAATATCTCCTCACCTCTATGCCACGCAATGGTTCTTGACGCTTTTTGCCTACCGGTTCCCTCTTCAACTAGTCCTCCGCATCTACGATCTTATTTTCTCGGAGGGCTTGTCAGCAATTCTGCGCTTTGGAATCGTTCTAATGCAGAAGAATGCCAGCATTCTCCTGGGATTATCTGACATGCAGCAACTCACCACGTACCTTAAGGACAAACTGTTCGACGTCTACATCGATAAAGATCCTAGCCACGGCAGTCTTCTTGAAAATGGTTTCTTTGGAAGCTCGAGCTCTAGCATCGATAAGGAGGTCTACCGTGCAGACCAGCTCGTAAAAGATGCCTGCGAAGTTAAAATCACACCAGAAATGCTCAGATCTTATACCACAGAATGGGAAGAGAAAACCAAGGCCGAGAAGGATCGTGAGAACGAACTCTTGGAGCTCCGCACAGCGAACCATAATCTCTCCATTCAAGTCCGGAAACTGGAGGAGAGGGTTGAAGTATGCGATCGTGAGCAAGCAGATCTGGCCACAGAGCTTGTTCATACAAAGGTTGAAAACCAGGAACTCAAAGACGAGAATGACAGCATGAGGGGTCAAGTTCGGGAGTTAAAGATCGTCATCGAGAAGCAACCCATGGAAATAGAGGAGACATGGAAACTTGAGCGGGACGATCTGATGAAACGCAATATGCATGTCCATGAGGAGAATCAAAGACTCGAAAAGGAGTTGTCCGAGTTGGAAGAAGAGTTGGTCCAGACAAAGCTGCGCTATGCAGAGGTAAGTTCTTCCCATTGCTCACTGATGTTTATTTGAAGTTGATTTACTGACGCATCATTCTAGATCAACTCTCAGCACGAGACCTTGAATCGTAAGTGGACTGACCTGAAGCGTCAATTTGCATGAGAAACTCAGAAGAAGTCCCAAAAACCTGTTCTGGTTATATGTTCCTGAACCATACTTCATGTATAAAGTATTCTTGTTTACCCGATTCCACTTTTAGCTTACTGCAGTTGGCCCTGTTGGCTTAGTAGCTTGCTAAAAATGTCGGATTAGGCATTTGTAATGACAGTAATAAACAGGGGATAAAGACAATGAGGCTTCGATTCCCGTATTTTACTACTATTTGCGATGGAGCTGTTGTACAGCGTTGAGAGTGGTGCAGTATGCTAAAGTATACCCAGCCTTCTGTGGTCCGCAAGGGCATAGGAGTTGACTTATCCCGCCTGTAACGCATACCCCATATAGAATGAATGGAACGGTTTCGAACATCAAGTCACGCTGTGCAAGTACAGAAACCTTGATCATGAAGTAAATTCAGCGCAAGAAAAGTTCATTCCCTAAGGACCCATTCCGATGTGTCATGTTAAGCTCATCTTGTCCTAACTATCGATAGCGAGAAATCCTTGAACACCATACCAAGGGCCGACATTTGGTTCTTTATGTGGCTTTTTTATTTGACAAGTTTACTTGTGGAGCTTACGCTGGTAGAAAGCGAGCTCCTCACCCTCCAGAATGTAACCATCAACACGGCCAGACTGACCGGGTCGGCTGGAAACAACGGCGTAGAGTCGTCCAGCCTCGAACTGCTTCTCGATGGCGCTCTCGACCTTGCCGCGGGAAGAAAGACGGGCGGCCTGCTTCTTCTCAACGGCGTTGGACTTCTTCACCTCCTCCTCAGTCTTGCCCTCCTTGGCAGCCTGAGCCTTCTGGCGTCTTCGGCCGATGGCCTGGCCGTAATGGGCCTCGTACCACTGTCGGAAGGGAGCGGCATCAACTTGGACGACGGCGCTCTTGGTGAGGGTGTTGGTTCGGACAAGCTCGTTGTTGGAAGGGTGGTAGGCGACGGCAATGACACGGGTCTTACGGGTCAGACCCTCGGAGCCCCAGGCAAAGTTGCCGGAGTCGAGACGGAGGGCACGGTACTTGTGGTTACCACCTCGGGTTCGGACGGTGTGAATGCGCTTGGGGCCAATACGGGTGTTGGCACCCTGGCGACCAGCTTCGAAAGCGCGCTTCTTCCCTGTTGTCAAAGGTCAGAACGTATGTCCAAGAGGATCATACGGGCTTTCGGATTATTACGCACGGTAGTAGGCACGCTTGGCACCGGAGGCGGAGCGCTTGTGTCGAGAATCACGCGAGATACCCATGATTGCGGTTTCTGCAAGAAGAAGAAAAGACGAAGTGGTTAGCCGGTGTCTTTGCTTGACGGAAACAGGGAGAACAGAGAAGAGCGAGCAACTCAATCGGCGGGATCTTCGAGATAGGGAATCATCGAGCAGCGCAGCGTATTGATTAATTCGTCTCTTCGTTCTTGTCGTACGGCAACTTACCTGATGATGTTGGCGCTCACCAGGCAATCGAATTGGCGGATGGTCGTGAAGAACTTTTTGGCTGAACGAGGATTCAAGCTACGGAAACGTGGGTGGAGGATTTGGCAAGTGCGACGTTAGGGCTTGCCAACTGATTCGGGTAAGTAGCACGTGACTCGGGAAGATAGATGTTCCACTCAAGCTGGAGACAGCGAAGAGTTCTAGCGCAGGGCCTGATGAACCTCCCCTGTAAACTTAGTAGGAAGATAGTGACCAATAGTATAACACCCAACCAACTCACATCATGAAAATCTCAGCATGACCTGGAAAAGTGTCCCGAGTGTTCACCAAACATCTTATACTATCGTCTTGCCAGTATCAGGGTCAGGGCCAGGTTCACTTGGTTTATATTCTCTTTTGATGTACTATCTATCTGTTGTACTTCCAATGTCTGAATTCCTTCGAATTTGTTAGCAAGGATCGTGAAGATCTTCCTAGCACTACTGACCCCAAAATCTCAAAAGTTTGTCCAAAGCGCCTCCAAGCGTATCGTCGGCGCTGGCACATCCAATCATTTATTTGGGGAAAATGATGTTGAGCGCATGCCATAGGTAGCCCATTCAGCTTTCTGCCGGTTTCTACTTTGAATTTTCCCTCTTTTCAATCTCTTGCTCCTTTTCCCTCGGCCTTCTCCCCAGCTCCTGTCCTATCACACTTCTCGTTGTCCCCTTCCGTCCATTCCGCGTCATCTTCGGTTGCATTTATGGATTGAAGAAGTGTAGCGGGAATGAAAGGGGCTTCGTCTGACTGCAGCTCGATCGGTGGGGCAATAGGAGGCTCTTCTGGCGTCACAGGACAAAGATAATGTGATCCAACTTGAACAGTTCTCTTGTCGTTACGGATTGCCCCCTCAGAACTGCAAGCCGCAGATATTTCTGAAGATGATGTGCAGAAAGTGAGATGCAGCCTTGGAAGAGGCAGGCACCGGCCCTGTCGACTGGAGCGTTTGTCTCCCTCTTCCTTGAATTCGGCGAGGGTTGGCCATCCAGCACCATAAGGTGGCTGATTCCGTGATGTGCTGAAGCAATTGCTAGCTGCGAACACCGGGGAAAGACAATCGGCAAAATTCTTCCCCCGGAGGAGCTTCACAAGAGGTTTGAATTGAGTCCCCACGTCTTCAGCGACGCTCGCATTCGTCTTTGCTAGACGTTGCTTAACCTCTTGATCGAGCTTCCTCGTCTTTGATTCTGCCAGATTTGCCTTGAAAGCTGTCAGCTCTACTGGGCTCTGAGGAACAAATGGAGACTGGTCAGCGCTCATGTAACGCAGATTGGCCATCATCTTCTGAAACGCCTGCCGTTCCTTTGTAGCAAAGCTTGTCCATCTTTTGGATTGAGACCATGAACCCGACTCAGATCCATTCAAAGCGAAAGTCTGTTTCAAGGTAGAACTGAACGTCTGAGAAAGTTGGCGGGCGGAAGATGGACCTCTGGGTGCATTCTGGAGCGGATCGACCAGTTTATCAGTCTCTCGAGTTTTGTTCTCCTCTTGGGGTGTAGTCTCTCGCTTAAGGTTGATCTTCGCACCTCTCACAACGCGAGGAGAATCGTGCGAATTCTGCGCCTGTCGAGTTGGGATGAATCCTTTAATCTTACTATAGTCAGCCACCTTGCGAAGTTCTTTCTTGACTTCCTCTTGCGTCGAGTCGTCACTGCAAACAGCACTGAGGAGTTGACGGTCTTTACCAACAGGCACTGAAGTCATCTAAATATCAGGATACTTGTTGTGCTTTGACCGCAGCTGTGCCCCTCCACTTTGATCATTGATTATATCGAATTGAATTCTCAAAGGGGTTGTCGTATCAGACACATTGGTAGCTGCACCAGAGCTAAAGTTGCTTGCCTTGGCGGAACTAGAGGTACTGGCCTTTTTCTCATGCTGGCTTCCTGTAGGCTTAGTCCTCGAGTCACTCTGTGAATCACTGCCCTGGGAAGCTGGGTACAACTCAGACCTTTGAGGAGGCTGCAAATGCATTCGGTATTGACTATAGGGCTGCATTTGTGGTCGTATATGTGACTCTGGCTGATAATAACCGAAATGCTGTGGCGGCTGCGGCGCATAATACATCCCACTCCCTCCCTCAAATGAAGGCCAATCCATTTGTTCATAATGACTATCATAGTCCACCGGATAGTCCATCATCATCTCTGGTTGAGCCGAATGGGCTGACCACGGGACCGGGGCCAGAGGCCATGTTAGAGGCGAGTATGGCATCATAGGCGGCACCAGCGATGGTCCCATACGTGGCGCATAGTTAATCGGAGGATGCATCATTAGATGGGACCGTTCTGATGGAGAGTGGCTGTAAGTGGGATTCGGGAAAACTAGAGGAACTGGATACCCAGCCAATGGCATAGCTCTCTGGTTTGGAGAAGGTGTACGTCGTAATCTGGAGCCTCGCGGTCTACCGTCTGGATGGGGAGTTGAGGGTCTCCATGCCCTTTTAGGAGACCGAGTTCTCGCTCTGGCGGCAGCCGGCCGCGTATTTGCCCTAGTTTTCGGACGGCTGGACGAGTTGTGAGATGAGGCCGGAGGTGTATAAACGTCGGGTTTGAGGAAATCAAGCGACTTCCTCGGAGTGTAAACTGTCGGTTTTAGATATTCCAGGGGAGGCTCTCTACCTTTCTCTTCCTCGTCATCAGAGGACTGTGAGAACTGATGCCCCAGGCTCAACCGCTCGTCATTAACCGACTTTGAAGACAGGGCCCGGTCGTCTTTGCCTCTGGACCTACAGCGCCTGCTTCGTTGTTTTGTTTTCATTTTCGGACTCCGAATCCTGAGAGGGTCAACTGTGTTCACAGCTTGGAGAGCAGGGAACATAGATTCGTATCCTTCGGGGTCGATAGTAATGGAAGGAATTGTTCTACCTCGGGGTCGTGCTCGAGGCGAGCGCACATCTTGATCTGGATGTCGTGCTTCCATGGATGACGGAGTAGAAGATCCGTCTTCGTCGGAAGAGAACTCATCTTCCGAAGGTTCAACCGGGACAAATGTTGGCGCACAGGGATTCATGATAGTGGCCGGCGATGCATATGTGCAGGCTTTGAAAAGCGATGAGTGTTTTAACAAATCGAATGTGTTGATCAATAATTCGGCTTGACAACAAAGTCAAAAGATGGGCTATGACAAGCAAGTTTGTCGGCTTGTTTCGAGTCATTCGCTTGTTATCAGGTAACCGTAAGCTATAGATCTGAAAGAAGGGCATATGTCAGTTAGAGCTGTCTATGTTTTCTTCTGAGTATGCTTGCCTATGAAATATGATATAATGTCCAGATTTTAAGCCAAGAGTAAGATGTATCGGTGACTTTTCATAGGAGGAACAAGATGCCTTTCATCGACAAAATGGTGATAGTAGTTTGCGGTAGAAGGAAACTGTTTCGGGAAGACTGTGAGTATAAGAGACGAGAAGAAAAAGAAAGAGAAAAAAAAGCTCCTAGTGAAGGGCGAAATAACGAAAGGCTTAAGCGCCGAGAGGGCATGCGCGAGGTTAATACGTGAATGCGTGGCAGCTGATCGCCAGCTGCCGGATAACTAACTACTAGCAAACAAATCGCAGGGAGATGCTGTTTTGGGAACCGTAGTTTGGCTTGGAGGAAAGAAAAAGAAGAAAAGGAAAAGAAAACAAAGAGTGAATATATTTTTACTCCAGGCACCTAGGTAATGATGGCAGCCGCACCGACGGCCATGGTTTAGTCCAGATGAAGAGAGGATTTAAGATCATGGATGACCTAGGTGGTGGTGAGGGACTGATCCTTCTGGCAGTTGTCAGAACGGTCAACGCCAAAGCAAAGTGAGAGATTTGCTGGCTGTTCTATCCAAAAGATCGGGTGATTTTGGCACTATGTTAAGCTATCTCTTGTCCGGCGAAGTTCATAAAGATGTACTTCAGGAATAATGCTACTCATGACACTCCATGACACTCAACACTACCTACAGTCATAATACTGAGCTGTGTAGGTGGGGGCAAACTTGGCTTTATAAATAGAAGATCTATTTGGCAATATGATAGATTTAATATCTTTATAGCTATAGTAGGTATACTACTACTACTGCTACTCATATTAAATACAACAATAACCAGAAGATCAACAATTATCACTCGACTAACCCTACCAGCGTCATCGCAATTATACCCTTGAGGGTTCTTTATCTCTCTGATTCTATTCATAGCATCCAATGGCTTGATGTTAATGGTATATGAAACCCAACTGTGTAAGGTTAGTGGTACCTAGGTATAGTATGTAAACTTGATGAGCATTTTCAGCTTGAAATCAAAGTGGTTTACTCCGTAAAGGGAGGCAAGAATACTTGAGACCTTTACCCTCAGTAACAAAAACGACCAATCCAAGACCCTTCTAATTTCATACTAAACTCACCTGAATCTTTTTACCACTTTAGAGTCGAGGTATAAAATTTTGGCTCCCCGAGTGTCATCTAAGTAATCTACGAAGGAGGTAGTCAATCAGCTGTCTCAATTGTCACAAGCTGACAACCACCTCATGCTTGGGCTTTTCTTTGGCTACCAATTACTGGTATGCGCTGACACCTCTTCTCAACAAAGCTTAGCCCCAGGGGGTTCAACAGCGGGAAGGAGCCTCCATGACATCCCCCCGCCCCTCCCAAGTTCAGGCCGAGGTCCCCGACTGAGAGAGACGGTACGTACCCATCTATCTAATCTCGCCCAATAATTATTTCCTGTTTGTTCTCAACACCATTGCATCCTTTGATAGGATCTTATTCCCCTCCTTTTTTGCCAAGTGGTTCAACTTTGAGTCAACGATACAAACACGATGGCTTCTCTTCGATCTATCTCGCTCACCAATCGCTGTATGTATTTTACTATCTACACTCAGCCTCATTCCTCTTGAGAACAAGTTAACATTCTCTAGCTCCAACGCAACCAATCAAGAACCTTCCGGAGTCGATTGAGGTCAACCCTGATACCACTGTTGAAGGGCTCAAGGTCTTGATTGCCAAGGAAACCAAGCTCGGAGACTTCAATCGCATCGGAATCTATGATCCTACCACGAAAAAGACTCTCAAGAACCGCAAGGCTCGCCTCGTCGATGAGCCCGCCGTAGTTTCCACTGGTGAGGTTCTCGTAAAGGATATGGGTGCGTCGAAACTGGTCAAAGACTTTGAGTGAGCTCGTTCTAACTCTTATCACAGGATATCAAATCGCTTGGAGAACCGTCTTCGTCGTCGAGTATTTCGGACCCATCATCTTCCACGCTCTCGCCGTCGCTGCACGCCCCTACATCTACCGCAATGGAGACGGCGAGATGTCTCGAACCCAATGGATCACCTTTGCTATGATCATGCTACACTTCTTCAAGCGCGAGTATGAGACGCTCTTTGTCCACAAGTTCTCTGCCAACACAATGCCCTGGAAGAACATCTTCAAGAATAGCTTCTTCTACTGGGCTGTCTCTGGTGTTCTCTGTGCATACTCCATTTACCACCCCAACTCGCTTGCAGCCAAGGCCGAAATTCCTGCCATTGATGCCGTTGGTATTGCTCTCTATTGCTTTGGCGAGCTCATGAATGCCCTTGTTCACCGATATCTTTCTAGTCTGCGTTCTACTGGTGGCACTGAGCGCAAGATCCCCGTTGGTTATGGTTTCGGTATTGTCACTTGCCCAAACTATTTGTATGAGGTGCTTGCCTGGGTCGGAGTTATCCTTGTCAGCCGTGACTGGACCGTCGCTTTCTTTATCACTATTGGTGCTGCACAGATGATTAGCTGGGCCAAGGGTAAGGAGCGTGCCTATCGCAAAGAGTTCGGCGACAGGTACAAGAAGAAGAGATACACCATCTTCCCTGGTCTTATCTGAGAAGGAATATATTTGCAAACAGCTATTTCGGCAGGCATAGATAAGGAGACGCATCAATGTAGAAGCTATCATGGGCTACACTTTAGGTGACAAAAGGCGGTTCGGATCGGAGTAGATGTGGTGAATACTCAGTAATAGACTATCATGCTATAGTAATGTTCAATGACGAATGGCTCTCATAGAATCATATACCGCGGAAGCCAGTTCCCTAGTCCTATAATATACTCAGAATGGTCGTGGCTCATTACTCGCTCGGTGATCTTTCGTCTCATCGTGAAATCGTTGACATAGAAGCCGTATCCGATCCCTTTGCCCCCCTTCCCACGCTGGAGTCTGCCTCTGTCAAGCTCCTACTAGCATCGGAAAACGTACCTGGCGCATGGTTCTCCGTATCGATGTCCATCTCAACATCGAGCGTTTTGCGCCCTTCAACACCCTTGCCCCTCTCTTCTCCGTCAAGTCTCATGGCCCGCTGGCCCTCGTCCACATCACCACCGTCACTCTCACTCCCAGCATAACTTCCACATTCGCTGCAGCTACAGCTACGATCGGAATTTGCGAGTCTGACAGTCTCCTCCAAGACGAGAAAGTCGCGCTCCAGCACCTCAGCCCAGTTCTGCACGTTACCGAGCTCCTTTAGCCTCCGCGCCGCAGCATCTGCCTCCCGCGCAAGCTTAACATTTTCGCGACGCAGTCCTTCAGTCGCACGCTGCACATCCTGCGCCTGCTTGCTCAGCGCCGCAGCGTTGGAATGCAACATAGATGCGCGCCATTGCAGCTCAGAGTCCATCATGTTCTCCAGCGTTGCGACGACCGCGCGACGTGCTTCCGCTACGTGGCGCTGCGTCTCGGCTGACGGAAGCGTGGACTGTAGTTGCGGAGGAGGCGGCGAAATCTGCTGCGCTGCGGAGGGGATTTGTGCGTGAGCATGGGCATGGGCGACTGACGGAGATGCGATCGTGGGAGGAGGAGATGTCGGCGGGCGAGGAGATAATGAAGAAGATGAAGAAGACGAAGAGCCTATGGCCGCAGCTGAAGTGCTGGGCTGATGATGAGTGACCGAAGAAGCAGGTGCTGTAGACATGGTGCGAGAGATGCCAGTGCAATACTGATGCACTTTATAATAATTGGTTTAAAGACGAAATCAGAGATGTAGCTTCGCCGTTTCACGTTGCTCATACTTACACTGCATGTTGGTGGGGTTGAGTTACATTTGGTCTCGTCGCGGCTGACAGCTAAGATCATGGGATCTAATTTTCAGGTGTGGCAGCATGATAGACGACTTTTAACACGAGACGAGCTTATAATAGATATCTAATTAAGCGAGCATTTATTGAATCAGACGGTTCGTCTTACATTTTTGAGCCGGTGAACAGTTAGCAGCCTGGACTATTGTGGGATCGTACTAAAGTTTCGTTGTCTCTGAGGCGAATACCAGAAGCATTAGATTCGTTATGTGCTAGTGTACAATGTGACATCTATCTGCTTTGACCCATATCCTTTGCAGTCCCTGATATGTAGTGCCTCGGCAACATTTACAGGTATTTATTTATCTTCGGAGACCGTTGTTGGTCATCATGACGGGCATCTCTTCCCAACTTTTGCTCCTCCCAAAAAAGACAACATTTAGCATTATGCCCATACACAAGCTGCGAACCCTCTCAACGTAAAAGATTAAATGCAAATATAGTTCGACCGACCTGATTTTGGGCAAATAAATGCAAGGCCAACCCCAAACGCCAAGGCTATGCGGTAAAGGAATGGCTTCCGGCGAACTTTTCCCTCAATACGCCAGTTCAAAAAGCCTCAATAAGTTCTAGATATAACCAAATGATCCCCTTTTGCCTTATGCAAATAACAGCAGCGATTGCACCGAACAGCCAGTGTTGACCTCAAGATCCAAGGAAGGACACGGCACTGTGATCTAAAAGGCAACTTTGCCTCCGTTCAGGCGGAGCGGTACTGGTCCCAGTGGCCCATGAGAAGGAAGTATTCCCTCGTCTGAGGACATAGAAGATAGTGAAGACAGTGAGCTGAATCCCATATGACCCTTTCCAAATCCCCCATTGCGCCCCATAGAGATGCCAGGGTTGGCCATGAGAGCGTCGGCGCGGTCAAAGACATTCCCGTGAAATGCCGCTGCGAATGAACCACTTTGCGGCGTCGTGGGAACTGTCGCCTGCATAGCGGGTCCCAAAGCAGCACTCTGTGGCGTAATCGGGACCTGTGTTGGTGACATACCGCGAGGGGGGTAGTGCATCTGCCCGTTCAGCGCACCTGAGGGATGGTTGAAAAGATAGTGCCAAGGGGACTTGGAGATGATGTTGCTGGTTTCCTTAATACTCTGCTGAATCGGTCGCAATCGTGCCCTTGTGTCAGGAGGCAGTGGAACACTGTTGGGGCCGTATTTGATCTGATAGATCATATCCGCCCAAGAGTGACTGAAGTTGTTACAGAGACTCCAAAAGCTCGCTTGTGTTCGAACTCCAGGCTCCTTGAGTTTGATCAGTGACAGTCTGTTCTTGAGGATTTCCGTCTGTTGGATGACATGACCGCACATGGTTATCAAGGCTTTCCAGTGCTGAATTACACTCTCTGGTGTCCTCTGATACATGGCGTTCCTCAAGCCACCTGTTAGTTGGGCTTGGAAACTGGGAAGTGTCCCCATAACGAGATCAGTCGACCTTTGCAAAGATAAAAATATCTTCTCAAACTGCCGATCTTCTTCTGTGAACTCGGAAGACATCCCGCGACTACCTATCGAGGAGAAAGATTCTCCTGATCGAGGAGTAGCCGATGCAATAGTGGCGGTTCGACCATTGCCATTGAGGTAAGCCGCAGAAAGGGGTGTAGGCACGGGTACATCTGTAGCAACACGCAAATTGACCGGATGGTGTACCAAAGTGCCATTGCGGTTGCGAGCTCCTGTTGACCTACCAACAGTGGGGGTAATGGAAGGTTCACGTGCATGCACCCTAAGAGGACGCTCACCCATCTGGTCCCCCTTGGAGGCTGCTTGTCGACGCCCATCTTCTGCACTAACAGACGATAGTGTCACACGTAGTTCCATGATACTGTTGTAGAGTAACATCAGAAGTGTTCGAATATATCGAGCATCTCCGTTGTTTACGAAAGTATCGATGTTATCGGCCAAAAGTGTACAAACGTGGCCATATGCGCTAACCAGAGTTTGACAGGCTCGATGGACGTTTTCGTTCTCTCTTTGGGAGCGGTCGTCGAGGTCGACCAAGGCGTTCTCGTGTTTCTGGATTTCCTGCTCCAATTCCTCAACGTGGGAGTTGGTGTTGTAGAACACGATCTCAAGGCTAGATCGCTTAGCAGACCCATCACTCGTCAAGCTCATGAGCATCTGGATCATAGGATGGATCTGGAAGACCGAGTAGAGGATGCCCTTAGCAGCTTCAATGACTGGATCATAAACTTTTGATTCTCGCCTCCGTTCGGGGAGGACAGAAAGACGTCTCACATAGATCGGGCGTGCCAAGTATGGTTCTGTTGGAGTCGCAGGGCTCTTCGTCGTTGCTTGATTACCTTGCATAGCAGATCCATGACTCAGGCCACGATAATGACTAAATCGATTATTCACTTGCATCTCATCAAGTGTACCAAGGTCAGAGGGTTTTCTGGACACGATTCCCATGCGCCTGTTGCGGCTCTCTGACCGCTCCGCCCTCAGTAGGCTTTCTGAGTTGCTACGAACACGCTCATTGACATTACCAATCGTCAATGGCATGACACCGGGTCGTCGAAAAGCGCTGTTTTGTTGGGAAAGTCCACGATAATGTGATCTCGATGGTATCGGAGGCGCCCTTGATCCAAGATTGGGTGAACGAATATCAGGCAAATCAGCACCACTGACTTTGACAGGGAATCTCCCGCTTGCAACCCTTTTCAATGGGAAGCGAGGGGTTTCCGCGCCCTCACTAGATTCGTCGCCTGTATTGTCAGATTCGGATCGGCCGTTGACGGCATGCTGCTTCAGAAAGCGTTTGATCTGTAGCGTTACCGCCACCTCCGTAACTTCGTTGTCTTTCTGAATGCCTTCATGCGGGGGGCTTGCGGCTTGCACTTGTATTGCATCACGCGGCGGAAAGTTGATAGGATTGCCCTCAAACTTGATCACTTGCAAAGACCCCATATCGGCAATACATAGTGGTAACTCCCGGATTTGGTTCTTTGGGATAGACAAAACTTTCAATGACGAGAGTCTCACAATATCCGGAGGAAGACTTCGAAGTTGGTTTCGGCCAAGGTCAAGTATCTCCAATGATTTCAAATCGCACAACTAGCCAGGCTGTTAGGAAATATTTCGACGGTAAGGAGGAAGACATACAGGCATAGGAAACTCCTTGATCTGATTGCCCCGGATGTTGAGATATCGCAATGATGTGCATTCAGAAAAGCGAGCGGGCAATGTTGTCAGTTGGTTATGAGACAATGCTAGTCTGGAGACCGTGTAGGTATCAGTATCCGACCGCGTTCCTAAAGATGATCCCATAAGAACGGACCGCTCCAGATCCCCCTTGACGATATCCACAACTTCATCTGGTAGTTTTTGGATCCCTTTGCGACTGAGGTCAATTGTGA
Source organism: Fusarium tjaetaba (assembly GCF_013396195.1). Classification (NCBI taxonomy): domain Eukaryota; kingdom Fungi; phylum Ascomycota; class Sordariomycetes; order Hypocreales; family Nectriaceae; genus Fusarium; species Fusarium tjaetaba. The sequence goes on from NW_023501256.1 coordinate 109,278, forward strand.
CTCCGGTTCTAAGCCCTGTGCTGACGGCGCCTGCTTCAGCGGCTTGGCTCTCGCTTTCGATGGCATTTTGCATTGCCTCACGCGCGAGACTAATAACCTGAGCTGCCGACATGCCCACGGCAGAAAGAGAGGAACTGGAGGGAATGCTTCGCAAGGTAGGAATCGGAGGTGGTGGTGGCGGTCCGTTAGATGTGGCTGCTGAGTTTGGGACTGGACGTCGTCCAGATACGTGGTTTTCGGGTAAGCTTCTTGTGACTGAAGCCTGCGATGCAGAACTGACGGACAAGCCGGGGAGTCGATCTGGCCGTTCCATGGCGGACGGCCAATATGAGGAATGCGCGGCTCAAGTAAGAAACGTGGGGAGGCGCGCTGGTGGAGAAATCGATCGAGGGGGAACCGTTGGAATTTTATGACGATATGGCGATGCTTGAAGGATGAACCGTTTCAGAAGACTTCTGTTGCCGTGTCTTTATCTTTTGATCAAAGCTTAGGCGCAAACCGAGGCCTGTCTGTTTCGGTGCAAGTCGAACTTGCGATCGGTATCTCTAGCGTTTAGGCCAGTCAAGGCAGTATCGACGACGAGATCGAAAAGGTCATGTTTATATATTCGATCGGAGCCAAAATGGCAGCGCACTGTTCAGGTTTCGGGCCTGTTTGTATCGAGATAATAAGTGTTGGAATTGAAATCGAGCGCACTACGTCGTGAAGACTCAAATAAGAATTGCCGATGGTAGCGATCGGCGAGAACCTGTTGAATGGATACTCCAAAGACAGGACTTGGAGAGAAGGGTTGAAGAAGAGGAATGCTACGGGAAGGGCCGTAATGAGCTGATGCAGACTCGGGAGGTGATGAGGTCGGGCTGAGATTCCGTCTTTGGTAAGTAAGTTTTGCAACACCATGGCAGGAGGATGGAAGGCAAGGCAAGGCAAGGTACCTTAAGGTAAGGTAAGGGTGGTAAAAATACCTAGTAACCGGGATGACCCCCGTTGAATCTCACCTAGCCCTTGGCAGTTTGAATGTAGACTGGTTCTGGATATCAAAAACTCAAAACAGAGTCAAACAAACTGAAGGTCGATAGTGGAAGAGACGGGAGCTTGATAAATGGAGGGTGGTGCTCAGGCACATGCTGCAGCCGATGTAATGGGGGTCCCCGCTATAACTTGGATAGGTACCGAATGCCTGTCTGTCCCTTCTTAGCATGCCACTCGAATATAGTACATCGGCTGGAGGCTCAGGTACCTTGTCGACGTTGATTAAGGACATAAGAAACAGAAAAGTTTGCTCTGGCTACTGATACACATCAATCAATAGGTAAGTTGCAGTTCAATTGTGTAGGTATTTTGTCGAGAGTACCAACTTCTCCCAATCACCCCTGGCAGTCCCTTCCATGTCTCATGCTTCAATAGGGGATAGCGCATCAGATAGGGGTAACAACCCATGAAAGTGTTTTGGTCAGCACTTCACGGGGGCGGTTCAATCGTGGGGCCTCAGCGCCAACGGATAGTTGGACCCATCGTAAAGTGAAACACAGTGCGGGGCGTCTGGTTTGGACTTTGGAGGCTGAAGTCCAATGTACTCCGTAAATTGGTGGTCTATGAAGAAGAAAATATCATATTACATATATCAACTTTTATGAATGACTTATGGGCAATCGAATTTAGTCTTCAAGAATTCACACTCTAGGAACCAGAAGAGCTTTAGTTCATTCTAATCAATATCAGGCTATGAAAATAAATAGATATATACCTTATTGTTATTTTGAAGACTCGAGCTCATCCCCAGAAACCCTTCCCGCCTTCGCCGCTAATACCAGGCTCTTTACATGTCTAGGCTGAACCAGTCACACAGTACGAGTTTTGAATACGTGAGTCCAAACTCGGTGTGAGGACTCCGGATTTTAATCCCTGGAGCTCATGATCCATGTTTCCCTCATCACTTAGTCCGTACAGATAACTACATGATGACAAGAATCAGGAATCCTCTTTGTCAAGAATAGCAGAATTATTGCAAAAGAGAGACGCCCTAGGTCGCATCCTGAAGCCTACCTACCGACAGTACGGAGTAACTCTGATCTTTGACACAAACCAAAACAAGACGAGGAACCACTACTAACTGCTAGTAAACGAGGGGTAAGGTAATTATTGAGAACCTATGAAACAGCAAAGCTAACACCATTGTTGTTGGACATCTCAGGGCATAGGGAGTAATAAAGTTTGTGACGTTACAAGAATGGCGCCAAAATTAATTAGCCTAAAGGTATATTAAGATGTACTAAACTTGCCTCGGTATTTTAGTCGTTCAGGCCAGAAGCCTTTAGTTTTCTTTCACCCTTACCAGGAGTTGCTTTTGTCGGAGGATGGACTTTGAAGATGTCTGGCTGTGCTGTCTCAGAGGAAGAGGCCCCTGTCCGAGCCAACTGCGACAATGCAAGGTACAGAATAATTACAGATTCAATGAAAGCGCCCGAGAAGAGCCAGTGAAAAGCAGAAGCCCTTTTCTCCACGTCATATACAACGCGATGCCACCTTCTAAGCGTTCGTGCTGCCAGGAAACTGTAGCAATTGAGTTTGTCTGGTGCCCCTAGGGGTTTATTTCAACAGCGGCCCGCTACTGTAAGTTGAAAGGCGATGTATGGATATGTCTTATGGTACTGTCCTCAATACAAAACCAACCCACGTGACCTTCATACCTCTGGCTGCTCCAGGTACGGATATCAACTCTTGTGTTTTCCACTCGATAGCCTGAGGTGCTCTAGACCCCCTGCCAATCACTCCCTTTATTCGAAGAAGCAATAACGTTGCAAGGCTGTTGACAGTGCTGATCCGGTGGACCACAGCCGATTTGACTGCCAAAAGCAGAAACAGATCCTCACCAAACAAGCTCCAGCAGATTGTAACTCTGTAAGTTACCCGAGAGAGCTTGCATTGAGATAGACTAAAACAATAACGGTAAAAAAAAGGTCAATCATTATCAACAAGCGCCGGGAAAGCGATTCACCCTTGCTTCCATCTACCATGAATTGATAAGCTCGACACGCAGTCGTAGAGCACTACAATAACAATCAATCACTTTCTTCGAGAATCGTGAACGGCGCCATGCCACCTTTGAAAAGAACAAGCTCATGCACGGACATTGGCTTTACTCTTCGTCGCCAATTTCACAAGGAAGATTTCAGGTAGGCATACGAATTATCCGCTTCTCCTTTTTCTTTTTGCTTGATCCGTTGACATTTCCCAGGCCTCACCAGCGTGAAATCATCGAAGCTGCTCTCGACGGCTTTGATGTTTACGTCCAAGCAGCCACGTCTTTTGGTAAAAGTCTTTGCTTTCAACTACCAGCAGTCATCGACCAAGGCAGTGAGTTTTCGGTCTCTATCCATCTACCTACCTTCCTCTAATCATGAGTTTAGTTACCATAGTTGTTTCTCCTCTCTTGAGTTTAATGGCAAGAAACTCTGACCCACCATGGTTACGAAATCTAACGTCATCAGATCAACCAAGTTGAAGCCCTGAAATCCTCCGGTATCGAAGCCAACTTTTACAGTAGCATAACTCCTTATGATGATCGGCGTCGCATTGAGCGCGATCTTGAGAGCGGGCATCCAAGGACCAGGCTATTGTATGTCACGCCAGAGTTATGTTCAGGCTCACGGTTTCGCGAACGGCTGCAACTGGTCTACAAGCAAAAGGAGCTTGCACGTATCGCCATTGACGAAGCTCATTGTGTGTCAGAATGGGGTCATGACTTTCGAAAAGATTTCAAACGTCTCTCTTGGTTTCGAGACACTTTCCCAGATGTACCAATAATGTGTCTTACAGCTACGGCAAACCCGCAGGTTCGCCAAGACGTACTATCTATTTTGAAACTCGATCAAACTCCAGAAAGAACGAGAGAGTTTTTGATGAACCCTCAGCGTCAAAACTTGCATCTTGAAATTCGGTACACCAAGGACGAAGAAGATAACCGCCTACAGGATTTTCTAAGGTGGATCAACGCTGTTTATGACCGTCGTAAGGATGGTGAGAGAAAGGCAGAACTCGAACAGGTGAATGAAAGAGTCGAAAGTGTTCCTGGGATTATATACACTATATCTCGGGATGAATGCGAGACCCTGGCAGCCTCCCTTCGTTCAGAAGGCATTGGTGCCATGCCCTTTCATGCCAAGCTCGCCAAGGAAGTCAAAGAAGAAACACTCGCCCGGTGGATCAATAACGAGTCTGGGTACGATATCATTGTTGCCACGACCGCCTTCGGCATGGGTATTGACAAGAATAATGTACGCTTTGTTGTCCATTGGCGTATTCCCAAGTCTTTTGAAGGTTACTACCAAGAAGCTGGTCGTGCTGGTCGAGATGGCAATGCAAGCTATTGCTTTCTTTACTATAGCCGAGAAGACCTGGAGCGCGTCACGAGATTGATCCGATCCGATTCCAAAGCTGAGACAAATCAGATTGCCAGACTCAAGAGCTTGCAGGCGCTGGCTCAATACTGCGAAGACACTGATAAGTGTCGACATGCTGCCATATGCAAATACTTCGGAGAATCCAGCACGCCAGACTGCGACTTTGCTTGTGATTGGCACAAGGATCCCCAAGAACTTGAGATGAGATTCATGAGGGGCTTAGCAAGTGAAGAATGGGTGAGCACGCAGGCAATGCAGGGCACTTATGATGATGGGCATTATGACGAGTAACGAAAATGTCATCTCATAAGTGTTGTTCCCTGGCAACTTACACGAGTTTAGTATTCGATGTGTCGATTTGATATTAGTACATAACTGGCCACTGAGATTGGCCCTCTTTACTGCCAGTTGGGAATCCGAGAAGGTCAGATATGTCCCACTCACTAAGATTGCTCTAGCCCATGTTGTTAGAAAAGGTTACTCCCTATACGAAGCATCACTCACATTTGAGAAAATATCCGTACCAAGAAAGTCGCTAGTCAGGCTATCCGAAGCTATCACTGATTCATGGGGTGTTGTAACTGCTTGAATGTCTTTGAGCATTGCCACACAGTCGCGGAGTGTCGATGTCACAGTCTCATGTACCGCCGGCTTCACAGGCCGGCCTGCTTCCAATGCTCGAATATGTGCCAAGTGAGCATTTGAGAAAAGGAGTCTCTTGAGGCTGAGGTTGCCCCGTACGATCATGCAGCGAAGTTGCACATATATCTCTTCGAGGGTATTGATCATGGGAGCACGGGTAGCTTTTGCCATCTCTCCGAGAATATCAGGTTCGTGTGTTGGTGTCGACTCATCTTGAAGTTCGGTGATGATCTCGAGGGCCAAGATGAGCATGGCATCAAAACTTAACGCACACTTGAAAAGGCCACGTCCAACGAAAGACAAGCGAGAAAAGTCATCCCATGCCTGCATCGGCAAGCTAAAGTCGACGCCCTTACTCCCAGAAGCGATGACCAGGGCAGACTCAACACATACCTTACGAGAAAGGTAAAACCGTGGATCGGTCCTTGCTTGGAGCATGAAGTCGCGGTGAAGAAACATAACGAACCGGCGAAGATGTATGTCGAGAAGCTTGCGATGGAACTCGTTCGCCTCTAAGCTTGATCCCTTTCGCATGCTCATCGGATTATGTTGCGTTGAATGGAAGAAGGCGGCGACATCTTGGCACGCGGTGCGCAGCTGTGATCCCAGAGCTAGTGCTTTTTCATACGTTTTCTCTTGTCGGAAGTCGTTCAGTAGGCCTATGACTTCAACTCTCAAAGGCAGAGATTTTGCCAGCATTATTTGCAGGTACGAGTCTGTAAATTTGTCCATCGGTTTTGATGCCCCTGGAGAAGCTAACTCTAAATCCGAGTCATCGTAGTTGGATGGGATGGAAGCATCAAAGTCTTGTTCTGAAAGCTGCAGTGGCAAGCCGAGATCTAGGCATGACTGGACAGCCAACTCCAGCACAGTGACCCATAGTCGAGCTCGAAACTCCCTTTGGAAGAGCGTCAAGCCAGCAAATAGCTTTGGATCACGGTGAAGGCCCATAGTGATGGCGGCGCGCAGTAGAGAGCCTGAGGACAGCCATGACGTTGCTCCGCGACAATTAAAGGTCGATTGACGGGCGATGATTAGCAGACAGAATATCTGCAGACCATCGAGATTGTAAGTGGTTTTTTCATTTGGACCTGTGAGCCACCACTGGGCATTCTGAACCCATGTCTGCGCAAGTCGCCACAACTGGTTCATCTCTTCCTCCGCGTCAAACTTGGCAAAGGTAGTCCCAAGGGCAAGAATCAAGGTCAGTCTGACGAGAGATATAGCTGGAACAGGTTGGGTTTCCTCGCCTGCCCATATCCGGTCGTACTCTCTCTGGAAGGAGGGGATATGGACGATGCGATACAGGGGTTCGAATGTGCGGAGATAACAAGCAATGAGTTCATTGCAAACCACCTTGGAGGGTAAGGTCTCACGAAGGTCCTGGATGGGCTGATCTAGTGTTGGAAAGTTCTGTTTCTTGAGACCAAAACGTAGGATGCGAACTTCTTTCAAGGTGTCGTAAAAGTCGGATTTGGCATCCTCCCATGATGGTTCAATCTCAACGGGGTGGAAATTACCCGAAACAGGAAACTAGGGCAATGAAGATCAGTATGAGAGCTCGAGTAGAGAGTTTTGGGATCTACCTTCTCTGCAGTGTGAAGCCAATGTGTTTGGCCAAATAGCTTCGTTTTTTCAGGTACATGACGCAGCCTGGGTGTAAATGGAGGGATTGAGGTTGATGACTGGGTTGGGAGGGATGTTTGAGGGGCTGGAATAGTTTTTGGAAGATAGCTATGTGAAGTCGACACAGTACTACCACTGTTTCCAGGTTGTGGTGGTTGGTTTACTGGGTTGCGGTGATCTGCTTCTCGACTTGGCTGTGCTCCTGTATCGGCTCCCTGCCTTTCAGTCTGTTCAGCCGGCACCGAGGTGCAGACTTCAGAAGTCCGAACCACTGCAACAGGGCTCCTGTCACGGTAAGAACATTGCATTGGTGCCCGAGCCCGAACACAGCCGTTACAAGGTTGGCCCAGATTGCATCGAATCTTGCGGCGCCGACATTGCTCACAAGACCGAGCGGGTCGCCTTCGACGGCGTTTGGGAGCTGGGGTACTTCCAGCAGAAGATACAACATCCGAGGATTCTCTCTGCGGCATCGCGATCGATAGTCGATTTCGGGTTATGCGATGGCGGATATGTATGTAATATCTTTGTATAAATGAGCATTGAATGCCGAACACTATCCCCGAGGTTTGTTAAGGCCGAAGAGACGAACGATAGTCAGCCAAGTCTAGGTATTTGAGTCGCCGAAGTTTTATGTCCGACACTAAAAGATCGGACTTGTTGAGGTGCTTACCCTGGAGAACAACCGATAATTTTAACATTTGAGGTTTATGGTCTTGCAGTCAAAAAGACCTTATATTCTATCTTCTGCATGGGTTTGCGCTTAAATTTCGCTGGATATATCATGTGTCGTCATCAGTCTGCCTTCGAAGGGGTTCTTTTGCATCATGTTCATATACCAATCAATACTTGTAGCCAGCCACCTCTATTGTCATGAGACTCAACATAACACAATCAACATCGACAAGCACCTTGCACTCCCATCAAATGGAAAAGTGTTCACCTGAACAGTTCTCGTCCATAACTATATCTTATACTTTTTTCCTTTAAAAAGTAATATGAATCAATATTGAAGTAGATCGAATGTTGAAACCCGTGAAATATGCGAGGGCTCAGCAAGTATCTCTTCCCTAAAAAAAGTAAAAGGCACGTAAGCGATTTTGCATTTCATTAGCACATTATTCTTAAAGGAATTTCGTCAGTCACAAGGAATTCAGTATTCAAACCCACAAGATAGATATAATGAGAGGAGCTTCCTTGAAGGCACAAAAATGGCAGACAACCTGACGCCAAGACCTGTTCATGAGCGCCTGTGTTGTCGTGACATAGTGGGAGACCTGGTATCTTAAAAGATGAGACAATTCGAGAAGCAAATAGATGCTAGCCCAACATCCCCTAAACCCGTGACTTGCGAGGCCCAAGAATCCACGCCACTTATTATTATTACGTACTGGCCAACATGGGGTTTCTTTCTGTTCAGCCTAACTCCCATGACTCGCCCCAGATCTCGTTGAGATTTATACCCAACAACTCCAGACTCGGATCCAGGTTGAAGGGCTGAGTGGGATCGCCTCCCATCATCCATGGGGCCTGACTTGGGTCGATCGGAGCCGTAGGCATTGTCGGCGTAAACGAGAACGGTGTCACCGACTGGATACCAATATTAGGAAACGCCCTGCCATGGAAGTCAAGCTTCATTACCTTTGGCCGGTCATGCAGCGGTATGTTAGGCGTGGGTCCCGGTCCCATGTTGCCCGGCGGCACGCCATTCATGGCAGCTGCAAGGTGCTCCCCAGAAACTGGGGGCTCCTGGTTAGCAAGGAGACGGTAGTGCAAATTGACAAAGCGTTCTGCTGAAGTCGACTTGGCAACTTCAGGCTCCTTGGTTCCCAGGTGGGCTTCAAGCAACCCCAGCGCCGCACACATGATAGAATATCCCCATGGCTCGTTGTTGCCACATCGTAATAGACGATCCTCCTTCATTGCAATACATTTCTCAATCAACTTGAGTGTGTGGTGCGAGTTTATCATGATCATGTTGGTGGAACCTCTGGGCTGCAACATTGTGACGCTACAGAGGTTGATGGCTGTGGTCAGAGCGTCTTCTCTGAGAAAGTTCAGACTCCGAACTCCCTGTTCGTACAGTTTGTCGTGTAATAAGACGATGTCTCGTGCTGCATTATAGTATATGATTTCGGAGTACTGGTACTTTGAGTTTTGCTTCCGAAGTTTGAGATATGGCTGATGCAAGGGGATGATGTACTGCCGTAACTGAACATGCAACAATGTGTATGCGATCAAAGGGTTCTTCTTTCCCTTCACATTTTCCAGGTTCATATCCCATGACGGGAGAGCGTCAATCTCCTGTGTCAAATCATTGGTGTATCGAATTACTTGGTCATAATCTATTTCAGACGACGGACCAGTAAGAAGACGACTAAGCTCTAGACGTAAAGGCAGGCTCTGACGAGCTAGATGCTGGAAGGAAGAGAATGTATACTCTTTGACAGGTTTTGATGGTGGGAGTACGGTGGTACTTTCGTCAAAATCATCATCGTCTAAATTGCGAGGGGCGTTGGTGTCGTAGTGAAGCTGGCTAACCAGAGTTGGCAGGCAATGGTCAAAGGAGGCCTGCATGTCGAATTCTTGAACTGTTGCCCAAATTCGTCGGCGCATCTCCTGGTGAAAAACGGTGATCTTTGCTGCCATGTGGCTTGGCTCACGATGTAAGCCGACAGCGATTCCGTCCTGGATGAGTGCACCAGAGCCTGTCCAGAAACGCTTCTTCTTGACAGTGTTGACTCGCTTCCCAAGGTACAAAAGGCATGCTACTTGATAGTGAATCAGGCGTCGATGCTTCTGGCTTTGTTTTGATGACCACTCATCACAAGCCTTGATCCATCGTTCTGCCCAGTGACGAGCATTGGACATCATGCCGATAAACTTGAGGCTTTCGTGAGTATGAACGCAGCTTGCAACAGCCATCATTGCAAGGATAAGGGCCGTGAAAGCGGCATAACGTTTGGTAGACCCAGGTGCCCAATACTCATCGTATTCCTTCTTGAACGTAGGAATGTGAACAATGCGGTGCACTTGTTCAAACTGGTCGAGATAAACATCGATAAGTGCATCAGACTCCTCCTTAGTTGGCAGCAAAGCCTCGAGTTCTGGATCCGAGTCCTCAAATACCTTTTCACGGTCCTCGCGTCGTCTCTTTCGGTCTTTACGGTCATGGAGAATGACTGGGCGAAGCCACTCATCGGCCGTCTCTTTCATGAAAGGACACAGGCCTGTAAGCTCAACAAAGGCCATACTGGCATTGTGTGGGCCAAAGTATCGCGTGCGAAAGCCCCTGCCACGAAAGAAACGAAGCTCTCCTTTCTCGCCCGACATGTTAGTGGCTTCGATGGACTCGTGGACCTCGCGGACGGAAGGATCCTCGACATTCGCATTCCCGTTGGCATCATCTTTCGTCTGGGGAGAGGTCGTCGTGCCAGCCAGGGTGCTCCCATCGAAAGACACACCAGACCGAGAGATTTGATTCTTAAGCTGAACTAACTCGAGCTCCAATCGGCGAATTCGATCGTGATCTTGGCGTACAAATTCGGGATCTCGTGGGGACAAGCCCGTTGCGGGATCAACGAAGCGGCGAGAGTCTAGCTGGGCGAACGGCGGCGGAACTCCCGAGGAAGCATTCACGACCTCGCCGTTACGAGATTCATAGCTGCAACGGTCGGGAGTGCCGCTCTTGATGCAACGCTCACACGGGAAGCCTCGGTCACACGACAGCTTTCGGCGTCGGCACTCCAGACAACTGAGGCGGACACGCTGCCGTTTGCGGGCGGGCGGCTGGCCCGAGTCATCTCGGGACCCAGGCTTTCGGTCACCGTCCGAGTCCGGGGTCTCACTTCGGTCTGAGGAAGCCATAATCGATGACCGGAGCTTATCCAGCGTTGTGCGAATGCCGATACGGATGCGGTTCGGAGTTACGAAGGAGGAGGAGGAGGAATCGCTCCACCAACAAGTGAGAAAAAACACCTTTATCAATCAGATCAGATAATATTGGTAGAAGAGTTTTTGCTTGTGCCGAGCGGAGATACGAAAGCATGGGTCTTCGAGGTGTCGTTGGTGAGGTCAGGTGACCGTCTATCTAATACTACCATGACCAGTCAGGAAACTGAGAGACATGTTGGACAGCTAATTGATACAATTCCCATGTGAATTGATGCAATAGACGATTACTCGCCTCAGTATTTAATTCCCTCGATTTGTATATATTGCCTATCTCGTTCAGGCTCCTCGGAGTTCCGAAGGGTCGGTCACCTCTACGTCCAGATGAATCTATTAGTTGGATTCGTAACTGGAGACGACGCCAGCTGCCCAGTCAACATATTGCCAGTCATCTCTGATGTCAAAAGCTATTTTCTTGTCACAAGAATGAGCAGATTGTCAAAGAACATCAAAGGAAAATGGCGCGACAACGACTGGATCATTCAAACATCGGAATATAAATTCGATATAACGACCACTTACAGTTGACACTGGAACGTCTACATGAGCACTCAAGACTCGATCATTTATCAGCGGAGTACAGCTGCAGGGACCTCTTCAATGAAAAGCCAAAGCCAATGTCAACTAACTAACTACCTAACTAACTAACTAACTAACGCGGGGCGGAATGGCCCTCCAACCTGAAACTGAAGACTGACTCGTATGGCGGTCAACAGAAGGCCAGGTTCGTTCTGGAAACGCCTTTTACTTGGAAGGGCATACTCTTGGCGTAACTATTGGCAAAAGGTTAAGTTGTCACACCCAAACTGAAGCTCTTTCAGAAGAGTCATCACGAAACCACATTTGCAACACTGCAATGTTTGGGATCCATACTCACCTGTTGGATCTTTGGCCAGGCTACAGAGGATCACACGGTCTGTACTGCACTATTCCGGAGCTGTCGTTTCACCTGAAGCACGCAGCAATTGCGGTACAACGCTACCCCAGTTTTTGCTCCAATTTGCTTCGCCAGACGCCGCCAAACGGCGCTGCACGATCTTGAAAGAGGCTTTAAAACCGTTGGTTGATTTAAGAGTTATGCTATGTATCGAGGCTTGTTGAAGCCGCGTGTTTGCTATGTCGTGCATTGGTCCAACAGGACACGGGGTAAAGAGGTGTCAATGCATACACCACAAGTTTCACTTGCTTACGGGATCGAGGAGGTGAGCTCAATAATCAGACCGGAATATCCGAACTAAATCTCGATAAAGTCACAGAGAAAGAAACCGATGTAAATAGCATTGCAGCTAATCCTCCCAGCGCCCCATGTAAGATCATCTCCGCTATTTTGGGACTATCCTCAATGCTAAATGTGCCTTATCCATGTTGGATGCACAGGGGCTGCATATCAAAACCGGAATGCAAGAACGTACAGGGCTAGTAACTAGTCTTGTTACAGCTGGATGCGGTCCTCATGCCCGCCCAACTTGGATGAAGCCCCTTGTTCAAGTAGATCTGGGGGTATATATACTATATGATAGTTAGGGTAACCCATGTCTTGCAATATTTGAGCATCCTGTCATTCCCCTGTTTTTGTTCACTGCTTCAGCATCACCAGTCCTAATGCTACTGGACGGGTATGAAGCTCACACCTTGGGCGATCTGCTCTGTAGCACTCGCTGCTGGAGTGTTTGGCGCTGACAGGCCTGAACTCTTCAAGAATCTGCCTCGTTGTACTGTAAGTCTCGTTAGTCAGTCATATACCACAGTAAGACCTTGCTATACTAAGGGGCTCCCCGAGCTTTTGGCTTGGTCTAACAAGTCTGAGGTCTGGATGCGGTTTGTGCTTGTACTAACAATGACTTGAAGTTCTCATGTCTCGAAAAGTACGACAACTCGGATTTCGAAGCCGTTGATATATGCAACAACGAAGATGTTAAGCGGGAGCTAGATAACTGCTTCGCAAACAAGTGCCGTGATTTCGAAAGATTCGGTGCGCCAAACGTTCTGGAACACAAATGGGATAGAACTAACAAGCTCTAGATATCGCAAAGATCTATGCCAATGCGTGTGACAGCAAGCAAAAAGACAACCGGAATAACCACTATGTTCTGTTAGTTGTAGAGATACCAGCATGGATCTCTCCTTGGCTTAGGCTGTATTCGAGCTGGATTACGTATGAGAGTCTTTCTCTGGATGACTATGTAATGGTAGTTTGTGGAGTAAGTTGGTACCCGTTACCACAGATCATCATACCTAACCAGCTTTTAGTTATTATACACTGTCTTTGCAACTCTGGTACACTTTGGTGAGTCCCATCTCTGAATGAGTGTGTGCTTGTGCTTACCAACCTCCTTAGCCCACTCTGTGACAGGCGATACAATCTTATGGAATGCGGTTCCGGAATACATTACAGACGGATTAAAGGTTGGTTTACAAAGTGCAGTTTTGAGTCGCAGGATGTTAATGTTGAATTACCTAGCTTGTTTTCATGGCCGACATCTTTGAGCTTGCCTGCTCGTGCCTACTTAGAGTCGCGATCCTTCTCGTATGTCTACGCTCATCATTTTCTGGCAGAGGCATAGCGGCCACAGCCGCGACCCTTGTACTCGCCATCCTCTCTTCGATTGCTTTGGCCCTATTGAGAGTATTTCGATGTTCACCAATTGCTTTCGCCTGGGAAGGTTGGGAACCAAATGGAAGAGATGAGGACACAGGAGGCTGCTTGGCTCAGGACTCACTTGCATACACGGCTTCTTCGATCGACATGTTCCTAAACCTGGTGCTCCTTGCTATGCTTTCTCACCTGATCTTCAGCCGAGTTGCAAGTAACACAACATCTTGGTTGCAAAACGCCACCGCAGTTATGCTGGGAGCATTCGGTCTGGCTGTGTCCTGCTTTCGACTGCACCTTTTAATCGATTTCTTTAAGGCAATGCAGCCAGTTTGGAAATATCACGAACGAATCGTTTGGATGGACGTTGAAATTTCGGTCTTGATTATGTGGGCATGTCTGCCTACATGGCAGTGCTTCACAGACTCAGTGCCTCCGAGGGATGTCGAGGAGGTCAGCCGCCTGCCACAGATAACAGAAGAGACCATTATGCCGGAGACACCGTCAACCGATACGAAGATGCCGAGGCCGAGTTTATGTCAGAGGGGGGTGTTAGGGATCTTGTCAAGGGGACGGCCGAAGAAACTGGTGGAGTCGAACTTACATCTGGGAGACAAAACCTATGGAAACGTCAGAACAGAAATTCAAGGAGGTCAGAGATTTTCTATGATCTCCCAATTGACGGGCATGATTGGTATCCAGGTCCGGACGCGGACGATTAGGCATGTGCACGACAGTGGATGGGACGCGGAGAAGGGATCAGCAAGAGAGAATATAGAGGCTGCCTAATGATTAATGAACTTCAAAACACACATAACGAAATAGTACTTCTCCATCAAACAAATTTCGACAGGATTGCAGCTTCGTAGTTGAATGGTAAAAGCTTCAAGGAGAAAAGATAGAACTTCCGGACTGATAGCCATCAATAGCACGTGGAAAGTTCGATTGCTTATTAGATACCTGAATCCTATTTCGATGACCAGGCTTTCTTTGAATCTTCTGTTTTTTCAATTAATTCGCGAGTAACTAGGTATCCTTGTCTCTTTATGGCCTCGGGAACTGAGTTTTGGCAAATATTTGGGCTCCACTTTCAACTTCACCCACCAGCGCCGACTCCGCGCTCCCATCCATCTCAAACACTCAGCGAACCCGCATCCAAACAAAGATCACGGTGACCCAACAAAGAATTTACAGTATCTAAAATCGACAAAAATAAAACAAAATGGCCTCTACCGATGATGCTCGCAAGAGCCGCATCGTGTCGCACATGAACAAGGATCACACCAGAGAAATCACCTATTATCTCCGCCATTATGCCCATCTCTCTGCTTTAGCTGCATCGTCTCCCGTGCTCAAAGATATCGACCTTAACGGCATGACTATCAAGTCAAATGATGGAAAAGATCACTTTGTCCCTTTCTCGCCTCCTCTCTCCAGCTGGGCCGAGGTCAAGGACCGCATCATCGAAATGGCCAACACAGCCCGCGAAGGACTGGGCCTTAGCGACCTCATCATCACAGCCTACACACCCCCAGAGGGGTTCGGAATCTTTGTTACAGGATCAGTTCTTTTCTACTTCTTCTGCGCCGGGACACTGCCGTGGGTGCAGCCTGGCACACGCATCTGGGAGCTATTGAACGAAGGGTTCCCTGGAGGAGCAACCTTCTTCCGCTGGCTTGTCAACGCCATCTTTTGGCCCGTCATCGGAATTCACCTTGTTGAATGCTTCTTCTTCGACAAGAAGCTTCAGAGACACGGCGTAGCGAGATTCTCTGGACAGTGGTGGCTTTGGCTCAGCAACTGCTTTTTCGAGGGGTTCCCTGCCTTCAAGCGCGTGGATGCCATTGTGGCACGGAAGCAAGATAAGAGTGGCAGGTCTCAGTAATATGGACCTGGGAGGTCATGTGCGAATCACAGAAGTATCTTTGTACCCAGGAAGGTTCTGAGCCTCTTTCCAGTTCTTCGCGGCGAGTTTGAGGAGGGTCCACATCTATAATGTATCGAAACGTGGGTGGTGGCGTTGTATGGATGAATGCTAGTTGGAAAACCCAATGCTCCTTTGAATTGGGGTGAATCTGACAAGCAAAAGGGTGGTTAGCATCATAATGTGGTGTAAGGACCATTGATGAATGGATTTCAAGTGGTACGGAAGTAGGATGTATCATTGCCGTGATCGTAATTATATACAGCTAGAGATAAAGAAGACGACTAGAGATAAAAAGGGTAATCGATAGACCACCTCAAGGCCTTCAAAGACATATTGGTACAAATCGTACCCTTGGGTTTCTTCCTCTCCATGTCTATTATTTTGCGGCATGTCGTCCACAATATCAAGTCAGCATACTTGCTAAGAAAGTGGAAAAACATACATAGTGTTTTCTCGAGTGCCTTGCCTTTTAATTGTGAATTAAGCACGTTAAATTAGATATTCAGCTTGCCGTTGGAAACACTCACTTTCCCAGCCTATACGTGTTACTCGGTTTTCCTCTGTGCGAGATATCCGAGATTCGGTGTCCCGAACGGATCAAACCACTATGCATCTGACATGCTTTATCTGCAATAATCATTCGACAGTGCGGGGGTCGCGTCGTGAACAACCACTCGAATTGCTCTGTGGAAGTTTGCAAACCATTATGCTGTCGCCTCACCAGCTGTAGTATATTGATAGGCGCTGAGGAAACCCAAAGCGGCATCGTCTTGTTTACAACTGACGCCAAATTGAGGCTTTCGATTCGTTGAATTGGTTTGATGTGTTGACAAGTAAGTCAGACATGTAACATGACATACATACATATTCGACTTGCGTGCATGAAAGTCAACGTACTAAGTATCCCACTGGTGCCCGCGAGATCGCTCCTGCTGGCCATTCACGACGCTTCTGGATTGTCAGCTCCAGATGAGCCCTACATATCAGTGTACGATCTCACTCGGAGAAGCCACATCCGGCTTTGCGGAGTTCGCAATTGCGGGAGATTGATTGTGAAAGAACTCTCGTGAGGCTCTCACCAACTATTTAAACCTCACAATCCTCGTCTTTGAACCCGCCGGCTTTTAGCTCGATAAAGATTGTTTCGAGACATCTTCTCTTCCATGCCAGGCAGAATTCCGTCCAAAGCCCTCTTGAATACTATTTATTTGCAACAACCAAGTCCACGCATCAACCATCAACTGAGCTAGAACTAAATATGCAAATGAGTCAATCAACCAACTTTTGATAATGCCCTCTGTGGTGGACAAAGCAAGTCAATTCTCCTTACAACGCAAACGCTACGCCTTCACAGACCGATACCTCGCTGGAAAGAAACGGTTCACAAAACTCTGCCATCAATTCAACTTCTCGTCCTTGATTCAACACCATCGTCTGGTTTACCAGCGATCGGATATGCCTCAGCAAGATTCGGAAGAACAAGTCTTTGTAACTAGAAACAAGAGGTCTTCCGCATCACCTGAACCCACCCAGAGTCACCACTCTCAACAAGTACCACACACTCTCACTTCACGTATTTATGCACCTACTGACTGCGCTTCTAGAATCCTTCAAGTGGTGGATCAAATAAGCCCCGGGCCAGCAACGACCAGGAGAGCGGTCAGGGCCGTCGAGGTTCGCCTGGCGCTCAGTAAGTCATGGCCATATCAAAGTCCACCTTCACGATGAGGCCACTAACGCGACCTAAGAAGCGGTCTAGACAATCCACCCGCTGCAAGAATCCGTCGCGAGGCCATAGAAAAGTGTGAAAAGCTTCTCAGTGTGCCCTTTCCTCATAGTGTTGAAGTGCAAGCCGCCGATCCCAGTCAAACGGACGTCGAGCCCACGAAACCGTCGGCGGCCTACTTGGACTACTGCATCAACAAAGAACTGAGACGGCGTAAACAGAATATCGTTGATAATTTGATGGCTGCAATCTCGGAATGTGTTGAAAGAAGACTGGAAGCACTCGAGGAAGAGTGTGAGCATACTTCCGGATCACATAGTTCGCGTGCTTTTCACTCAGGAAAACACATACCACAAACAGCTGGCCAAAAGAGATCCAAAGGTCAAAGTGGCAGAGACGAAAGTGAGAATGAGGAGGAAGGAGACGACAAACTTCGTAGAAAGAAGGACAACAAGAGGACAAAAACCATAAAGGACGACTCTCGCCCTCGTTTTGCCTGTCCTTACCATCAAAGGGATCCCAAGAGATTCGGCACCGAGAGAACATGCTGTGGCCCGGGGTGGTTGGAAATCGGCCGAGTAAAGTGAGTCAAGCTGGCCCCTTATCAAGACAATTTACTAACACTGATATCTAGGGAACATCTCGAGCGAAGACATAGTCTGTCTCCACATCAGTGCAATCGATGCCTTCGCCGATTTGACGATGAGAAGGACCTGAAGAAGCATCAACGGATGACGAATCCGTGCCCAGTAAAAGAGACAAGCGGCCTTCAACGAAACCTTCTTGATGGCTACGACGAGGAACAAGCAAAGAAACTGAAAACAAGAGTGAGGATGAACCCTGTTGAGAAGTGGAGGGAGTGGTATTGTGCTCTATTTGATGTCAAGCCTGATTCTCCTGACATTCCTTCACCTTGTAAGTTACAAAATCTACTCCAAACACACCCTAAAATATACAAAGACTGAGTCATGTCCCAAGATTATGATCCTTCTCTCTCAACCACTCGGGCAACAACCGTCAAGGTCGAAAACCCTGCGGAATTGCGTTAATACTGGATCAAGGCAAAGCCAGCAATTGAACACCAAGTCGCCATGGTAGTAGAAGATGCATTTAATGACTGGGAACCTCAATTGAAGGTGACTGTCATGGAACGTCTGCAAGAGCTGCCTCGCATAATTGCAGACCAGTTTCCTTTCCCAGGACTCAGCCCAGAGGAGACTTCCACAGCAGCTGATGACTTTGGGCTTTACTCCTGCTTGGACTATTACTCATTTGCCCCAGAAGACCTGGGAGAGGAGCCTTTCGACTTTCAAGCCATAGACGACGGGGCTATGCTGAATAATTCGGCAACGTTTGATATGAATGAGTCTACGGACTCCTCAGACGCATATCAAGCCAGTGATAGCTCGGCCACGTCTCTGGGAGACGATGCAGCATACCAACAATTCGACTACAAGGCAGCTGCGATGCCGAATAGCATTGATCTGAGTTTCCCAAATAATGACGGGTATTACTAACATCTGGACCTATATCATGAGCTATCTCCGTTAGTTCGTACCCTCTCTCATGTTTTTCATATCTTGTTTCCGCCTCCCTATGTTGCTTGATGACATAAAACCAATGAACCTATCTCCTACGTCTCTTTTGTCTGTATTGTTTGATATTGATGCTTTCTTTCGCAAGGTGCCGACCTCCGGACATTTCACATTCGCTTTGGCTGCCATGCCAATCTCAGTGGGAAACGGACATCTGAACCCTGCTTCATATATGAGAGTGCGGAAATCATAAATATTCATCCTCCTCAATGTTTATGTACTATGGAGCTAGTTGCGTTGAAATATATTCCTTTGTATACCACAAGATACCCCAGGTGTAGGTGAAACACCCTTCAGTGTCGTCTAAAGATAAAACAACTAATCACTGTACATGCATGCACCTGACTTAACAAGACTTGAATTTGTGACACAGGTGAGTCAGGCTTGAAAGGTAAGATGATACAGACATCTGTTATTTCTGGGAACAGTCTCCCCTGGTAGGCCTCCCACATGAAGGCGGGGAAGGATTTCGTCATTGACCAGACAGTTTAAAGAAACGCCTTTCGTAGATTCTTCTCTTCAATTTATATTTATTACCATTCTCTCCCTTGAATTTAGCTGCTAGAGTGCGAGGAAACACAACATGTTTAACCCCGCAGTTCTATATTTGATGGTAAGGCAATCATTGAGTGCCCCTGGGTTTTGATAATCTGTGACTGACCAAGTTCCTCAGCTCAGCCTTGTGCTGCTCATAATAGTAATGTGAGCCTCACTTAAGTCACGTTAGCAGGTGAGGTCTGACTCTTGTATAGAATCGTCCATGTCAGCAGTTCGAACCTCTCACTCGCTATCTCGCCAACCCTATCAATTCTTACAGTGATCCTCCCGATTCTGGGATTTCTTAACACATCTTTCTACCCCAGGATTCGCCGTACTGCCAAATCGTCTTCTAGCGGCGTAACCAAGCTTGCTCCGTTGATTGCACAGGTCCTTCAAGCTCTCATCACCACTATCCTGGCAACGCTCCTTCTAGAGCGTGTAGTGCCATCAGAAATGATGGGATGTATGCTCGATAAGAAGTGGATGGGCATGTTTCGTGCTCATGATGCACGCAGCATACGACGTATTCAGGATGCATTTGACTGCTGTGGGTTAAACTCAATACGAGACCGGGCCTATCCTTTTCCAAACACAGCGCCCAGCAGCTGTGCTGAAACATATGGAAGAATAACTCCCTGCGGTAAGCCTTGGTCGGGCGCCTTACAGACACTGTCATTGTTGGACTTTTCTGTCGTCATCGGCGTCGGGCTAATCCAGGCATGTTGAAACCAAAATTCCAGGTTCGTAAGGATGCAGGTACTAATATACAGTCCAGTTACTCGGACTCCTCCTGGCCAAAAAAGATTCCAGCTGGTTAAGTAACTGGCAAAACCATGAACGTGGACAATCAGAACAACATCGTGATGGCCGCCGCCCTTTACTGATCGACAGGGAGAGAGATGTCATCGAGGAGGAAGAGACTTCCGCTGAGCGTCCAGAGAGACCATCGCAGGGTTACGGGAGTGTACATGAGAATGAATCGGGTCCCAGAGTCGTGCCATCGACCGTTATCGAACGAAACAACTGGAGCGAGGATTAAGTTGACGGCACGAGAGTGCAAACGAGTTCGAGGGGCCGAAACATGAAGCATAAATGAAGTACATGGGTTGAATGGGTGGATGCCTGGTTTCTGGCTTATTGCCGACTATGATCAGGGGCGTGTAGCGACGTCATGTATATTCTTTGACACCCTGCCTATATGCTTGCAATCAGCCCTTGAGTTAGGCAGTTAGTAATAGATTACCAGCAAAAGCGAATAGGAACGTGATCGTCACGAGAAATAAGTCTGAGTGGGTATCGAAAATTAGATATCTCGTACATGTCCATACTCTGACATACAAGCCGCAAGGCAACCCACAGTGCTGACATCTAGCGGTATCTATAGTATATGATTGTTTACCTTCCTGCTTCCTTGCCAAGCTTCTCCAAAGCAACCTCGTATCCTTCCACTCTCTTTTCATCGATTTCCTCAATCCTCGTTCGCTCAACCTTTTGAGCTCTCTTGACTCCAGTGCCCTTGGCAATCTTGCCCCAGAACCAACCACTCTCATCGTCACCAACGAGTGTCCATGCACATCCTGACCTTCCAGCTCGAGCTGTTCGACCGACTCGGTGAACATAGCCGGCTACACTGGGCGGTAGGTCGTAGTTGATTACGTGGTCAAGGTTGGGAAGATCGATACCACGAGCGACAAGGTCGGAGGCGATAAGGAGGCGAATGGGAGACGAGGCAGTAGAGAAGGCCCGGAGAGTCTTGCGACGGATGTGTGTTGGTGTGGTTGACGTCAGTGTGCCAATGTGGTCTGTCAAGGAGGGATCCAGTAAGGCGAGTAGTCGTGACAAACGAAGTGCAGATTCGTTGGACTTTGTAAAAATAAGAGAAATAGGGATGCGAGACTTAAGTGTGCGTCCCGAGACCTTGGGTTTGGCACTGGACTCTGTGTCAGAGTTTGAGTCAGAAGATATGTCCGAGCTAGTGTCAGAAGTAGTATCAGAGTCGGAGTCGGGGTCGGAGTCGGAGTCAGAACTGGAGCTTGAGTTAGAACTAGTAGCTGAATCTTCAGCTTCTTCGGCCTTGGGTTCCTCTTCGTCTTTGTTAGGGCTCGCCATGAGCATGTCCTGGCTGCGGAGTAGATCAAGCAAGTAGAGGGGCTTGAGATTGCTGTCGTGCACTCTAATTGCATGCTCTTTCAGCGACACGGGCAGCGAATGCTCAGCAATCTGGATATCACCATCGCTCTCCAGGACAATCAGTCGTGGTCTTTGCAGACCTAATTGGTTGAGAAGACTCAGGTCTCTTGTGAGCGTGGCACTCAGAATGACCTTACGAACACCAGAAAAGTCCATGCCATGGAAGTCTCGTGCGGTAAACTTATTGATGCGGAACTTTTCCATAACGAGGTCAAGCCAGCCTTGGAAGCTCTGAGCAAGTAGCTTATCTGCCTCATCAACTACCAGCCATCGAACGTAATCCAGGTTGAAGCCCCTTGTTTGCTCCATATGCTCAACCAGTCGTCCAGGAGTGCATATCAGAACATCTATTTTGGAAAGGTAATCAACCACATATCCGTTCATGTGACTCAATCGAGGGTCTGTATCCTCCTTGTCAAGATCTTGGAGATGTACTGATGATGAAAGGCCCCACTTCAGCTGGTTTCGACGTTGTGTCTCTTGTTTCAGCTTCTTGTATGTATCAGGGTCATATCGAAGCTCCTGATCTATGAAGGCTTTCTGTTCGGCCTCAAGCGACTGGCTACCAATGGAGATGCCCACTCGCACTCTTTTTCGATCACCACCATCGAATGCTCTAGCGCATAGTTCAAATGTGTCTTGAGCTTGCTTAACCAATTCACGTGTTGGCAGAACTACTAGTGCACGCAGCCTCGTGAGGCAACCTTGACTGATATCCCGTATGACAGGCAGTGCATAAGCCAATGTCTTACCAGAACCGGTCGCCGCAGATATAAGCACATCTCCGCGTGGCTTGCTTGTTGGCAGCAGGAGAGGGATTGCGGCAGTTTGCACAGCGAAGGCATCTCGGAATCCCTTCTCCTCTAACGCCCGACAAGCTTTGGGTATGATCTCCAGTTCAGCGAAAGGTGTACGTGTGTCTTGAGAGACACGGATGGGATCCTCGAGCCAAGAGGGTAGAATCTTGTAGTTCGGCTTCGAGGTAGTCAGAGAGCTGACCGGCTCCGGTTGAGGCAAAGGTTCGAGACCGTGTAATTCGCCCTGATCTTCTTCATCCTGTTCGTCCGCAGGCAGCTCACTGGCAAGCTTAAGAGACTTCTCTAGCTTACTCATAACCGTCTTGTGGCGCTGATTTGTCTGCAGTTCATCTTCTTGTTCCTCTGTTGGCTCAGTTTCTTTTTCCTTCTTTTTCTTTTCCCTGCGCTTCCGTCTTTTATCATCCTTGTCTGCCGCTGGTTCGGTAGGTTCTGGCACAGCCTCAATGGGTTCTGCCGCGTCGGTCATGGAAATATCCTCGCTGCGATCGTCATCGGGAACAGGTCTGTCAGGAACTTCTGATTCATGCTCTTCATTCCTTGACTTCCTCTTCTCTTTCTTTTCCTTCATTCCTCGTTTCGGCTTTTCCTTGCCCTTTGCAGAACCTTCGTCTATAGTCTGGCTCTCTTCGTGCGTTGCGTCTGCTTCCTTCGGTTTGGCCTCGGGAGCCTCTTGCGCGGGCTTGATGCCGTCATCGTCGCGTTCTTCATTGGTAGCTCCAGTTCTTCGCTTGCCTCTTCTGACCTTCTTCTTCTTTTTCGGCGCATCTTCTCTATCCTTTTGTGTAGTTGGCTCTTCTGTCTTGGGCTTCTTGCTATCAGGACCTGGTATTCCTTTGCTCTCATCTGAAGTATCTAATTTGCGCTTGGTATTTGTGGGCGGTGCGTCATCAAAGTATTGGACTTGAGGAGTCTCTTTGTGCATAGATTGAGGTATAGGCTTTGCGCTCGGAGGGACGTATCGCGAAAAACCGAAGGCATTCGTTGCAGGAGTAGGAGCAGTGCTGTTTGAAGGGTTTGATGACGAGTGAGGAGAGGAAGCACTTGAGTTGCCTCCACCCTTAGGGGGAGGTATATATCTGGCGTACATTTTCTCGAAAATGCCGTGTAGAATCAATCGCAATGGAGGGGCCCAAAGTGCTTCGATTCCCAAATTTTTGGACAGTTCCTGGTCTTATTGAGGTTCTGCCGTTTTACACCGCTGAAATCATAAATTGATCCGCTAACACTGGAGGAAATGCTTGAGCAAAAAAGGGTTAGTCTTATGTTTTTATCAGAACAGCCCAAGCTCGTGCAGAGGTAGCTTCGTGGAGTGTTTGAGATATCTTGCCTAAAAGTTCACCTTCTTTTAATTGACACCTTCGTTTCACTACGAATATGGCATATGACATATGACATATAAAACGCCTTGGAAACACCGTTGATATTCGATTAACAGAGACTAGGTACCTACTCTTTGCTTTGTGATACCCTAAAGTCGGTACTAAAGTTAGGCACAGAGTACCTAGGTAGGTAGTTTCTTTAGTGACCTATCGACTCCACTGGTATACTCGCACCCTGCTCAGCTCGCTCAAGCATTGAACTCACTCTGTATGGAGGTATATAGTTGCTCGAGTACAAGTTGAGCACGACAGATATCTCATCACAATAACCAATACCAACAAAAACTTCAATTAAGCGCTAATATTATAAGCCTCAGCAAGTGCTGGCCTCGGTACACACTCAATCCAAAATACAGTCATGCTGCATCCCCCTTTTCATTCTCAACCGCCATCATGACACGCCGCACGTACAATATCGCCATGGTTAGCGACTTCTTCTTCCCGCAACCAGGAGGCATCGAATCTCACATTTACCAACTCGCTACGAAGCTTGTTGACCGTGGCCACAAAGTCATCATCATAACTCATGCCTACGACGACCGGAAGGGCGTGCGGTACCTTACAAACGGCGTCAAGGTCTATCACGTTCCTTTCCTCGTCATCTATCGTTCCGCAACGTTTCCAACGGTCTTTTCATTCTTCCCCATTTTTAGAAACATTTGCATACGCGAGCGCATCGAGATTGTGCATGGTCATGGCAGCCTTAGCAGTCTATGCCATGAAGCTATCTTACATGCTCGTACCATGGGGTTACGTACTGTTTTTACAGATCATTCGCTCTTTGGCTTTGCCGACGCTGGAACAATTCTCACAAACAAGCTCCTCAAGTTTACTTTGAGTGATGTTGATCACAGCATATGTGTCAGCCATACATGGTAAGATAGCAATCTATTGAACGAACTATACCAGTGTTTATTGACGAGTCTTAGTAAGGAGAATACGGTCCTTCGCGCATCACTCGATCCAGTCATGGTCTCTGTGATACCAAACGCTGTTGTTGCAGAAAACTTTCGTCCCAAGGATGTCCCAGCGTCACCATCTCCCCAAGCCACGACTTTTGGCTCAGAAGGACCAGTCTATCCTCCACCTCAGCGTATCGGACCTCGCGATACCATCACAATCGTCGTCATCTCGCGCTTGTTCTACAACAAAGGCACTGATCTCCTTATTGCCTCTATTCCTCGTGTGTTGGAAAATCATCCAAACACCCGCTTTATCATTGCCGGTTCTGGCCCCAAAGCCATCGATCTTGAACAAATGATCGAAACAAACGTGCTCCAGGATCGTGTCGAGATGCTCGGTCCCATCCGTCACGAAGAAGTAAGAGATGTCATGGTTCGAGGTCACATATACCTCCACCCATCTCTGACCGAAGCTTTCGGAACTGTCATTGTTGAAGCCGCCAGCTGTGGGCTTTATGTCGTGTGTACACAGGTCGGCGGCATCCCAGAAGTCCTGCCCTCGCATATGACGACTTTCGCCAAACCGGAAGAAGACGATATCGTCCTCGCCACAAGCAAGGCCATCAGTGCGATGCGTGCGGGAAAGATTCGCACCGAGAAATTCCACGAACAAGTCAAAAAGATGTACTCATGGCAAAATGTCGCTCTGCGCACGGAACGCGTTTATGATGGCATTTCGGGCACCATCCCTGAGGACGAATTCTATGGTGTTGATACATCAGGTTACGGTAGCCGCATACGCAACTTTGCTCTTATAGATCGTCTGAAGCGCTACTATGGTTGTGGTATCTGGGCTGGAAAGCTCTTCTGTCTTTGTTGTGTTGTGGATTACCTCTTTTTTCTCTTTCTAGAGTGGTGGTTTCCGAGGGACAACATTGATATATGCCCCGACTGGCCTCGCAAGAGACCTGCCGATGATGATGCAAGTTCCAAGAAGGGTGCACATAGTAATCGATCAAGCACATCACAGGGGGCCCCGAAGCTCGAATAAATCCAGCACTCTCGACCTGATGATGGCATGATGACACATGAATATTAGCAAAGGCGCAGGGAGTTTACCGCAGTGTGATCGGGCATGTTACTAGCCCATGACAAGGGAATAGATTACGCACACAAAATGCCAGAGTCAAAGTGGCATGGATCTGGATCGGTTGGTGATTATCGAGAGGCTAGCTATTCTAGGCGCTGTACACAATAATAACAAAAATTACATGCTGCTTCCCTTTGCAGTTTATGAAGCCGACATTCAGTAGAAAGACATAGTTGTCTTTTAAATTAGTGCGGATCAGGACGATCAGCCCCGGGCTCCTATGCGACGCCTTTTGGCTGTTCCTGTCTCACGTTCACCCTCATCTTCGTCGTCGCCCGTTTCCTCAGCGGGGGTAGCGACGCTGGCTGGACGAGCAGCCGAAGGCGGAGGCGCGCTACGCTCCTTTTCCGCACTTCGTAGGTCACCTAAGAGCTTTTCGACCTCGACAAACATGCTGCGGGTATTTTTTACAACGCCATTCTCGTCGAGGCGGTAGCCCACTACTTCTTCCTCCTCCTCGTCCTGAGAGCGTTTCATAAATCCAGGCCCAGGACCGCGATCGGGGTCAGCATTGTACATAATGGCATTGCAGAACATGTGGACAAGTTCGCGCTCAAGCTGAGCACTGTTGATAATGCCCTTTGGAGGAACAAGCTCGTCAGATATAGGTAGCCACACGTGCGCAGTACCGGGATCACCGCCGGGAAGACTGGCTGCGGCCTGAACAGCCGCCTTATTCCCATGCTTGATAGCAGCCCGGATGGATGTTATATCTTGAGGCTGCAGCACAATCTGGCGATAATTTGGCGCATCCTTCTCACGGAGCCTGGTAGCAAACATGTTCGCATCTCGGTGGCTAGAAATCTGATCCAGAGCAGATGACGAAACTTTAGTGAAACCTCGGGTCCAAAGAACTTGAGTTGTCTCGGGTGGTGGGTTGACCGGTGTAGTTTGTCTCTTTCGTTTATAGAGGCGCGAAGAGACACTGCCAGGAGTCATGATCTGAGGCCGACCAGGGACGCTCTCATCGGCGGTAGTATCGCCTGTGTCTTCCGTGGGCCGAGGTGTAACATCTTCATCCTTAATCTTGGGTGCTAGTTCACTTGTTTGAGTCGGAGGCTCATCAGTGTGGGAGAGGATAGAATGGCTTCTCCTGGATCGAGTGAGAGAAGGTGTGGAACTAACTGCACGAGCATTCTGCCCGACTCTGGTAGACCGGCCGCGCGCAGGCTTAGCTACGGTCTGTTCGACTTTCGAAGCTGTTTTAGGCGCTTGCTTTCTCAATGGTCTTGGTGTTGACCCAGCAGAGCTCGGTAAAGTTGCAGGTTTTTGAGGAGGACTGACTGGCTCAAAAGCTGGACTTTGAGGTGCCACGCTCATATGACTAGGGCCCGGAGTGGACGGAGTGGAATGTGGAGCCCATTTTGTTCCAAACCCGTGAGTAACGTGAGTGGGTGTTGCTGAGATGGGCGTGTGCGGTGCCGATGGTACTCCAAGCTTCTTGACTGGGGTATTTAGGGCCTGCCGAATGATGTGGCCCAAAACGCCAGGTCGTGGAGGTTGGCTGGCATATTGCGATGATTGAACCTTAGATGCCAATGGCGCGGGAGAGCTGACGGGTGAGCCATGCTGAGGTTGAGGTTGATATCCAAGCGGCCGACGTTGCTGAGGAGGGGCAGCGGAGCCTGCACTTGCTGTAAGAGGAGCTGGGGAGCCTGTGGTAATCTGTCGGACCTGCTGAGTCTGCCCTTGGGGGGGCTGGATAGGGCGCGGATGTGGCACGGGCGTGGTGGAAGACGGACGGGCATGGAGTGTTTGGCCTCCGGGCGACTCTGCAACTGGTCGTGGAGGGGCCGGCTGTAAGGGAGGGGCTAGCTGACCAGCATGCTGCGGTGGTGCCAGGCCTGGTTTTGCGGTATTTGGACGTGGCTTCTGTTGATGCTGTTGTGGCAAAGAATGGGGCTGGGTATGGGTGACAGGTTGAGTTTGCGAAGATTGTTGAGCCTGAGCCTGCTGTGCTTGTGTAGGCGTTTGGATTCTTTGTATTTGTTGGGCATGTTGTGGTGGCGTAGCGTGCTGAGCCCGAGGAGTGTGGGGAGCTGGCTGCGTTGGTGGTGATGGCTGAATAACCTGCGGAGGTTGAGGGCGTTGTTGATGATGAGTTCGAGCTTGAGACTGTGCCTGGGGAGGTTGTGGAGCAGTAGGATGTGGCCAAGCCTGCTGGGGCGTTTGAGGATGAGATAATGGTTGAGCACCAGGTTTGGGAGAGAATTGAGCAGTTTGTTGTGGGTACCAATGCTGTTGCGATGATACCTGCTGTGGGTGTTGTTGAGGATGTTGTTGCAGATGCTGTTGTTGCAGATGCTGTTGTTGCAGAGCTGGCGGGGGAGCTGTTGGTCCTTGGGCAACGGGTGATTGAACCTGCCGAGGAGGGGGTGTAGCTGTTTGTGGCGGTTGATAAGGCTTCTCCCACTTCAGAGCGGCTCCTGAAGCCGTATTGCCATCCTTCAGCTTGGCTCCGTTGTCTGGCCTAGGAGCAGGGCTCTGCTTAAGAGGTTGTGGCGCCTGTAATGGTCGTGGTGTTGTTTGCGGGACACCTGCTGGGGGCTGAAGTACCGACCCGTTAGAACTCGGGGGAGTGGGTGAGGTCGAAGGTCGGATCGATGCCGTTCCAGTAGGCATGTGGCTAGGCGGTGCAACTGTTGGTTGTGTGTTGTGGGAAACAGGCGGTTTTGGTGGGATCACAGGCGTCTGTTGTGTTGGGCCTCGTCGAACTGGTGCCGCCGAGCCTGTTGCCATAGCAGGTGAGGATGTTGACCCGTTAGGCGTGACGGAAGACTTCTGATCACGAGCAGCAAGTACGGGTGTTCCATTTTGGCTCGCGACTCTAGCGCGTCGTTCTCGTTCACATCGCTCCATTGCTTGGATTTCCTTTTGGGACGTCTCAAAGCTGCGCTCATCCTCTCGAATTTGCGCGACGGTATTATCCTTATATCGCGCATATAGGCGGTCAATAAGCGGGGGAATTTTGTCAACATGTTCGTAAATCTCCTTAAGTGTCGGCAAAGTTGGACTCCCGAGCTTTCGTTTTCGCGAGTTTGGTGATGTCGTCTGATCGTTGGTCGCAGCCCTCTCATGCTCACCACTCAGTTCATCCCCCAAAAGTCGCAGAAAAAGATGTTGAAGCGCATCGGGTCTTAATCGTGCGGGATCATAAGTAGATCCCTCCTTGATGAGTGCGTTGTTGATGAGTTGCTCAGAGATACGCGCGAAGACCCCATTGTCGAATCCTTGGGCTACCAACGACTGGAATAATAGCAGCGACTCGAGGGGCGTGTGGAAGGCTGGTTGATTCATGCCCCGCGGTCCACCTCGCCAGCTATCCAAGGGGCCTTCACGTCGAGCAAGAAGATGGACTGGCGCCACGGTCTATGGTACTTTAGTTAGGCGTCTGTCGGACACAGGTGTAGCTACGTCATGGTCGGGGTTCTATCAATCAAACACGTACAGGCAACCTTAATCAGTGACTCCAGAACCGTCTATGGCGACCTCTAGGCCTTTCATCGGGTGCGCTGGGCTTCTTGTTGCGGAACGCGCTCGATCGAACCAATGGTGTAGTAATTTTTTGCTCGTCTAGGCGATGCGTCTGTCAGAATATCACGTGATCCGAATCGCCGATAATGTGATGGTTGATTTCGATGATGCAGGGAAGAAAAACTGGGCTGAGTTCGTCCAAGCTGCGTAGACGCTAAAGCCTGGCTTTGCACGTGATACCCCTGAACGCCAACAGGAAGCGGCAAGCAATCATGGAAAACAAGGGCTATGGTTTCTGGTCACATAATATAACAACTTCAAGACAACCTGAATTTATCGGTTAATGCGAGAAGAATACTTCGGTGCCTGATCATGTCTATTGCGTTGGCAAGAAATCCCGGTTCCGGCTATGATAAAGGATTATTTTATCCCTGACAAAAGTAACAGTAAAACTCCAGACCCATGGTATCATATTGGAACTTGGCATCAAGATACACTTGATGATTGCTTTATTCCCCCGCCGTCCATCCCATGAAATCCGCCACCATTTAACGCCGTTGCCCTCTTAATCCAAGTTAATAAGAATAGAAGAAAATGGCCCTTCATAAACAGGCAAGGACAAAACTCTAAGGAGAAAGCGAACTTGAGGATCCATTAACACTGCGCCTGGCCTCCTCATCTGGGCTATCTCCTTCTCCACTGTCTCCATCCTTTTCAGTTGGAGATCTCGGCTGGTAACTGAGACGCAGCTTTTCGTCCAGCAATGTGACTAGTCTTTCTGAGTATTGATCCAGAAGACCACTAAGGACCGTCTCGTTCATGGCTCTGCTTCGAATAGCCCGGTCACCAAGAGCTGCTGCAGTCAGTCGCAACTCCTGATCTAGCTCTGTCAGATTTTCTTGGCTAATGGGCTCCGAGGAAGCAAGCTTCTTCCTGTATGATCTAAGCTGACGGCAGGTTTGTTCTGTCGCCATATTTAGCGAGCCAAAGCCTCGCAAGTTTGACGAGGATGTCTTTTTGCGTGCACTGGTGCCTATATTGGGAAGAGAAGGTCGTCTGGTAACCTTTCCCTTTGGAGACACTGGGGGACTGTTCCGCGGGTCAGCAGAAGGCCGTCTTGATGGTGTATCTTCGGCCAATGTGCTACTAGGGCTTGTTGGCAGTCCTTGAGTAGGCGTTCTCACGCTAGCAGCTAGGTTGAATCGCGAAGTTCTCCGCTGTAGGGTTCGGGGCGGTGACCTCCGACCAGATGTCGGCGAAGGTCGTTGGAATTCAGCTAGCTCAGCCTTTGACAAGACCCTGCGAAGTGGCGGCCGTCCTGAAACAGAGTCTTTGGCGGGTGAGGGCTCTCTACTCATGGAACGAGGCGGGGAATCGTTCAAATCCAGACCCCATATCATCATTGTTCCATCCGAAGCGACACTCACAACCTTGCGGCTTCCATCATCATTTTCGATAAGACAAACACCGTTGATCGCTTCAGTGTGACCCCACTCCCGGTCCAGGAAGCTCCCTGTCTGGGCATCGTATAGTCGAATGGACTTGTCTGTGTTGGATGTTCCGAGGAGGAAGTCTTGGTCTTTGGGTGGCCATTGCCCAAAACAGAGCGAGTCAAGAACAGCCGACTCGCCTTTTGTCTCGTCTTGACATTTGAAGCAAGAGATCTTACGTCCCGTGTTGAGTTCATATTGGCAAATAGACCGATCTAGTAGAGAGACAAAGACAGTTCTTTGGCCCATGCCCAAGACCATTGAGCTAGGCGAGGCTCGGAGAGAAATTACTCTGGAAGGGATAGCAGCAACAGAATCGGGATCGTCCTCTTTTGTGATGATATCGTAAATTTGTAATGTTCGGTCAAATGAACAGGTTAGCACCTTGTCTTCGGACGGGATCATAACCTGCACGACCTTCGCAGCGAATTCCAATGTCTGAAAATGCTCGACGGAGCCGCCTGCAGTCCGGCGGAAGAGCTGCGCAGTTCTGTCCCGTCCACAGGACGCCATGAGAAATTTGCCATCCCTGTCATAGACACTGACGGATCGACAATCAGCCGTATGTGCCTTGATGTCTAAAACGGGTTCCTTTGTGGCGATGTCCGTCATTCGTAACACGCCCATTCTATCCGCAGAAATAAGTAGTTTGCCATCATTCGTTGCACGGGCGCAGGTAAGTTGATTAGCCGAGTCCAGTTCGTTTTCTGGTTCAGTCATTCCAATTGGTACATCAATTGAGGCTTGGACTTGGCCTTCCAATGTCCAGAAGGAAACATTCCCAGAAACTGTCCACGTCAAAAACGAAGCGTTCAGATCATTTGGTCGCTCCAAGACCTGTATGCCTGTAACAGACTGTCCATGACCAGGGATAGGAATGCTGGCCATTGCCTTGGTATTCTTGCCAGGCACATGGTCTGAGCTCCAGATGTCAATGGACTGTTGCGAATCAATGGTGACAAGCTTGTGTGCCAGAAAACCCAGGGCAACTTGTCCTGTAGGGCAAAAGGTAGTCTCCTTGATACATGCCGACGGTGGTTGAGCGTTCAAAACAGCCTCAATGTCAAGCACAGCCAAATGGCCATGTCTACCACCAACGTAGGCAACATTGTCTTTGACAGCAATAGTCGAGATGGAGAAGTCCAAGCCAAGGACCTTCTGCAATTTCATCTGTCTATCGTCCTCCGCCATAATACATACACAACCCGTTTCCGAGCAAATGAGGAGGCTGGAGTTTTTGACGACAGCAGCGCAAGTAAAAGTATCCTCCAAGAGAGGTCCTAGCAGGATGTTACGCCCCGGTAGGGTTCTTTGGGAGGGTGGAGTAGAGGCCGGCTGTTCACTGAAGAACTTCTGCTTTGTAGGCGAAATAGTCGGGCCATCATCAGGTTTCCACATCTTGACATGGCGGACGCCAAATGTGATGAGGGAGTTGCCCATCCATAGCATATCCTTCACATATGATGTGCATCGGTTTTGTTTGTAAAGTCTAGCCGCGCCTGTTCGAGGGTCGACCTTCCAAATATAGAGAAATCCATCATTAGCGGCTCCTAGAGACGCAAGATATTGGGTGTCTGCAGACCACGCAACGCAATTGACCCCAAAAGCATGTTCGCTGATCGATATAAGAGGGTTGTCAGAAGAAGTATCGTGTAAGCTAAAAACCAGAACTCGTGGGGAGTATCCAGTCTCGCCAACAGCTAAATATTTTCCATCTCGGCTCAACGCAAGGCATGTTGCAGCCTTGATCCGCTCGCGACTTGTCCAAGTATTGCTAGGAGACTCGTTCCAGTCGGACGAAGTGTGGGGTGAGTTAGGGAACCGCGGGCCTACACGTCCCCGGCTGTCGTTCGCCTTTGGTGTTCCCGAGGGCGTCGTGGGTGTGTTTTGAAAGGTTGCTACGGAATAGAGTGGGACGGCGGTCGGTCGGGCTCGGTAGAAACGTTGAGTGTGGTTATCGCCATTGACATCCACCACCACAACAGCGCCTCCGGCTATGTATGCAAAGACAGACGGGAGAGTATCGAAGCCTGTTGGAGAGGTACATGTTGTGCCAATGACACGCTGGAGGGAGAGCTTCGAGGCATCGTGTGTGCGACCACGCATAGGCGACCTGGAGGATCTAGAAGGGCGAGCCAGAAAGGGAGAGTTGGAAGGAGTGAGCTTTAAACGACCGTTGGAAGGTGTCGCAGCCATGTTTCCTCCATTGACACTTGATGATGGTATTTTGGCGGGTTTGTCGTCGAGAAGATTGTCTAGCGTGGATTTAGATGGTGCAATGGTGAAGTACGAGAAGGGCAAGCACCGAGGCTTGAAAGAGCGACGAGAACACTGAAATATTTCCCTTTACGATAAAAGAACAACAGTTGAATTAAAGAATGAACAGCCAATTCCCATCACCCACGAACAAAAGAGCAGCAGAAGCAAGATGATGTTTGCAAAAGTGGATGGCGGGCGGTGTAAGTCAGGAAGCTGCTGCGGGCCTGCGGGGGCTAATGGCAGCGAGATTCGGAAAGTAAGAAATGGAAATATCTAAGGCTGCGGATGAGGCGTCAGTTGCTGTAGCGCAGAGATCGGGATAGCGACCTCTTTCTAGCGAATTAGCAACTTACAATGACTGGCAAAGTTTGGTTAGTGAGCGACAATGAAGATTGAAAACACATTGGATCTGGGCTCCCAACGAAAGCGGGTGGTGAGGAGGAAAGGAAAGAGAAAAGAAAGTTCGCACCAGCTTGTGGGATGGAATGCTGATGACTATAATTCAACCCAACCCCAGGCCATTCCCTTCCCGTCAATATAGTCTAATCATACCTGTCAAAGACCAAGTCCAAACTCCATGTCCTCGGTGGACGCCTAAGCAGTTGTTCTGCTGGGTTGTTTACATGGACCCTTGTCTGTTCGTTGTCCAGGGGCCTTGTTGCTTTGATGAGAGCCAAGTCCCTGACGTTTATCTCACTATCAGTAGTGGCCTTAGCAAGGTGGTTCTTGGCGGCTTGATCCTTGCTGTCTAGCTCTCCCGTTAGTGGCTGTCACCTCGCAATCACTTCAGGCCAGGACGGTGGTAAATATTGAACCCAGAGTCTTTGTTGGTGACAATGATGTTGAACCCCTGGATACGTTCCCAACTCTTATGTTTACACAATACTCCGTAATCGTGATTCCTCAGCTACTATCCGTATGTATGCAAAGACACTTTCGTTCAGACTGACAAGAAAACTCACTTTTAGCCGATGATCTCTCTCTCGACCTATGCTTTCTCACAGTACCCATCTCGTTGTCGAGCCAGCAGCCACTCATTACCAACCAGCTGACCCATTATCAATAACAACAATAACACACATGCACACCAAAGAGCCACCTCTGTACTCCGTATCTTTGCGATAATAAACCAAAGAAGAAAATCCCTCTAAGAAAATTGCTTCCCTGGGAGCAGCCTTACTTATTCGTCTATAGTCGTCACCCGCTTGCCTCATCCCGGCCCATTGCGAAATGAGGATATCCCCAGCCCTGTCCCGTTCGAACAGCCCTGTATCTTTAGTCTTGCCTCCAGCTATTCTGAGCTTATAATGTTTGTGCCAGTTAATTCTGATATGTCTCACTTGTTCTTATCTCGGTTTACAGTCCTAACATTAGCCATGGGAATTTAGTCAACCTATGAACCATAGACTAGCTCTAAAACGAGGGAATCCATAATATGTGCACAATTCCGTTTTAACAACCGCCTGAAGACTCGAACGCGTCGTCATCAGAGTTGACTGTTTGCCTATTGTTTGGCAACACAGCTTCAAGGCACCCAAACAACCTTGGGGACATCCATCTCCCAAAATCCCTGACGCCAATGGCGCAGGCTTGCCCGAACAAGTTAATTTCTTCGATTACCAGTGTTCCCGCTCTTTTTGATCTGACATACAAACTCCAATATTCTATTTGCAACAAGCTCCTTGCCTTATAAACTGAGCTGTTTCAGATCCCATAGTAGTAAATATCCAACACCCACCACCAAATATATGGTCAGTCCAACTCTCTTCATACAGCCAGGCCTTCTTCAGAAGCCTCATCCCGCTCAAGCCGCTCTAGTCCTGTTCCGACTGCGCCATAAACACGTAAAGGCACGGCGATCTCAAAACTCTCACATATTAGATTTTCCACTGCCACTAAGACCGTCCCCCCCTTTTCATCTTGTGAAATTTCCTCCAA
Source organism: Fusarium tjaetaba (assembly GCF_013396195.1). Classification (NCBI taxonomy): domain Eukaryota; kingdom Fungi; phylum Ascomycota; class Sordariomycetes; order Hypocreales; family Nectriaceae; genus Fusarium; species Fusarium tjaetaba. The sequence goes on from NW_023501256.1 coordinate 143,881, forward strand.
CAATGGGTGTGGCGCTCGCCTTTCGTGCTCAATGGGAGAATCGCTTCCCGTGGATGGCACCACAAACTCGATTCGAATCTTCCATTCCAAGCTGACACCACTGGTAACAAACTCAGGCGTTGCAGTGATGGGGATCGTTGGCTTGAAGGTGACTCGTCGTGAGTACATCGTTGCTTCAGATGAAGACGAATAAACTTTCCGGGTCACTCGGTGGATGCTCGACTCCGATCTTATTGCCAATGACGGGTCTACTTTCTCCGATGTTTCCAATGTAGTGTGTACGGCGTAACACGAAATGTCAGCGTCTGTAAAGTCGATAGCCATTGTCACAACTTCCCCCAGTCGGTAGGCAGGCCTCGTGAGCATCACTACACCAACCCTTTGCCCATTACGTGCAATTTCGAACCGGTTCGGGCTCTGCTGCCCACCAGAGGTCATATTGCTTCTCATGATTGCCATATGAATAGCATCGTGTGCGTTGCTGGCTTCCTCGAATGCCGATGGTCGTCTAGAGTTACCAGCGGCCGGAGAAAGAAGGATACTGCCACTCTCATCTCGCGGTCGATGAATCAGGTCTTCCACGTAAAGCAAAAAGTCATTCAGGGCAGATTGTTGCCCTTTGACTCCATTGCCATTGGTTTTTGATCCCTTATCATTGTTTGAGGGACTTTTCACTTGGGCCTGGTCCCGTAATAAGATGTAGGGGTTCATCAGGTCATGTCCCAGTATCTCACCGTGGCTGTTGACACTTCCCAGTACGCGGAAAGGAACTTCAACAGACTTAACTTGCTGCTCCTTTGTTCCTCCAGCCCTCTGCGTGCCAATAACCAAGCTATATGTGATTTTGACGGCCTTTCCGCGATGGGATGGAGGAAGACCTTTGGGTAATCGAAAAGAGTACTCGAAAACTCGACTCTCTCCTGGTGCAAGCTGCAGATCAACAAATAAAATGGACTGTGGTGTAGTCAAGAGAGGCACAGATTTCGAGTTTGCGACCCCTCGCATCTCCTTAATTGTGCTAAGCTCCCCCCCACCTAAGAAATCGCCCAGAGAGCTGCTGATGCGACCCCATCCGAATCCGCCTAGAAGACCACTGTCGCGCTTGGACTCGAGACCAACGACACCACCGCCTTGCCCAACTATAGCTTTCTTTTTGACTTGGTCAAATTGGCTGAGACTGACAAGGGACCCATCTAACGAGAAAGAGCCGTGTAATTGAGCATACCCCATCATCAAAGATTCAGGCGCTCTCGACTGCGGGGGCGGCATACCAAGGCTTCTCCTTAGTGGGCGTGCGTGTCCACGATTAGTCGGCTGCTGTGTCACGTATTCCGATACCAGAGTTTCTGATGAGTTATTGCTGACAGAGTAAAACTCTCCGCTACTCCGCGGTGTGCCTCCGAGAACGCCGCTGCTTGCTAGAATGCGGGCCGCGGGTGCAGGCTGCTCATTGATCGTCGGAACGCCATCCTTAAGGCGCATTGACAGTCCACTGGAATCGCCCACAGCGTTCCTAGGGCTGAGCATGTTTTCGTTTGTTGATCGTCTAGATAAACTTGGGCGTACTTCTTGAGCAGGCGAGGGGGCGGCAGGAAAGCGAAATTCCGGCATTGGGGTTTCCGGCATTTGTTGCGGCGATGGTCTTCGTTGGCCGGCTGTAATAGGTGTGCGAGGAGTTGCTGGCGGTCGTGATATGCGACCGAATCGATCAGGTGGAGGATACGAGGCGTGGAACAAAGGAGAGCTTGAGAGACGAGGAGAAAATGATGCTGAGAAGAATTAGTTCCTAGTTCAAATAGTACTGTGTGGGCGACGAACCGGAATGAGGCCCGGTTGGGAGCTGGCCCTGCGCTCGAGGAATGATCTGTAGACTCGAAGCCCGCCCATGGCCTCGGTGCGGTCTTTGAGGTCGTGAAGGTAAGTCATTTCGTTGTGTGTGGTCTTCCACGGTATTATTGGATCCTATCGAGACAATGGAAACAGAGCGCTTATGAGAGTGGCTTGAGCGACCATCACTCGAGCCTGCTGATGAAGGCCATTGGACTGAGCCAGTACGACTATGTGATTGCGATGCAGGAACGCTTAAAGAAAGGGCAGAACGGCGATGCCCTCTGCCGGAAGATGCTGACGGTGGTGGCGTTAATCCTTGGTTCAACTTGGAGCGACCATGGAAAGGCGAGGCCAGTCGACTGCGTTCCGATTGTTGCGGCTGTGGTTTCAGCTGGCCTGGTATTGGCGCCACGTTTCTAAAAGTAATCGTACATTTGACTTCCTCGCCGGCGAAGACAGTCTGGTCGTGCCAACGTATGAAGACACGGATATTGCTGGGAGCTTCGGGAGCCATTGCTGGTAAGGAGGCCGCTCAGCGACGAGCGCGTACGTAGGGGCGGCTATGATACGGCAAATAGAGCATTTCTATACGTGCGCATGTTCGAGTTCGAGGCGGTTGAGGATCAAGGACAGTGGCAATACGATGCTGATGAAAAGTGAAGAGCCGGTCATCGAGGGAAGAGTTAAACTGCAACGTCATGGGGTATTCCGCGAAAGGAGATGGAGGAGGTTCACGTTAGCGTCTTAGCAACAAGCTAGAGCAGCCAATCACGGCTTAGTCTACAGGTACAAGCTTAGACTACGCCGAGTCTTGACCATCAGAGCTCCACTGTCCAACCAAAAACGATAGCCAGGCACGACAATCAATGATTTAAGACAAATGCGTCCAAAGTTGCAGGGCAATAAGGGACAGCGGATATGTACGGAGTGCTCGGTGTGAAAGATCATGAACATGCTTAGAATATCTTTCCGACATGAAAAGACGCCTTATTTTTTATTTTTTTTTATTGGCCTGCATCCATGGGTAAATAGTTTAGGACCTCCATCTTTGCGACAGGATACCAGAACAGTAAGGGTCCTTAATAGCATAAACGCTCGCAAATTCGAGGCAGAGATTTATCACTCTAAGATCAATCATCTGTCAGGTCAACAGCCTCTTTCCCATCTTCTAGTCTCACAAACTTCCACGGTCGAGGCGTACGGGGGTTTTCCGATGCCTCCCGTTTGATCTGATAAACCTCATCCTTGACCTGAATTAGGTTAGTAACGTAAACTCAAGAACGGCACACCAGGTGGCCCGCGACTTAGATGTGCGCCATCGCGGAAGTTCGAATAGTTGACTTACCTGAGGGTCATATAGTCTTTCCAGAGCAAGACGGCGAATGTCACTCTCGGAGAGGTGAGAGAGGGGATCATCATCAAATCCAGCTGTAGCTGAGAGCTCAGGCGACGGAGTGCGTGGAATAATCATCTCATGCTGGAGCGCTTCTGCATTGAAAGTTAGACAATGGTGTCAAAGAAGAAGATATATTCATCGGTGCAAGAGCATACGGTAGGATCGGTAACGAAAGAAGATTTCTCCCAGTAGGCGCATATCATCGATCTTTGATCTAACCGGACACGGTTTCCGGTCTGTCTCAGCCAGCCTAGTCACCTTAATCAGCTCTTTCATCCAATAAGTAAGTATCCAATGACTTACAGTGTTGCATGGCTTATTGCTCTCCCTTTCAGTGCCTTCTCAGCCAACTCCACATCTCGCCCTCCGTGCCAAGTGAGAGGTTTCGGGAAACTCGACCCTTCGAACCACCCTGTTTTAAGACGCAGGCGGATTGTTCCCAATGTTTCCGCTTGTTTGATATCATTGTTGAGGCGATCAGTACTGATGTGATCGGCTGATGCGTTGTTAGTGGAGATGGAATGATACCTACATAGAAGGCAGGCTTACGAGTTTTGGTAATAGGAGCAAAGACAAATTTTCTGGTAACCACTCTCCCATTCTCTGCTAAGAACTCAGCGCCTGAGATGACGATTGTGGATGACATGCCAGGAGAAAAAGGCGTCCCTATGCAACGAGATTCCATCCATTGGCCGTCAATGGAGACCTCGGCGATGAACCTGTCGTGTGAATGAGGGAGTCGGTACTCCCCAGAGACCGTGACTTCGACGGCAAACTCAGCACCTGACTTGGCTTCGATATAGCAGTTTCTTGCAGGGATCTTGCTGCCTTCCTTGTCAAGGTTGATCACGGGTTCTTGATCATCAAAGGGGTCATATTCTGTCGCAAGCTCCCCGGCTACACGAACACGCGCAGTGACAAGAGGAATCTCATCTAATACTGCCATGTTGAAGTGAAACGAACAAAGATAAGAAGCCGAAATATTGCACGTGTGAGCCTTGGTGTGCTGAGCTGCGGAGAAGAGGATGTGAGCTTCAGGCGATCAGGCTGAGTATGGGAAGGAAAGGCTCCTGCCTGGTATTACGAAGAGGAGCCAGCGCCTAGGCAAGGCTGCGCTGTGAATCAGTGCCAGCCTACAAAGATAAATTGAATGTTGGCACCCAACTGCAGCTGCCCGAGGCCGCAGGCAATCAAATAGGTGCCTCACTACCATGACAAAAAGCGTTCCAATTTCCACAACTGAAATAGACTTTAAAAGAAAGGATTAACCGGCCGCACCACTTGGTGATCGATCTGAGCGGGTATTTTACATCAAAGCCGGGGCCATGACGCCCAAGGAGAAATACAGCGTAGGCTATAAACCAGATAAAGCGGGATACAGGAGCTTTTGTTCTCTGACGTACTTTGCTCTTTTCTTTTCTTTTTTTCTTTCTTTTTTTTTTTTTTTTTTTTGATTGGGGGTATCTCGATAGGCAATGGTTTCTAATATTAGTATTAGGAAACCTAACTTATCTAGCATAGTGCTGCTAGCTACCACAAGCACAGTAGCTGCTCGTGAACGGAACTCAGGTCAGTCAGACCAGGTTTCTCACATCATAAGATCCAGCGCATCAGGAACAGCTTGTTTTAAAGCATTCCTGTTGTAAATTCTAAGAAAAGAGAGTAGCAGGGAGATCTCTATTTTTGAGTAATGACGGCTGTGATGCAGGAAATGAAGCAAGTGATGGACTGATTGCCAACAAGGGAGTACAACCATTGTCATGACTCTCGAAACCAAGGGTACGGAAGAAAGAAAGAGTACGTTGACCCGGGCTGTTGGGGACAGCAACAGAGCTTACCAGTAATGCCTTGATTCATATCTGGAGAATCTGGGGCATGCGGGGCTGCAACTCCCGAACACTACCGGTAACCGGCCGACTCATCAACCGCCCCAGCAACATCAGCCCATAGATTCAGTGTATGAGATGTTGAGAGAATACTACCTTAGTCTAGTCTAAGTCCCACTCCCATTGGGCCGGGCGATAGGAGATGCCTGTCAAACCAAGCCCACGGCATGGTAGCCTATCATTCCTCCACATTCACCTGCCATTATGATTCCATGGTAAGCACAAGTCTGGGGTCAGATCTACCTGCAGACTTCTAGCTTGACACATCTAATCCCACCCCAGGAAAAGAACGGAGCCGCCGCCGACCCAACAAGTCCCTGAAGTCGGGGATGAGGAGAAGACTGCGACCTGCGGTCCCGTTCGTGGGGTAGTCGTACGTACGGTATGTACGGAGAAGACAAGTGATCTGGCGGGGTAAAAAGCAAGCGTGGAGTCGCGGATCCGTCAATGCCGCAGTTTTGAAGATAGCGGATGGGCTTCATCAAGGTATGCATGCCTATGTTGGGGTCCCCAATGTCGTCCTGTCATCCCCAATCTCAGTAATTGCGGCTCTCGTTTGTGGGGAGCATATGATCTATCATGTTGCGTGCAACCGGACTGCCGTTGGACCAATTTTGCGGAGGCGATGAGCAGGGCTGAAAGTTTATGTAAGTTTGCGGCTCTCGAGAAAAGCTATCATATTGAGGGAATATTGTCGATATGATGGATGGGGTCACCTTAGAAGTGGCTAGCCTCTCAAAAAGCGAGATAAACACTGCTGAAGCGCAAGGCTACTGATCCAGAAGTGCTGGTGTGTGGGTGTGCCTGGGAAAGTCGCCATGAGCCGCAACGAAAGAACGAGGCGCATCTTTCCCATGTGGCCATGTTCAAAGTTGGCCGTAAATGGAAAAAGTTCAGAGCGCTTAGAATTTGAGCCTGGGGAGAGGTTGAATCGGAGGCGGGGTGGGTGTGTGGGGCCGTCCCCGCCTTTGCCGGCGAGACGGAGACGCAGCGGAGCCGCAATTCCTTCATGACCACCAGCAAACCTGCGGGTCCGCGAGCCAAAAAGAACTACACGAGGCTTTCCAACGTCTCGTCGGCCTTAGGGAGCGTCACGGGGGGTGGTACATGGGGAGAAAAACTAGACAAAATTGGGAATGTGTACTCGGGGCTAGGATGAACGGCTGCCCCAGGAATTGGAGAGCCATTCATGACCTTGTCAAAACACAAACGAACAAGGGCAGCTCTTTGTTAGTGCGGGGTCGTTTAATGCTCGCTCGCCTTTAAGCCGAGCCTTTCGAAGGACCCTCCTTCGGTCTCCCAGCAACGAGCAGCGAGAGTCCATAGTTTAGAAAGATTCAATGTATTCTGTGTTTTCTGTGGAGTTTGAGGAGGCTCGCACAATATACACCGAAGGGGTAGGTGAGGTCACAGATGGAGGGCTTTTTTTTCGGGGAGGGGTTACGTTGAATGGCACTGTAGATGTGAAGATCTGAGCACGGCCCTCCAGCAAAAGACCAGGTATGTAGTGCTAGTGTCAGTGCTGGCAACACAGCCATCGAGGAAAACGAAGACTGGACATCAATAGACCCCGTGGATATCCAGATCCCGCAAAATCGACATTAGGGTAGCCATCGTTATTAATGAACTGATTAGGAGGTTAAATATTATTATGCCAGCATAGGTACGATATGTTCTTTTTTTTTTAAAAAAAAAAAAAAAAACAGCTTCTAGCGTCTTACACGATGTTGCTGCTGAGGCTGTGGAGGGAACAGCTTTCTCGTGAACCCTAAATGAGCATCAATTATAGGAGAACGCGTAGAAAGCAAGTGTGTTTTTGATACTCGATGCAGGTGGCGTTCATATTGAAGAACGGTCGAATGATCTTCCTAGGAACTACGGTAACGGGTTTATCATATAGCAGCGCTTGGCCAACCAAGCTGAATCAACCGAGCTGTGATGAGGGATAATTGATACCCTGTACAACTCCGCGGCCTTGGATGGATTGAAAGAATATGCAGAAAACGTACATCCATCAGCAAGCGCTAATACATAGAAAGATTACCGTAAGTCCGAAACAGGTGTATTACTGATTAGACGCAACCTGATGCTGGGGTTGACAAGGATACGAAGTGCGGTTCGATGTATTCCCGTTGAGTTTGCAATAAAGCTTATCTTGATTACTAAGTACTCTGTCCAGTAAGATGAATTATGGATTGTTTTAGCAACAGTCTTTTCGCTGCGTACGGCATTATTAGCAAATCACACCGAATGGTTGGTGAGCTGTCGCCCAACGATGAAACTGTCTGTTGTCCAAGCTATTTGAGATTGATGTGCGGATCAAGTCTGAGGTCCCCAGTGAGAGACCCTGTCGTATTGCGGCGCATTACCACCTCTCAACTGTAAGTGCGTGTACTTACTTGTACCTGGTGTCGGCTCCGGGGGTTGTGCATGCATCATTGATAACCCAGATTGATTTGTCAGTGCTCTCAACGGTTTCAAGTGACGCCCAGTTCAGAGCCATGAAGCTTTATACAATGATTTTGAGGCTACTCAAGTCGTATTGCTCTGCCTCGTAATCAACACTGTGGCATGCTTTTAAATATCCCCAGGTATCTGCTATACCGAGCTTTGACAATTCTGTTCACTTTGAATTTCGTGTTCTTAAGCTTGTCCTCTTTGGCGCAGATCCCCTCCTCCAAGGCCCATAAAGGCCCCTGCAACCCCACCATTGGCCACTGGTGGCTCGGATGTGGGGAGAGAGCTTGGAGCATGTGGTGGCGGCATGTTTGGACCTTGTTTCTGCCGGCTGTTGTGATTTGTAGAAACCGTCAGATCCATCCACTTTGGCGGGGAGCCCAGAGAGCTGTGGAAGCGAAAGGGTTACAGGCCATGACAGAACCAGTAGCAAGATCCGATGGAGCAGTTGGTAGTCTATCAAGGGACAGTTCATCGGTCCAGTGATCAAAGGCGCTGGGCACGTTGAAGTACTGTAGTACAAACATACTGTAGCATTTGCTGACATTGTAACTGCTTCTTCCTGGGTAGTACTGCTTAAACATCCCTGTTCTGCCCCGCGGTTCGGTCAAATCGTTGCCTGACATGAATGTGATGTGGTCTGGGGTTACGTTACTTGATACCGGCTTAGAGGAGAGCTCTGTTCTGCCCTTGAGCCGTTCCGAGACCACTTCGTAGCAAGTCCTGTCCTTCGGGGTTTGCTGTAATGTGATTGGGCTAATGCTGCAGTCGATGTTAACAGGACAACTTACGTGACGTTTCGACTACTAACCATGCTAACCATCTCTTGTCCACCACCGCCACGACAATGCTCCGCAAAGCTATGGGGTGCCCGTCCGTCCGCTGGGGGTCTCAGTGTGAGCGGTAGCCAGTGCAATCCATAGCATTTCCCTTTTCAGGTAGCAAGAAACCAGTACGTACCAGGGCATCCATGTTCATCCAGGTGTGAGAGGCGAGGCTGTTGCGGGGAAAGTTGGCGTCACTTGAACTTCACCCCTCCTCCACTCCACCGAGGTTCACGGCACATCGCACCCCGATGGGCGCCCCCCTTAGTCCCCTACTTCCATTCTTCCACAGAAAAACCCCGCGTCATTCTCAAGAATAAATACTCCCTTCCCGTCGTCAACATTTCCGGTCCCTTTTCCCAGATCATCTCATCATCTCCTCTTCACTCTTCTCTTCTATCGACATCCTCATTTGATACCCAGTACCCTCCCTCTCCTCTACAACATCTCATATATCATACACAATGGCTCCCCTCACTGTTGAGCTGTCCACACCTGTTACTGGTAACTACCAGCAGCCCATCGGCCTGTAAGTGATCATGGCATCGAACCCTGTTCACCCGCTCAAAAACTAATACGATTTAGCTTCATCGACGGCAAGTGGACCGAGGGTGTCGACAAGCAGAAGTTCGAGGTCATCAACCCCTCCACCGAGGAGGTCATCACCTCCGTCTGCGAAGGTACTGAGAAGGATATCGACTTGGCCGTTACTGCTGCTCGCAAGGCTTTCGACGGCGAATGGAAGAACACCTCACCTCAGGCTCGAGGCAACTACCTTCTCAAGCTTGCCGACCTTGCTGAGAAGAACCTCGATCTCCTTGCTGCTGTTGAGTCTCTCGACAACGGAAAGTCTATCACCAACGCCCGTGGTGATGTCGGTGCCGTTGTTGGCTGCCTGCGATACTATGGTGGTTGGGCCGACAAGATCGAGGGAAAGACCATTGATATTGCCCCTGACATGTTCCACTACACCCGATCTGAGCCTGTAAGTTACCCCTGATTCGAATTGCATTGTTCTGTGTCACTAACACATATCAGATTGGTGTCTGCGGTCAGATCATCCCCTGGAACTTCCCTCTTCTTATGTTGGCATGGAAGATTGGCCCTGCCCTGGCCACTGGTAACACTATTGTCATGAAGACTGCTGAGCAGACTCCTCTCTCTGCCCTGGTTTTCACTCAGTTCATCGAGCAGGCTGGTTTCCCTGCTGGTGTTTTCAACCTTGTTTCTGGCTTCGGCAAGACTGCCGGTGCTGCTCTCTCTGCCCACATGGACGTTGACAAGATCGCTTTCACTGGTTCCACCGTCATTGGCCGACAGATCATGAAGTCCGCTGCTTCCTCTAACCTCAAGAAGGTCACCCTTGAGCTTGGTGGCAAGTCTCCCAACATCGTCTTTGACGATGCTGATATTGAGGAGGCTATCAACTGGGTCAACTTCGGCATCTACTACAACCACGGCCAGTGCTGCTGTGCTGGTACCCGTATCTTTGTCCAGGAAGGCATCTACGACAAGTTCCTCGCTGCCTTCAAGAAGCGAGCTGAAGAGAACAAGGTCGGCGATCCTTTCAATGAGGAGACCTTCCAGGGCCCCCAGGTCTCTCAGCTTCAGTACGACCGCATTATGGGTTACATTAAGGCTGGCAAGGACGAGGGTGCTACCGTTGAGACCGGTGGTGAGCGCCTCGGCAACAAGGGTTACTTTATCAAGCCCACTATCTTCTCCAACGTACGTCCCGACATGAAGATCATGCAGGAGGAGATCTTTGGCCCTGTCTGCGCCATTTCCAAGTTCAAGGATGAGAAGGAGGTCATTGATCTTGCCCACGATACCGCCTACGGTCTCGCTGCCGCCGTCCACACCAAGAACCTCAACACAGCTCTCCGAGTTTCCAACGCATTGAAGGCCGGCACTGTCTGGGTGAACTGCTACAATATGCTCCACCATCAATTGCCTTTTGGCGGCTACAAGGAGTCTGGAATTGGTCGGGAATTGGGCGAGGCTGCGTTGGCGAACTACACACAGAACAAGTCTGTTGCCATTAAGCTGTACTAAACGGGAAGGAACCTATGGTTGATTGGCGTTAAATCATTATATCTTCGCTATTGTATCCAGTTATTTCCATGGGAATACCTGTCTCATGAGTGTCAATGATGAATAATAAATATTAAATCACTCTTGTCAGTTTTTGCACCTTATTTCTTAATCTTGTTCCAATTCGGCATTTAATGGTTTATAAATATGAAGCTTATAGTGTTGACCTTTTTAGATATAATATCTTAAAAGACATAGCATGGCGATGTTGTAGTCGCATCGTGGCCACGGAGTCAACACGATCCCTTTATCGCTTATTGTCTTCCATCAAGAGCCCGCAATGTGTTGCTCTTCTGGATGCCATACCTATACGTAAGTTAGCCTCTCTCTCTACACTTCCAGCACACCATCTAGACCATCACGCGTGAAACAACGACGAGGACTACTGGGCCTGGTGACGCCCTGCCAATTTTATGCGGGTCAGGTGGGGTTCCCTAAGGTAATGATCCCCACCTCCCCTCATTGGATCCTTTTTGCCTTACGGAGTACATCCTCTCAACTATTTTTACTCTAGTGGTTCCGAGTCTTCTATTATCTAAAGCAGTCCGCCTGACGCTTTCAACAGCTCGGTCGACCCCAGCGCTCCCTGCCTTACTAGTATTCCTTCAGTTTCAGGATCCCACCACACGCCTCACGAACTTCATGGGCCGGACCCCAATCTCAATAGCCAAAGCGACTCACTCTGCCCGCGAATTGCCCTGGACGAGAGCCAACTGCTCTGCAGCCTGCTTTTCATGCTTAGCGCCATGAGCCACCAAACGGCCAAGCATATTCCCAGTGTATGCCATATAACCGACTTCAAGTGGCTGTACGTGGACTTTACTCAACTGCTCGTCATCATAACCGGCCGCCAATCTATCTCATCAAACCCGACAAATTTGACCTCCAAATATCATCGATTCTCCAACGAGCAATTCTTGAGCATGACGCTTTATCCGTCTCATGTGCTTCTGAGGATGACAGCCATAATATCAATGGAGGCACGTCCGAGTTTGACGGATATATATACGAACTCTGGGCGGCAGAAGCATGTCGCCTCCGCTTAGCCGTGAACGCTTGGATCCGACGTCACCCAGACCATCTTACAATTTATCTTGGCCGTGACGGCGAAGCCGCTGCAATGCGTGAAGGACAATAATGTCTCGCACAATGTTAGATTTCATCCCCGACAAGGCGATGATGACGGAGCACTTGTGGATGCCGCAGTTTTCAACAAGATATTCATCGATATCGAGAAATTCAGGGACGCCATAGTCACTGACGATAGTGCATATTTCGAAACACTGCCTCCAAAACTGGACAGCCTTCGCCGACGTATGGGCAGGGGCACCATCAGTGGAACATACGCTCAACGCTGACTGGCTTACGCCGTTACAGACGGACGTGGGGCTTTGGTCCTCAACAACTGGAAGGACGGACAGTGGTGAGCTCCTCGCCAGCAAAGCCACCTACCTCGAATATTTCGCAAAACCAACCAGCTCTTCTACCTGGACACCAACAATGAAAAGGCGAGCAAGCCCCTGCCTGCCGATAGCGTTAAGAGCATGTACGCAACACGTTCTTGACCACGAATGGACGTTAGGTAGACAGAGCTACCCATATTTAGTAGCTTTGTGGAGCACAAGCGTACAAAGTTCAACGACAGGAACATTATGTTTTTACCTTATAAAGCCGTTACTGCCGCCCTTATAACGGTCAAACAGAACCCCCCCTTAGCCCCGAAACCACCAGGGAGGCGTTTGTCTGCGCCGCTAGTATCGACAAGCTCGTCCAATAAGCCATCTACCGGCATACTTGGTATGGCCGTTAAGGCGCTCATCGCCGAAGAAACCCAACACTTTTTTTTTTACCATTCCGCCGAGTTTATTCCCCAAGTCCTTGAAGATGGCGATAGCGAGGCCGGAGAGGACCACCAGCCAGCCCAAACGATGGTACCAGTCAATCGCGGCATCGACCTTGCTAGTGAGGACGTTGGTTTCCTCCTTGAGACCAGCTCGAACACCAAAACAAACAGCTATCAACGCAATCAGGAGACATCCTTCGCCGACAACAGCAAAACCTGGCCGAGAATCGATAAGCTAGAGACAATGGAATGTTATGACATTCGGGCGACTGGTGCATCTAGCAACATGTGGTCTGGGATATCTCGATTGAGGCAACCTTCCGCGCGTTCCACAAAGCCAGTGCCGATGTCTTTGAACCCGGAACGCCAGATCCTCAAGGGCAACGCCAGTACCAACTACTCGCAAGGTAATTCAGCAAATCCAATCTCATTGGTGCGAACTTGGACGACAGGAGCCCCTGGTCCAAAAGCTGGCCGAAGCCCACGCCCTTGATTTGGTTCTCAGCCTATCAGAGTTCTATGAAAACAACGGGGTGCCGACTGAGAAAGCCGTTCGATCAGTGTTCGAATATGACACGAGTCTTACCCACCACACAAAGCTGGCTGCTCTTCATGCCCTTTAAAACCTGCTGGCGCAGGGATACAGCGCATTGCAATGCTTTTGGCGTTGTTATCTCCTGACGATTCTGGCAAGACATTATTAACGGCAGCTGTGTCGCCCTCATCGTCCGCATCTTCAGCATTGCTGCACGAGTCTTCAGGAATCTTGCCTGCAGATTCGGCTTCGTCCATCTGATCCTCATCCTCCGCATCTGCAGCACTGTTGAGAATGTCTTCAGGGATCTTGCCTGCAGATTCGGCTTCGTCCATCTGATCCTCATCCTCCGCATCTGCAGGATCATCTCGGTTGTCTCTGCTTATCCCCTCGGGTTGATTAGGGATATCGCCAAGAAACGACGAACGGCACACACAGAGCGACCCGGACAGTTTGCCAGTCAAATGACCATATGGGTTGATAAATCTAGATGCCAGAACCTGCGCATTTGAGGGCAACATGTCCCGGTATGCTGTCGATCTCCTTCCAACCCCCATTGCCCCGTTATATAACTTCTCTGCTTCCCGGCCCATCTCTCTTATGCTTTTTATAAACTTCGACTCGCCAGGAGACTTTCTCTTTGGCCCATTGTTGGAGTCGTCGTCAGCCGTTGCATCGCCTGTGCCCTCGCCAGATTTGGATTTGTTTTTGTTTTTGCGAGGCTTAGCTCTGGTCTCTGCTTCGACTTCCCGGTAGTGCTCATCGATATGCTGCAGGACCTTTCTGAGCAGCTTAGTTCCACTCGTTTCCTTCTTGAACCTGCGTGTTTTCACACTCACAGGGACACCTGCGAATTTAAATTCCCGAAACGCTGCTTCGATGGCCATATTCTTTGGCCACGTCTTGCAGCCTTGTTTGCCACCCGTTCGAATGGAATGCCAGTCTGTGGACTGTGGTACTGAGGCTGAGCCATATGCACCGGTATTCGTCTGTTCTTCGAGCCAGCTTTCAATATCAGGCTTGCCGAATTCGTAGTCATCATTGCCGCTGTATTCTTCCTCGGATGAATCCATGTCGTTTGCTGGACCTGACTCTTCGTCGGAATGGGTGGAAGAATCTTCATCGTAAGTGTCCTCGGTATCACTGGTGTTCCCTTCGGCCTTGGTTTTCCCAATGAGAGTATGGCCGTCCAGGTGTAGTTGAATGATTCTTTGTAGCCTGACATCATTAACCATTTCTGATGAAGTTTGACCTTTCACAAATTTCGACCTGGCAGTCTCCAACCTATCGGGGTCAACAAATTCGATCTTGGCTTTTTCCCAATCGATAGGTTCGTTCGATTTATTGACGATTTCACGGTCATTTCCGATTTTGTTGATTGTAACTCCTCGCTTACAGGCATCAAACATCCAGTCGAGTCGTCCATTTTCGGGGAACCAGGGAGCAACTTCGCTTTCTGCGTAAGCTAGTAGTGCCATTGCATTCCTTTCTTCGAGCTCCCTATACTCCTCCAAGGTGACATTGACGGTCTTCTTGCGGGACTCGAGGAGATTTAGAAAGCACACAACGTGCTGCCCTCTGTTATAAGCGTCCACAAGTTGTTCGGTAAACTTGGAACCACCACCTAGTGGTTTTGACTCTTCGCGAACGGCTCTGGAAAATAGCTGGAATGCTTCTTTGTCGTCTGTCCAAAACACAAGCTCGCTATTCTCGGGGTTAAAGAAATCCAAACCACCGTATTCGGCACCATGTTCGTGTGGTTCGATTTTTCTTTTGATTCCTTTGGAGAGTAGGCGCATCTCTTGTTCGACAGCTTCATCCTCGCGACTCCAGATCGGTTCGAATTGGGGGTCTGTTCGATAGAATTCCTTAATGCAAATACAGATACCAGCTTCCTGGCGCACTGCAAGAGGGCAGGTAGGCGAGTAAGACTCCTCGACAACCTGAGAGTCATTTTCGCCATCATCTTCAGAGCTATGCGATTCGTCGGAACTGATGAGAGTAGGATCATCAGCAGTTCCAACCTTCACTTCGTTGGTGGAGTGACCATTCTTAGGATCGAATATTACCGCCATCTGCTGTCTCCAGATAACAGTTTTTTCACTAACTTCAGTACCGTTATCCATATTTCAAATCTGATGTGCAGAAATGACAATGGTTCCTGGGAATGGTATGTAAAATGGCAATATAATTGGGCAGTGAATTTTAGAAGGCAATGTCAAGCCTCGATCTGTATCAGTGGCGCCCGGGTGGTTGCGCGCCGTTGACATGAAAGGGAAATATGAGAAAGCAAAGAAGTTAATGAGGAGAGGAGAGGTTAAGGAGAGGAGAGGTTGAGGAGAGGAGAGGTTGAAGAGAAGAGAGGTTAGTGGGGGGGAGGTTGTGAGAGGAAAATTTGACAATTTGGGGGCACTAGGAATGAATTTTTTAGTGTCTATGTTTCCTTCGCTGCTATATCATATTTCCTTTCGCAAACAATATAATAACCATGTCTGTGGGCATGAACAATTGCAAGTGTAGGATCTTCTGGAAATTGGTCGAGTGGGGCCGCCAACTCCTCATGCTCATTGTTTTCCTGCTCACCCTTATCGTAGGTTGACCTGGCTGCCTTCAGATGCCCAGGCTCAGCCCACACAATACTGGACGCAGGAATTCTCCGATGCTTTCGGGGAGTATCCGCCTCAATTGTTTTGACTCTCCACGGAATCCCTTGACCGACGGCCAGAGTGAGAGCATCGAGCTCGCGACTCTCTGGAAACCAAGGGGTTATGGTTTGAGCAACGCGTTCATCAAGCTGCAGCGCCTTTCGAGCAATATATTCCCGGTGACCATTGGCTGAAATCAATAAGGGCCGCCCATTGACTAAGTGGTTAGGCATCCGGGCAATAAGGTCATATCCGCTCTTCTATTTGCGGATAAGATCCTTTACATGCTCTGAGATGTTGCCTGTAAATGCATCCTTCCCACCCCCGATCTTTGTTGCGCGATGCAACACAGCTGTTTCCAACGATATAGAGTCGCACCATTCAATTCTTGGGTCGGAATCGATATCATAAAACTGGCTGTCCCAGTCAAATTCAACTTGATCCTCTTGTTTTTCATCATCGTGTTTCGTTTTCCAGACGGTATCCCAATGACTCATATGCATGAATTCCATACAAAGCCGGACAACTTGGTCATCTCGATGCCACAGTGGCTGGAACCTGATGTCGGTGTAAGGGTGACACAAGATTTCTATTCGCCTCATGGCCTCCCTGGTGGACGACTCGGGCAGCTCGGCAATGTTTTTGTAAGAGCAGCCCTCCAAACATTCGAATTCTTCTTGGATGTCTTGAGTGAGTTGGTGCCTTTCGCCATCAATCTCAAGTTCATAGTTTGTTTTAACCATGCTGTCGTTGTCTGGTCAAGACACTACAGCGAGATGGGTTGATCGAGTGGTGCTGCTGGGGACGTTGCCAGTGTCAGGGAGAACGAAGGGACAACAATTTCGAGAACTGATGGCGACAGAATGTGACTTTTCACGTCAATAATATGTAGGAGTGGCTAGCAAAACCGATGCTGACATGTCTGAGGTAAAATGCGACAAGGCGCTTGACCGCTGAGTCTTCCAGCGGCAATGATATTTTCAATATGATGAATAAGTTAAGTAGGTGAATAAATATCCATGTATCAAGAAGAGAAGTTTAAGATTCTATATCCATTTGATAGGTCAACTACCTTAGGTACTGTTAATCACTGTCAAGCAGCTGCTATAACATAGATGCCACTATTTATTTTACTGCCTCAGGCATGCTGTATTGCATCTGCTGTAATAGTTATCTTCTCTTCTCCTTATATTTTTTCTTTTCTTTCAAGTTTCTCTCCCTCAATCTCTTACATTAGAGACTTTTATCTCTGGCTTCCCATCGACGCTGCGGCGATCACCAACCACCATATCAAACATTCACGCGCATAATAGCCGACACTTGGCACACAGTCTGAAATATCCAGGTTTCCTTCCAGCAGCTGTTCCTTAAGTTCAAGTAGTATTAGACTCCGGCAAAGCATCTAACTCTACGAGATGCGGCCCCTTATACTGGCCCTGCCACGCGACTGCACACTAGAACTGACCAAACTTCTCGACAAACCAACACTAAAGAGTCTTTCCTCATGCTCGAAAGAAATGAGAACGGTATTCGGCAATGTCTTGTTTTCCACCGTTCGGGTAACTGGCGGCCAAGCTGAAGTTGTTGACCGACTAAACGAGATTCTGTCCCTGAATCCGACGCCAGGTGAATTTGCCGCTGACAAGGCTATTCGGTAAGTTCATATCACACCAAGAGGACATTAAAATGGTGAATTGACAATTTAAGCCACCTTGAAATCGTTGTCAACGGTTCGGCTGTCCCAGATGTGCGAACCTTCCAAGATCGGCGATACGAACTTTTCGACCAGCGTTGTATGCGCAAGATCGCAGAAGCTGTAACACGGCTACCGCTTCCAAGCATCAACCTCAACTTTCGGGAATCGGAAGGTGCTGAGACACCTTTCGATCTTTACGAGCTGGCACAGTCGATTAGACGCTTGGGGAGATATCGTCCCTCGCGACTTCAAGACATTCGGCTGGTAACGCCACAGGGAGATCGGAGTCTCGACGTGAAAATCCTTATTGGAGCCCTTTTGAGCAGATGCGGAAACGACGGAGTACGTTATCTTGACGTAGATTCTCTCAACTATCTCACGCTCTATGGCGAGACACTTCGGTATCACACGAACATCCTGGGTCTTTATGTTGGGCAGCAAACCAAAGGCTTCCATGTGAATACATGGATGCCGGAACACGAGATCAGATCACTTGCGGATAATGGGTTTGTATTTCTCCAACAGTTGGTGTTCGCTGGATTGTATGATCCGCATCCGTCGCCTGGTTTCGAAGAGGATGGTGTATACGACTTTGTAAGTTGCGGTGCCCGTCCTGCATGTCTGGCAAATTTACTTATCAATGTTACAGGAAGTTTCAATCAACCGAATCTCCACTAGCATCAAGAATGGACTGCCACACTTGCGGTACTTTGCGTTCTGCCTCATGGAAGGAGCAATGGTTCGATGCTCGTATCAAGGTCAACAGTACATCGACATGATGGAAAATCTACACCATGACAATGTACAGATTGTGATGAAATCGATCACTTATGATGCACTGCTTCAACTCCCGCAGCTGAAACAAATGTGTCTCCTCACTCGAGGATCGTCATTCTTTCGCGCGCGTCGCACAATGGAAGTTGGCCCCGTCAACGTCGAGACCGTATCTTACCTGAGCTTACCTCGCGGTGCATTCCCGCTGGCGATTGACCGAAGACTCACGGTGGCGAGCAGATATCATGCGCGAAAAGTTGAAACCGCTACTGTTTTCCCATGGCTCACAGGACTGGATCTATTCGACGAATGATGAACGGAAAATACAGGACCATGAGCCGGCAGTATCGACGGCCGATGCTATACAGAGGCTATCCATTAGCTTCAATATACTGGAATAGCTGATTCAATCAATACTCGGTAGTGTCCATAAAGTTATAGTAACACTGAGACCTGATAGATTATTTCCCACAGTTCCAGGAAGATGTGTATACGACTGGGTTACTCTGCGTTTAATGAATTTATTTTATATCAGCCCTCTTGCATACATATCACCTTGCATCATCGTCAACATTTGGACAGTGTATGCATGCTGATAGTGCCGTTCAAGCGGAGGCTGAGGTATGTTTAGTCTGTGAAAAAGGTGACTCCCTGCCATAGGCTGTAGCTATATGTGAAACGGAATCAAAGTAATATCAATATGGCCCCTCCTGCACTCCATGACCATATACAAGAACCCGGCGCCTCCAGCTCGGGCACACCCGCCGAGTCTCCGTCAATACCTGAAAGTATGGAGGTAGAGGTCGCTGCTGGCTTCAGAGCCTTGGACCTCGAAAGCGACGGTATCAGGGGTCGCGGCGCAAATGGGTAAGGCGGATGGTGCTACGATCATGTGGAGCAGTGGCAGGCTGGCTTCGCATAGCCATCAAGAACTGGTTTCAATGAGATCATATATTCGAACCGATCTACCCCGGAACGAATGACCAACTCGTGAAGTACTACTGCGCAGACATGTAACGCGGCATCGAAGTCATGGCCCTTGTCACAGGGGAGGAAAGACCCACGTTTGTCTGCAGGAGACGTCCACAAGGGGTTCATCGACGTTGAAAACTGCGGGCTCGTTATCATCACAGATGACGGCGGTTTCGTCGAGTCTCTGCGCCCTAAGACTGTCGATAACCACATCTCCGCCTCGTCTGCTATTGCAGAAATCCAAGAGGAGCTGGGTAAAATCAGTGGCGGTGCGCAAGACACGGCAGATGAGGCGACTCAGAGGCTCTCAGTCTGCTAAGCCCATGCCCCAACCTCGAAAGCGGCTTCCGGATCTACTTCTCAGGCGAGACAACGACCGGCTTTCAACGCGTCAGCTTCATCTCTGGTATCACGACTGTCAACTTCGGCCGCAGGGCCCTCGTCCCCGGCACCGCGATATTCGACTTCGGCGAAACGACCCGCCAAACGCTTGGGCGAGCCCAACGTCCCCCCGGGCGGCAAGCGACCTCGCCTCATACGCCGCCCTCGTCAGGGTCACCGAGTTGGATTGAGGAGCTGAGGAGCCACGGTCAAGGATCTACTTACCTGCGCAAGATCTCCAATCTGGTCGATCTTGGGATCTGCCCAGTGGTCGTCATGTGATCCACAACACATATCAACCTGGTGGCCGGTTTGCAAATGGCATCCTGAGCTTCACGCCCTCTAGGGGTATTTCAATTACATGCATAAAGCTGGCCTTATTCTGCCCCACTAGATCGTTTGTGTTTACCCATGGTATCGCTTCTCGTTCGATACAGTGGCCATTGCAAGGTGAGGTCAGATGTGGTATTTGCAGTTGAGACTTGTGTCTGAGAGCTTATTCCAGTAGACAGACCTAGCAAGGTGGGATCTCGTTTTGGTGTTGCTTATCTCGTTTCCTAGAAGCCAAGTATGCACACGTTTACTTACACTAGACGGTCTTGTCCTACACGAAGTTTTATACTATATTATGGGGAATCGCTGGTACAACTGGGAGATTTCATAAAGGGAGTTAATTTGGTAATGGTGTAATCTGTTGGTTGAGAGAATAAGGGCAAATACCGAAAGATACAGATTGCATGCAATGGATACTACTAAAGGAAGTTCGATATATAGAGTAGTGATGGTAAAGTATCGGCAACGAATGAGGAAAAGAAGGTCTACTGCCTGTTACTGTGTAGCTGAAAGGGCCTGGGAACGGTGTTTTGGGGGGCCATTGTCCTGGCATTCTCAATATGCCTAGTCTCATGTCGTCTCGGGATAACCAGCGTCTTCATCGTCCAGACAGTGATAGCTGAAAATGTGCCAGAGCTGCATCAAGTACAGCAACGCCCTTTTAATAGCCTCGATGGTTATGTACAGTTGAGGTGATAAATATACACGTTCACCATCAACAATGACATAATGGAGAGCGTCGAGACAGACAAGCAGGACATCAAGGAAGATGCATAAGGGGTTAAGTCGAATTGGCCGGCAGATAATATAGCTGTAAGCAGTGGGAAGGTCATTGTCAGAGTGACAATGAGAATCAGGCCATCAGTATGCCTAGTAAAGGCTATATGGCGTGTCGATTTTTGGCATTCAAATGGCATCGCTCATTATTCTTCTGCACATAGTTGCTAAAGATGACCTAGGTAAGAATACCAAGTCTGCAATCTACAGGCTTCTTGAGGCGCTCATATGTTCCGCTGTTTTTCTTGGAGACGATAACAGACAAGAGCTGGGTGTAGCCCCGTTGCTTCGTGATCTGCTCATGAGCGTGATAAATCAGACTTCTTGAGGCGCTCATACGTTCCGCTGTTTTTCTTAGAGACGATAACAGACAAGAGCTGGGTGTAGCCTCGTTGCTTCGTGATCTGCTCACGAGTGTGAGCAATGGCACCCGCAGCATCACATTAAAGAGGACTAGGCGTAGGCAAAAGGATAGGGTCGCCAGTCGCTTGCCTCCAGGGCTGATGTAGGTGCTCTTGAAGGTATTGGCAAAAGCCTACATGGTGGGTTGCTACACTTCAGCTATGGCGAAGGACACCCTTTCCGAGAATAACCCCTAACTCTTGCAGATACACTGACTTATATCGGAAATTCGCGAAATTCGCGTGGTCGCCACGGAACAATAAGTTCATCCTGCTTGTCACAACATTCGTTTCTCTTCCCTCCTTTATCTTCTGTCGCATGCCACACAGCGAGTCTCACCTTCCGCATACGCACCCTTCCTTTCATCTGCGACTACAGCCATCGCGAGCTTCATACTGTCTCTTGGCGCTGACTTGTGGATGTAGCCTCTCCACTCTCACCGATTGCTTTGTCCAGTTTGATGACGAAGCCACCGTTCATCTGACCCCGGAACTGGCCGGCAGGGCGCGACCCTTCCAGACCGGCTTGAGCTCTGATTTGAATGAGTGGCGCGTTGATCTCGTGTCCTTCGACCAGAACTCAATGGCTGCTCACGAGGCGAGGGCTGCGATGAAACGCTCTTGCGGAAGCTGATGCCGATTTTACGATTCGACTTCGGGAGAGGATAATGGTTAGAATGACGATGTGCTTATCATTTGAACTCTCGCTCGCCGTCGCGTGGCTAAATGTTAAGTTGACACGCCTAGTCTACCCGTGCCTAGGGCCTCCTCATATGATCTTCCTCTGACATAGGACCTTATGATTTGACGCAGACCGAGGATGGAGGAATGTGCCGGCACACTGGCAGCTGACATCTTGTCCAACTAGAAAATCGCGACATGCGGTATTGGAGTGAGGATCGGAATGGCGACCATGAACGGCCGCAGGCTAAAGTATTTCTGGGCCGAACACTTCCGTGGTGCCAGGTCTAGCCGCTCCGCTTTCCTGATTGGTTCCTCTGTGTGGTGATATCTCGTGACTTGCGGAGTGCAGTGAGGGATGCCGAGATGGTTGTGTTGTCGCTGGTCCCCGTCCTCTGAGATGACGATCGCTACTAGGTCTAAGAGCCACGGTAGATGGAAAAGGAATGCAATCGCCTTCTGCTCCGACGAGGATGATGGATAGCGGGTGGTCTCCGGTTTCAGATTTCGACAGCTTCCATGGTACGCTATGATATGCTCAATGTGGGATTTAGTCGCCACAGAATGGGCCGATACAGCAGGACTTTGGGTAGATAATAGACAAGCTCGGAAGAAGGAAGAAAATACCTGCTTGACCGATGCGGTCACGCGCGTATTCTCTGCTGAAGGGGATGATCTTTGTTGTGATTAGTGAGGTTTTGTCGGGGGGTGGCCTCAAGCCCAGGACGATTAGGAAAGTTCATCATCCCGGCAAAAGGGCCTTGAAGTCGGCCACGCCTCCCCTCCCACGAAGACCGATATCACAGCTTTATCTCCATCACCGACTCAGCATTAGGTATCCTTTGGGGATGGGCAGCTGGTAGTGCACTGGGTGTGTCTTTTGCTAAATGCAGGACGAATCGAGAAATCAGCACGCGTTGTAGCCAAGGCCAACACCTCTCTGCTTGATGTTGTCACCCATGCGGATGGAAGCACAGGTGCCATTATGAACCTCGACTAAGCTCTGTCTGCTGATTTAAGCTCTCAGTCATAAGTCTCAACAATTTCCCATATGTGAATGGGCGCTTTAGGCTGACCAGTCTTATAAAAGTTTCGCTTGATGGCCAGGAGGTGCTTGGAAGGCTAGTATCGCACAGGATGATCCAAGAAGTTCAGCGCCTCTTGTATGCTGTTGTTGAATGAAATCTCGTGTTCAAGATGACCTTGGAGAGCAGAGGCTTGGATCTCGGTGGTTTTTCGAATTATGATAAGAAACTTGCCGCCTTCGCGAGCTCTCGCACCAGCAGGTCGACTATCCTGGTTAAGGCCGACAGTGAACGGCCGCGTTCAACGTGATCCCGGGTCTAAGCTTCCCCTTTTTAGTTATCCCCGTCGCCTTTCGTGATATAATATTCGGGTTCGACGACGATATTGTCATCGGTCTCCTCCACGGTATCGTTCTCTCCCGCGTTCCACCCAGCCTCTTCCTCGTATGTCTCCACGCTCTTTGAGAATACAATCTGAGGGACTGTAGTATCGGTCTTGCTGCTGTCGAAAGATCTGATATATTTCAGGATGGCCAGCTTGTGGTCGATGGGGTATTGTAAGAGATCCGCGGGGTGACGGTGACAGAGTCTTGGAAGGGACATGTACTCTGCTCCAGGCGGCTGGATGGCTCGGCGACATGGAGCTGAATGTGGTTGGACATGCGTAGATTTTGCAAGCAGAGGTTCCTCTCTGGGAATGGAGGCGGTTGTAGTGGTACAGTTAAGAACCGGCGGGCAGAGGTGCAGGGCAAGTCCAACAGCGGAATGTGTACTTACAGTCGCTGCAGGCGTTGCTGCTGGGGTGTGGCGGCGATGATGCTGAAACTGGACATGAAAGGGGGAGATACCTTGAATGAGATCGAGTCTTGTTGTGATGTGATTGGGGCTTATGGGCCAGATGAGATTTCGAAGCCAATGGCGCCAGTGTCAACAACTTGCCTGGTACGTGCGTTGGTTGTAAGCTGTAGAATGGGTACCTAGGCTATAGACTAGTGGTATTGATTATAAGCTGTTGGGTGGGTAGCTGGTATACTGCCTGAACTGGCTTTGTAAGAGTGTTTTTTCGAGTTGATAGTCCCCGCAGCTGATGGCTCACATCACGCGCCTAACACACGTTGATTGTAAGCACTATGACAAATGCGCTCTAGTTTGTTATATTGCTTCCGACAAGTGGGCAGTATATGCTGCGATGATGACCAATTGTCTCATTGAGGATTTTGAAGAAGAACGCAGTTCGCTGTAGTGACTCGAGCGGGTATTTGCATTGGTTGCGGAGTGAGCGGTTGAGTTGGCTAGTGTTATTTGCGATGACTCGAGCGCAATGATTTGAAGAAGTCTCTCGGCTAATGCCCTCCACACTAATCGCTTCCTGGAATAATGTGAACTTTGGTACTACGTCATAATATCTCCCAAATCATCATCTGAATGGGAACATCATGAATATCTTCCAGATCTCAGGACCAGCAATGTCGAGAAGTCTCTTACTCCCCACACCTAGCCTCCACTGCCTCGAATACTCGACCCCTCCTTAGGTCCCGTCTCATCGTTCCATGTTAAACCCCCCGCCCCTCCACTGGAGCTAGAGCTAGAGACGGTAACTACCCCACACCCGCCGATATCGCACCACCAACATCCCCTTTGATCAGAAAGAACTACTTGAAAGGCATTTTAGACAAGAAAAGCCATCAACAAAAGTTATATCCAATGGGTATTTGGCTACGCCCTCCATATTGCCAGCATTGAGCAGACTGAGCTTGCTGACAAAGGAGTTGTATAGAGCCTTGTCCCCTGTAGTAGTGGGAGGACGTTCTCGCCAGAGGTAAGATATCTCTTAACTTCACATTCGCAAACCACACATTGGCGACTGTTATGCCAGTTGAAAGAATCTAGTAATGTATAACATTGCATTTGAGGCAGTCGTATTTACCAACACAAGCTTCCGATGCCGAAAATAGACACCTACTCCGTATGGCATTTGAAACATCTGAATGGGCCTCATGTAACCAACCATTCCCAGTTTGCTTATACATTTTTATCACTCCATCTCTCATTGAGTATCAAAGGCAATACTACTTGAACCAGAGCAGGTGCCCTTACGGTATATATAGAACTTCGTTGTTCTACTGCTGTTTATCATTAGTAGTTGGTACTCAACTTTATTCTAGCAACCCAGGTCGCTGGGCTTGCTTCTCATCATGTCACTTAGAGCACCTAAGCCGGGAACAGGTTCGGACTGGGCTGTGTGATGGCTCATGAAACTGGCATCTGGAAAGGCGGGAGTGCACTTTGATCTACATATCACAAGTCATATATTCGATAACACCATGCTCCCATTAATATCGTGTGCGTAACGTAACCGCAGCGCAATGGTGGCTCAATTTTGAGTATCATATGGTTGTTTTTGAGCACCCTGTGCTATACCGACAGGTCCATAGCCGATTTCATTGTTCGTGCTGCCGTGGTCCGATTTCAAGTATATAATCGCCCTTCATGCCATCAAGCCGTCCTATAATGAAAATGGCTGTAGTAGACTTGTTGGTGAGAACCTTTGCCCTGTCCTTGTCGCCGCCATCGTAATATGGTTTGCCAGTTCGCATTGTTCCCAAAGAGATGATCTTCCGGTGTCTGATATACACCATAATGCTCTCTGCGACTGCTCATATGCCTCCTCCAGAACTTAGCCTACAGCACAAGCATAGCGTTATCCGTTCCCTCCTTTGCCTTTGTTGCCTGGTGTTTTGCGGGTCACCAGTAGCCATAGGCAGCCCAGGTGTATGAATTCATTGCCAGGATTTTGGTTAGAATGGCATCCATACCACAATCTATCCTTGACGATTAGCCTGTTTCTGGCGAGGAAGTCTATCGGTTGTCAACAAACACAGTGAAGTTGGAGCTCTGCTTTATGCTCCATTTGGTTCGATATGGGAGACGATCAGTCTCCACCCCTGCCCGCCTGGATGGGATTTCATTGAGCACACCGGGAATAACGAGCATCAGCACACCCAGGCTCCACTAGCAAGGACAGTGAGAGACGCTAAAAGACAGTGCCGGTTCCTGAATACGCAGGTACCTAAGCTATCGAGTGGTTCCCCCACCACGAATTCACGCGCCGCTTATTACCTTATCTTTCAGCTGGAAGCTCAGGCTTGACGCGTAAAAATGCGCGGACCTACACACACGTCATAGTTCGGCAGTCGTTGCTTTTACCTTCTTTACCTTGCCTTGGTCGGCATCTTAAAGCTTTCAGCAATTTCCTCCGACTTAATTTCCTACAAAAGAGATGTCCGGTTGGTCTTGGTCGCCTAGACAGGCCATGCTACAAATGAGCCAGCCAGAGATGAATGGCCAACCGCGTCCTACTATTCCGCCACTGAGCCTACCAAGCATGCCAGCTCTCAACCTACCTCATCCACCTGCTCCAAACCCAGCCCTGCCTATGTATAACCATAAGCCTGTCTGTAACAAGCCTGGTCCTCTCCCCGTTTCCAACAACCTTGCGCCTCCTCCTGTCCCTGGTCCCGTGCCCAATAACTCAACTTCTCCTGCCTACTACAACCCATCACCACCATTTGTTCCACACACAACCGGGGCTCAAGCACCAGGCGGTCTACCTTCACTTATGAATACCTCACCCATGGCAAGAGGGTTATCTTCTGGAGCACTGCAAATTCCAGCTCCTGCCCCTGCTCCTGCTCCTGCTACGACAACCACCAGCTCTAGGAAGCGCAAGTCTGATGTTGGTCCCGACAACACCCAAGAGAATCTTTTCCCAGACAATGTGCCGGATATAGACAGCGAAGACGAACGCCTAGCTCTTCATGATTCAGACACCTGCAATGCCATTCGTCGTAAGATTCGTAACTGGATCGATTCAGGCGCTCAAAAGGTTGGAGAATTTCAGAAAACCATTGGAGTCAGTGGCAAATCCTACAATAGCTTTATGAATCGAACTGGCACATGGGATGGCGAGAACACCGATACGTACATCAAAGCCCATCTCTTCTTCAAAAAGCGTGAGCTCCAGGGGCTCCCCCTCAAGGCCAACAAACCCAAGAAAGCAAAGACAGCCGCTTCCGCCAAGGCTCTTGAAGAAGTTCTTGATGTGAGCAGCGTTGACCCCCTTCCTGGTGAGGCAGACGGAACAGTTCCTATATACGACACCTGCGACGATATTCGCAAGAAGATTCGGCCTATGTTAGCCAAGGAGGGAATGACACAGGCAGCTTTCATCCGCGCTCTCAATAAGAACCTCCCTGAAGGCAAAAGCGTATCGCCGGCCAATATGCGGTACTTCATGGGCCGAAAGGGAGTCCGCGATGGCAATACCAACATTACCTTCTACGCGGCGTATGTTTTCTTCGAAAAGAAGCGTATTCAGGCTGGAAAGCCCAAGACGCAATTCCGTCAAAAGATGGAGAAGGCATGGGGCAACAAAGGTTTTGATATTGAGCATGGGGCTAACCAACAGTACACTTGTTTTGCTGGTGAAGAGCCGGTAGTGGATGAGTTTGGCAAGATTGACTTTGTTGTGACAGGGCGACGGAGGTGAGAAGGACGCATGTGCTTGCGAAAAGAAGAAGAGGAAACCCAAGAGAAGGGATTCAGACCTGTTGGTGTTGTCTGATACCATAGCATTTGAGCTGATTTAGTGTGTTATTATAAACGGATTTTTGAATAGGAAGGAGAATAGCAAAGGCGTATCTGACAGGTTTGGTTCTAATCTATATCTAGCAAAGGAAAAGTATTGTCACCCATAGCCTCCTCAATTCTCTTCATAATTGCTAGTACGTTCTCTTCTTCCAACCGGCGGCCAATTACTTGAACACCCACGGGTAATCCATGCATAGCGTTCGCATCATATAGTTCATATGCACCCTGCGCAATGCCGTTGAGACTCTTGAGGCTAAAACCTCCTGGCAGTTGATCCCTTGTCTTCTCGACATGTGTCACGGGCAAGACGCCAGCGGTATAGTCGAGCTATCCCAGATCAGTTTTGTTATCTTAGTTCCCCCTATCCATGAACTTACCAGGTTGAACATGAAGGTGTAGCCACAGCTACTACATGCATTATGCATGCCCCTATGAGGAACAACTGGAGTAGCATTAGGAGGGGTGATCAAACAGTCAATGTCGAAGTTATCCCACCACTCAAACCACCTCCTCTTGTAAAGCTCGCGCTCGGCATTGAGTTGCCAGATCTCGTATCCCGATTGAGGATGCCAATTCTGCAAGAGTCCGGCCCATACGACGCATCCTCGAACATACTTGACCGAGAGGTAGTGCAAGTACTTCACTGGTCGAGGGGGGCTGAAACAGAAACTCATTTGGGCAGCACCTTGATCGTTCCCCTCTCCCCAACGAAAGAAGGATTTGAAGTCTGGAGGCCGTCGCTGCAGGAAAGGATTGAGGCTAGACAAAGAGCTTATAAGGAGAAGGAGGGTCAATCTCCACGATCTCATGACCTGCGTTTCGGAGAGCAGATTCGGCCATCTCTAATGCTCTTCGGCAAGCGAGACTGGGATCTACGACGCCGTCTGTTCGAAGGATTCCGACCCGCAACTTTCTCTTCTTGCAGAAATCTTTCTCGATATCGGTTCTCCAAGTACAAGAATAGTCATAAGTCCAAGGCTTCATCCGGATGATCGATCGAGTGAAATAGGACAGGTCGTTGAGTGTACGCGCCATGGGACTGTACACTGCAGGAACATCATCCTGCCCTGGCATGCTTGTTACCACACCTGTCTTAAGCTATCTTCCAGTTGAGCATTTAAGTGCATAGCAGCCAGAGAAGTGAGCTGGGCAGTGAACACTTCCCGCAACATCACTTCCAATACTAACTCGGCCTCCCAATGCCAGCAAGGTACCTTCACCTCCTGTTGAACCACCGGCCGTGTAGCTTTTGTTGTATGGACTCGATGTCTCGCCCCATATGTCATTAGATGACTCGAAACTAAGGAGTGTGATGGGAACGTTGGTCTTGGCATACGGAACAGCCCCGGCGTCTTTGAGTATTCTGACAATACTCCATCATGTGCAAGGATTTCCCAGCATGTGCGCTCATACCTACGGTGCTCCCGTATCCTTCCAATTCAACCGTGTCTTTCAGGCTGACAGCTATACCAGCCAGAGGCCCTTTGAGATTGAGAGAGCCATCGGTGAGCCATTGCTCAGTCGAAGAAAGCAGGACTTCTGTTACACAGTTCGTTCTTTCGTGTGCCCTGAAAGCAACCTTACCATACGTATCAAGAATATCTAAAGCCTTGCTTGAGTCTCTTTGGACAGTTTGGACCAGTTCTTCAATTGGCTAATTCACGATCTCTCGACCCAAGACAGTGAAAGAAACATGGTATGATGCCAGTCCCTTGATGCGAGATGTTCGCTCTTTTTGTTTGAACTGGCTTCAATACTGTTAGTAAGAAATGTTATTCGAGTGAGCACTCTTGAGCTGTATCGAGACACTAGCAATCGTGAAGGGGCCCTACCCAGCTCGGCGATGCTGTAGGTAGTTTGAGAGACCCATAACGGTCACAGTCCGTTAAGAAATATCAAGCAATCCGTTCCAGTAAGTTTTGAGCCAAATTGAATAAATACAAGGAGGGCTCGTTCCATGTTAATAGAGACGAGCTCAGTGGTATAGGGTGTTACAAGGACGAAATATGGTCACGAGACAGAACAATAGACAGCACTCTTTAGTGAGCTTCCTGATTAAAGGACCCGCTGATAACCGATCAAAATCCCCGCATCAACTCCACTGATATTTATCTCCAGTCTGGGGAATTAGCACCAACCTATAAGTGGAACACTGTCAGAATACAAATGTAAGAAGGACGATGAAAAGGAGGCTTTTTCCGAGTATCGAAGCATTCTTGACAACGAACGGTCGTCTTTGAGTCTGACTTAAAAACCAAATCTCGTCTTTATTGTTTTAGCTCTTCTGTTGTCTCGAAGTTCCTGTGGTTACCTGCACTGCATAATTGTAAGTGGTTGATAGGAGTTGCACCTCCGAAGCCTGTGGAGCATATCACATAGATAGTAACTTGCAGTTCTCTCATTTGATACTAGATATGCACCACCGCTAGGCATAAGACAGGAGACGTAACTATTCTTTGTTGATGTAAGATGTAATTGGAATGTGCTGTGATGTTAATCTTATCCGGGCCGTGTAAGTTCAGGCAAGCATTGACACATAGCCTTGGAACTTATGGATACGGTAGATGCTCGTCAAAGAGTTTGTATTAAAGGAATCATGGCAAGATTACTTTACTAATGAACCTTGTATTCAGTGTCGACATTCCAGGAGGCCAACTGGGCATGTAGATCGATGAGATGCTTTGGACTTGTAGGATCAAAGTTTTTTAGCCGGTCTGATAGTTCACTGGGTTATCACTTGACCTGTTAGATAACACTGAGGAGCAAACTTTTATAAGTCAAAATAATTTTATCGTTCCTGGGCTATCTGGCAAACTCTTCTGGGTAGGGTAGACTTCATATGTATTTATGATATACCTCGTTTGTCATATCATCATGAGCGTTGGAATACTTTTTGTAGATATTATGTAAACTATGGTGATTTCGAAAAGGGAATAAGAATACTGAAAGCATTCATACTGTTGCATTTTGCATTCTAACATTGATATACGGATACGAGTCTTGATGAGGATGGTTCTTGGCTACATAACTAACAAACTAGAAAGAAAAAAGTCGATAGTCAGCAAGAACACACTGTCTAGTCCATGTGAAGCAGGCCATGGTTAATCCCTAATTCACTCACAAGAACCCTCAATCCCAGTATGATCTACCTTCGTCTAGATACCCGACCTCGGGTAGGTCACGATCAATGACTAAGCCCCGTGCTCCGGCGTGGAGATCGGATGGCCCGTGCGTGGAAAAGAGGTTGGGTATCAGAAGCTTTTGTCCCTAGTTCTCCACTAGCATGAAGGTCACCGTCATATGAGAAGAGCCTGTAACAATCTTCTCTCTTTCACCAACCACCATCATGTCGGTCGATCCGCAGCAGCTGTTGGACACGGTAAGACATGCGGCTCTTGTCACCCAAGACATTTTACTTATTGTGCTGTAGCTCTCGAGCCAGGTTCGCCAATACGCCGACGTTGCTTCCGAATTCATTGATAAGAATGTCGACCGCGCCGCTGTAGTTGTCAGAGAGACTCTGTCCACCTCGGAATGGGTGCCAGAGTCTGTCAGGCCTAAGCCTGCGGTGAAAGAAGTGGTGGCAGTCGTTTCTTTGGGGCGCTTCGAAAGGCTCCAGAACTGGATTGTCGAGCACAAAATCTTGACTGGAATGATTGTCTTGACCTGCGGGACCGTCGTTTATAAAGGATACTATGAAAGTCGCTCAATGAGAAAAACAAGACGAGCGAGAAGGGCACGAAATGGCGGGCGCACTGATGTCGTCGTTATCGCCGGATCTCCATCTCTTCCTTTGACAAGGTCTTTGTCTTTGGACATGGAGAGACGGGGTTTTATCGTCTTCATCGTTTGCAACGCCGCAGAAGACGAGTCCATGGTTCAGGCTATGAAGCGGCCCGATGTTCGACCTCTGAGCATTGATACCACTGATGTGAGTTTGCCATATGGGCTTTTGTGTGACTAATCTGACATTTCCCTAGCCTCCTAACGCTGGCTCTGCCATCGAACATTTTGCCCACTTCCTCCAGTCACCTCAAGCTCCTGGCCCTGGAATGAAGCCCAACCAGCTCACTCTGAAATCCGTTATCCTGATCCCGAGCCTCCACTACCAGACGTCTCCTATCGCAACAATCCCACCATCCAGCTTTGCCGACCTTTTCAATACCCACCTCCTCCAGCCCATCCTTACAATCCAGGCTTTCCTACCACTACTCACATCCCGCTTGAACCCCATCGGAGAAAAATGGATTCCTCCCAAGGTTCTTGTCTTTACTCCCTCTATCATTTCTTCAATCAACCCCCCATTTCATGCGCCTGAGGCTACCGTTTGCTCGGCCCTGTCCGCTTTCACGGAAGTCCTCACCGCCGAACTTAGACCCCTCGATATTCCGGTGACCCACATGCAGCTCGGCACGTTCGACTTCTCCAGTTTCGTCCCGACTCGTGGCGGTCCCAACCAAGGCCTCGTCACCGCAGGAAATCCTGAGTCTCCTCTTGTCTGGCCTGAGGGCGCCCGACACGTGTATGCTCGAAACTTTGTCGCACAAACTAGCTCTGCC
The DNA here is from genome assembly GCF_013396195.1 of Fusarium tjaetaba. Classification (NCBI taxonomy): domain Eukaryota; kingdom Fungi; phylum Ascomycota; class Sordariomycetes; order Hypocreales; family Nectriaceae; genus Fusarium; species Fusarium tjaetaba. The sequence continues at coordinate 175,640 of NW_023501256.1, forward strand.
ATCTCCGGAGGTCGTATCCGTGGACTGAAGGGAAGCTCGCTTCGACGCCTCCACAACTCTGTTTTTGATGTGATTGATGGCTCGATCACTGCTGATACCGTACGAGTTGGCCTCGGTGCCAGCGTGTATGGCTTCGTTGGACGGTGGGCCCCCCGAGGTCTCGTCTCATGGATGATGGGCATCCGCCGAGTTGACGAGCTCTCCACTTGGAAGACAAGCTCCTATGAAGGTTCAGAAAGCAGTGACGAGGACGACGAGAGCGAGAAGGGCGAAGGAGAATCAACCGAATTTGTCGCCGTCCCATCAGATGCTAACGTCTGGCATGCTGACAATGAGGGAGCTATGTGGACTCCCCAGGCATCTGAGACCGCTTGAGCGATGAAGATTGAAATTTATGCTGGATGTCCGATGTAAATTGGATCTGCATAACACGCATTATGATGGGACATGTAAAACGTTCGATTTTGTTACATATAGACGCCGTCACGACTCCAACTCTTGAATGATTTTAACACTGCGGCCGTTGGAAAAATACAAATCCAGTTGCCTTACTTTCGACCATTGCTTTGAGGTTCACAGTCACAACAAGTTCTCGACATGGGAATCGTGTGGGTATCATCATCAACTGAGTAAAAGTACAACAACAAGTAAATATGTTACTTAGTGACCTCTTCCACGGTAACGGCCTCTTCCTCGCCATTTGCCTCGGCCACCATGACCACCATGGCCTCCTCTATGTCTGCCCCCGTCATCCCGATCTCTATCTCTCTGTTGGTCGCGTGACCTATCCATATCATCATGCGCAGAATCCATCCGAATGTCGTCTTCTTTCTTCTCTTCTGACTTGAGGGTTGGCTTCTCCAGATCCTTTGACCACTTGGGGTGGGCGCCTTCCTTGCATTCAGGTCCATCGGGACAGAAACCCGCCAGGTAGAAAACACAGAGCTTCCTACGCACGTGCTTCTTTGAACAGTTGGGTCCGAGGGGGCAGAACCCCATATCGTAGTGAGGGCAGGGTGGCAGCCGACTTTGGGGGTCGATGTGCAGGTATAGGCATTCGTCCCCGTTCGAGCAATACCCGTTTCGCATGAAGAAATTACACTCAGGCATCTTTCGAAGATTGTACTCGTGGAGGAACTCGCAATGCTCGCCTTTTTTGCACAAGCCACGCAGCCAATGTTTACACACGAGCGAGTTGAGACCACCACTCGGCTGTGACGTCTTAGAATCAGAGACGTGTCGTTCAGGACATCGTGTGCCGTTGGGGCAGTGGCCCGACTGGAAAGCTTTGCATATAGGCCGGTCGGGAGACAGGCCGACCTGATACGTTTGTCGAAGAAATGGCGAGAAGCGGAAGTTGTAGGGCGTGGCAGAGTGGTTGAGAATGGCGGCGGCAGGAGATTCGACGGCGCCGGGCATGGTGTGCGAGAATGGCGCAGGCTGATCGCCTACAGAGGATGGAGTAGTTGATTTATTGCTAGTAATGTTCTTTCAGGATTCCGCCTCGGGTGGTTGTGGATGCTGCTTTGTGCGCGCTGTAATAACTAGTTGCTCTGTTGATGTCAAGGTCAAGATTTAGGCCAAAGCTTTGGTCGCTAACATTTTCCAGAGCTGCAGGTACAGTGCGGCGATCGAGGTTTGTCAGCGACTAGGATCGCCGCCATGCCAACGTCACTCCACACAAGCTTCCAGTCCCTTGAACTTGTGGACTTGAGCTTCGCTATCCTCATACGCCCATTTTAAGATATTATTTGTTTATCATGACATTCTTATATTATTTAAACTGTTTAAGATCTCTTAGCGAAGGATGGGAAGTGCTTACTTCCGTGGTAAATTCTTGTCATCGCCATCACAGGTGTTTTGGCAAGACACAGCAGGAACCAGGCACCTACTGAACCTCCATCTTGTCTTCCATCCTCAAATGCTGACCATGAAGGTCTTTCTGCCTCAGTAACCATAAAATTCGAGAGAAATCACGAATCAGAACCAAGACTCGCCACAGAGCCTTGTTCCCTATACTTCTGGCCATAAACGATACGACAGTTCATGTATCGGTGAGCTTTCTCGTTCATTAGGCTCTTATAAGCCTGAGACACCATCTCTTTTCGCTTCTCTTCTGGTATCCCCAGGGCTTTCAACGGCTTGATAGCCATCGAATCAATCAGATCCATGATGTTGGCTTCCATCAACTTCCCCAAGTCTCTCACTCCTTCGTCCTGTGACCAGCATGAGATAGGCACTTTCTCACTGACCGCCTGAACTTCAGTGAAGCCAGCGGCTATGAGACTTTTCCGAACGTCTTTCTTACCAAAGTTGGTACAGCCGTATTTTCGTATCCCCTGAGCGCATGTGTCGAAGAAAACTCGCAACGGATCCTCTGTCTGCATAGTGCCATCATCGCAGCGAACTGTGTAGTCAAAATCTTGAAACTCGATCCATCCGCCCTCCTTCAGATGTCTTCTCTTTATTAGCTGGACATCACATATGAGGCATTCGACTCACTCGTGGGCATTAGCAACCATAGTGTCCAGGTCGAGAAGAAATCCGACCATTCCCCTGAGATGTACCATATCAAAGTCCTTACCATTGGCCCAGTTGGGGTCCTCGCAGTCTTCAACAAACATGGATGCATTCGGAGGCATTGATTTAGGCTGAATGGGTGATAGATCGGTTCCTATCACACTAGCCTTGTGATACTCATCGGCCACTGGGTCTTGTTAGAAAGGCAGCTGGAATATTTCCATATAAGCTTACCGTCTATCACCCATGCCCCTGCAAATTGTAAGTACAAAACAGCCAAACATGTACTTGTCACTCACCATTTCCTGTCCCGAGATCGATTATCTTTTCCGCTTCGTTGTCAAGTTCAGACAGAAAGAATTTACCATCCTGCATCAACCGGATGGTTAGCTGTTGCTTTGACTCTAATCGCTGTTGCCCAAGAACCTTGACATACCAGAAGCTGCTGCATCAGGAAATGTTCAGCTAGCTCGCGACACTGCTCGCCTTCGTCATTGGGTAGCGGATATCTGCCAGCCAAATAGGCGTGATAACGTCGGCCGTGAGAGTGCTCATAGTCGAATATGCTGGCTGCTAATGAAGTGCAACAGCTTGACTCATTGTCCTGTTGCAAGCATTCAGAACGAGCATCGTCAAACACAAGCTCAAATTCATCCGTGTCTTGGTCCGTTGGGGTGTATATTGTTTCAATCCCTGGCTCGGAAATGATCGAGAAAGAGTGACTATCAGTCTCTGGCATCTTGGCTGTGAACTGGCGGAAAGAAATTGAACGGAAGACAACACAGCTATACAGAATAGGGACTCGGCACTGTTTATCATCTGTTGCGATGCTCTACTACGGTTGCGCCACATTGATCATCTCTGTGAAACCAGCCAAGTACACAAGGGATGATAATTTCTGGCTTCAGTATTATCAATATATGCGGGAGGTCATCTGCACGTTTGCTACCGTGATGGTGACCCCTCCTTCTCGCAGGACTTCACCTCTCAACATTGGTGAGATACGCCTCGTGTGGTATGTTTCGCTACAGCCTACATGCTTGTGCGAGTTGTTGGTGATAAGCTATGCGGATGGCGCATAACAACAATATGCGATTCGACTGTTGGTCCGGATTGCGAAGAAGGGGGGACCAACTGCGTTTGTTTGCTTCCCATCGGGCGCTGTGCCGAAGTAAGGCGAAGAGGCCCCTCAATGAACCTAAAACTGAGACAAAATTCAAGTCAGTTGGTCATATTACATTCCATTGATGGTGAGTAAAAAACGAAGTTGATTGTGGCCATGATATCTAAGCTTCGTTGAAGATGCAAACAATGCCCAACACCGTCGTTTGAAAGACCTCAAGCCAACATTGGTTGATCAGGTAGGATTCGACATGGGTGTATGGAGTACAGACTGTCTCTCTCGTCGCTTACTGTTGGGCAAGGTTGCCTTACACATGTATGTACGAAGCAGTCTTGCCCGCCCCAGTTCTCCACCACATTGCCGATCACTTGTTGGTCTCACATGTTGAACCAACACTTGCTTTTTCGCTCTTCACTAATAAGTGGCATCTGCGTCAGCCATGGATGTTTCCACACTAACCACCGGGGATTACCTTTCGGGTATCGTACAATACTAACGTAGTCAGAAGGCACAACAGATACGCAAATGCATTTCAATGAGGATACACCCATACATGTGTGTTTCTTGGCTCTATCTCAGGTGCCAAGCAATCAGACTTGCATAGCCCGATACCATATTGGGACAGAGTTTATGCCCACTCAACGCCGTATTTAGTAGCAGCAATCAATACCATGACTTATTGGTAGGTCAATCTAACAGATCTTATGCCATCTTATCGAAGCGGAAGCTAATCTATTCAGGTAATACAGATATGCCCTGATAAAGTCCAGTCGAAGAACATTCAGACGACCAGCCATGTCAATGGGATGCCTTCTGGTACTTTTCTCGGGGAATTCAGTAGCCTATGGGCACCTGAAGTCTCAAGGTCTATGCCAATGTATAAATCATTAAAGTCAGTGGGACCATCGTCGAATTCCATTTTAGAGCACGGCTTCTAATCCGTAGAAACGGCGCTAACATTCATACCCTTCCCAGAAGGACTCTGGTGCCCCAGACTACCACCGTTATACGTAAGTGCTCGCTAGCACTTAGGTACATTAGTCCCTACCTATGCACATATATCCATGCAATGACAGATTCAGGTTGTTGTGCTTGCCTCAGCCTCGAAGCTGGGGATTGATGCATTGGCAAGGCCAAAATCACTTGTCAGAGACGGTAAAAGCACCCGGCCCTGGCTCAACTGTATGACAAGGGCAAGCTAACAGTGGAAGTCAGAGTGTTTGGCCCACTCAATATTGCGCCCAAACCTCATCGTCGTCCCCGGGCGGTTTTTATTATGGAACCAATCTCACCATCTGTGGTAGCGCGTTCCAAACGTCCGTCGACCTTCCAGAAGTTTGATGGCAGGGCGAATTAATGGAGCCGCACGGTTGTTGAACACGTTTATCGGGAAGTTGTGTTATGACTCGGCGCTTCTTGTACAACCCTCGTCCAAAGACGTTGTGCCTGGATTGTCCCGGTCGCCAAAATGGACGTTGCGACATCAAGAACAATGCTGCTGCGTGCGTGCTTCCTGGCTGAGACAGTTTCATCCCTTGGACAACAATGCTGCTTTTCAAACAGAGCGATGAGCTCGCCTTGATCCTGCAACTATTGATTGGAAGCCGGGCCCTGTTCAGCATTGCCTTTTGTTTGCCCGAGGCATACATATGACACCTCGGATCGCATCGCGGCTCATCTTGAAAACCTGACAACGCCTCGCTATGCTGTTTTTAGGTATTGGAGACGTGTCTCATTTGCGGGCCTGCATGTCAACGTGTTTCACCTTCGCAAATCATGGCAGGGCCATTTAATGGCTCGGAGAGGCCGCAACGTCAATGCTTCATCATCTCCATTTTCATAGCAGAGATGGAAGCTCATCTAATGGTTGGAAACATCTACTGGACGGCCCCAACAGCTCAGGGTCTTGTACGGCCTGCGCTCGAAGAGGAAAAGAGTATTCTCGCCCCGGATCTCCAACTCCATTCGAAGTTGGGCTGCCAAGCAAAGCATCCGTCATTTCATGAGGCATAGATTACACCTTCTTAACAAGGCCCGAATTGGCGTGGTCAAAGCATCGAAAAGCCGGGCTAACAACAAACGGGACCAATTTCACGGTCTCCCAAGAAGCCACAGCTTCCTCAGCTCTGACAACCAGCAACACTCTTGTGTTTCTTCCAATGCCTCCCCGCAATTATGTCATGTATCATGGTTCTACCGAATCCAGGACCCTCCGTAATTTGGATGCTAGTCCCTGCTCTCCGGGCATCACCTAGATGGCCGGCCCTCTATTAGCTGGCTGCGACTGGTGTTGAGTATTATATAGCCTTGATCCTTCTCTGTCGCAGTCAGTCATGACTCTCATCGGCAGTCCTTGGTACCTAACGTTGTTGACCGACATATGAGCTCTTATTTCCTTCAAGATTTTGACACCAGTTAGTTCATCTAGACTCTTGCAGGTCGGGTTATTAAACAACACTCCCGTTCGTATTTATTTTTCTCTCGTTTTTGGCACTTGCCTCGTCCATTTTCTTTGGAATTCACCTGGTTTCTCAAATCCCTCATCATGAGCTCGTCGCGCAAGACGCGGATTGCTTCGAGCATGTCCAATGTCATGTTCACAAATGCGGTTTACTTTCCTAACTACCGGATATACCAAGGAGATACTCCAGGAATGCTCAACTACAGCTGTATCAACCACGTTTACTATGCCTACGCCAGTGTTTCAGCCGACGGCGGTGTTTTCGTAAGTTCTTTTCACGACTCATTTCAAACGTTTTCGGCATCTGGGGTACTGACTCGGAATTTGAATCTAGCTAAGTGATGAGTGGGCGGATGCTGGTGCACCTGTTGACGGTGTACAAGGAGGACTAGGGTCTCTCATGCACCTCAAGCAGAAGCATCCCCATCTTCGAGTTGTTCTGTCAATTGGGGGCGGCAACTCCTCGGAAATTTTTCCCCTGGTGGCATCTAGCACTCTGTTACGTGACAATTTTGCTAGATCAGCTAAAGGGCTTGTTGAGGCATCAGGTCTGGATGGAATCGACAGTACGTAGCGCTTGGAACGGATCTCCAGTTCTGACGGCGAAGCTAACAAAATGGTATCAAGTTGCATGGGAATACCCGTGCGATGTCCAACAAGGCTACGACTTTCTTGCACTTCTAGCAGCTGCCCGCATTCATCTACCAGAGGAGCATTATGTACTCACCGCTGCACTTCCTGCAGCCAAGTCCATCTTACAGTTCCTTGATCTAATGGAGATCGCCGAATACTTGGACTTTATCAACTTGATGGCCTACGATTTCTTTGGTTCGTGGACTCCAAAGGCTGGACATCATGCTCAACTATATGCTATGGACAAAGAAGAAACCTCAGCTTCTTCAGGGGTTTCTTATCTCATGTCCAAGGGGTTTCCCCCTAAGAAGATTCTGCTTGGTATTCCAACTTTTGGACGAAGCTTCCTTCACTGCACAGGAGTGGGACACAAATACAAGGGCGTGGGTGGTGCGGAAGATGGCACATTTGAGTACAATCAACTACCACGCAAGGGATGCAAAGAGGTTGTCGACAAACGCCATGTTGCAGCACACTGCACCGGGGCAGATGGCGGATTTGTGACGTACGACAACCCGGATACTGTTAAGATCAAGGCTGGTTTCTGCAAGCAAAAGGGACTGGGAGTGAGTAGCCTAACTATGGGTGCGAAGGCCTCGGTGTTGTGCATTCATGTCTTGAACATAAGAACACCGCGACTCCCACTTCCTGTCCAATTTCGTCACTGGATTGCTGACAATGTCTCCGCAGGGTCTCTTTTACTGGAACGGTCCTGCTGATTCCAAGGACAAGTCTAGGAGCTTGGTTGCGGCTGGCTTTCGCGCTCTTCATTCGTCCTGAAGTCTTTACCGCTCCTTCGACCACATCCTGCATTTTGCATATATGGGAGTGATACGGCTTTTATTTTTCGATAGACGGGCATATAACGGCGTTATTTGATCATATTCGATTCAATTTTCTACCTTGGATTTATGGAAAAGCGTTTACATTACGAAGGTATGCAAGGAAACCGGGGATTCTGCTGGAAAGAGTCAAAAATAGAGGCAAGAATATGCCATCGGGAGAATATATATATAGACAATAGACGGGAACGGCGTTTTTGGGGGCAGGGAACAAAGGCACTGGATGCCTGACTTCCGTCAAACCTAAGCTAACTTTAATGACTCATTGCCTAGTTCATTTGACCTCTTATCACCTTACATAGTGATACAAGACACACGGTGGCCCTCTTTTTCTATCCATAGTCGCCCAAGCACCGAGCTGATTCAAGGATGCAAAGGATCAAAGGCGGTAGGGCATGTGTTTGTAACATCAACGGTGAATTCAGGCTCCAAAGTGACCGTTTGGGCGACAAGAACGAGGCGCCATGAGGCTAGCGATGTACGTCAGAGTGCATTGACATAGATGCTGGCAATATAACTCTTCAGTGATCCGCAGGAGATTCTTGAGTCAGAGGGCGTACTTTCGGTGTGACATTCCAAACTGAGGTGGCGTTTCGAGGTTGAATTTGTCTCCTAGAAGTCTGGCCGAGGGATTGGAGCATCTTATACGCCTCCAAGGCCGGCCAAAGAGTCATCATCTAGGTTTTCCTCTCATCAGCTTTATGCTGCAGCAAATGGTTAGTCATTATGGTATTAATAATGTCTAAGTTGCGAGCTAGATGTGTTATTTGCAGTTGAGACTTGTGGCTGAGAGCTTATTCCGGCGGACAGAACCTGAGTCTCTTTGAAATCAGTCACATGTCGAGTCACGATGGGCTATGTACCCCTACAGGGAGCAATGTAAATCACAAAAATGACCAAACTTGATCTACTTGCACTTAAAAATCATCACTAGCTATGCGATTCACGATTACCTAGAGCTATCACTATATCAAATCATTTCAATTGATACCAGGCCTGGTTAAGTCGGTAAGAGAGTTGCGACCCAAGTATTGTAGGTACCTACCTAGTTGCTTCTGGTTAGACGTGCATTAGATAGTACCCACGTGGCGATAAGATAAAGAGGTCCTTCCGTCATCCCACGGCTCTACAGCCTACAGAGCTCGGCAGCTTAACACAAACAAACAGAGTAAAAAGACAAATCATCGCCGAATAAAGATGCCCCGGGACTGGACATCGTCTGCTCATCACTACAGAAGTCCAACAATACAAACATCCTACCAAGATGTCTGGAACCGATAGGGTTCCGTCTCCCCCGGAGGCTGCGACGGAGTCTTCTGTCCAAGGCCCGGATCTGGAGTTTTCCCATAATCAAACACCAGACGAAGAGAATGAAGCTATTGAGAGCACGATGCCCCCTTTCGAGCCATTGTTCACTCTCCTGACCAACTCAACTACAAATACTACTGTGCATCCTCGCGTCCACTACGTCTTCTCCGATGACGACCCTTCGATCCTTGCAGCTGTTGCTCAAGACCCGTCGCACCGACCTCTTGTCGTAGATCTCGCGCCAGCTCCCGAAGGCGAGTCCAACCGCTGGGCTGTATCGTGGGCCGCCAGTCTAACGCCCGATTTCGCCGTGACAAACTCAAGCGTAGCTGTCCAGCAGAGCGAGGGTGAAGAGAACGGAGGTGCTGGCGCTTTAATGCTCCGTGTTGAGGGCATCGAGCGCGAGCCCGTCGAAATGCGACCTGAGTCCCTACCTAGCTCGGGCAGTGGCGCCATAGGAGGGGAGGACGTCGATGTTTTAGCGGAAGAGTTCCGCAGACGTATGGGAGTGCTAAAGAAGGTGGTTGATGAGGCTGAAAAGAGGCGTTTGGTAATGGGACAGGATGAAGACATTCACGATGCAGAAGACTATGATGGTGCACCTGATGAAGCGGTGGTAGACTACGATGATGACAAGGGGAAGGCGAAAGCGAAGGCAGAGAATGATTGATAGGAACTCACTCGAGAAGTTCCGTTTGCTCTGATGATTTTGAGATTATGTATCGGTAAAGACCGAAACGTGCCATTAATAGTGGTAAGTTGTATACTGTCAATGTTTCCACCATGCTAACGCATCTACAGATTGTGATTCTACAAGATTAAAACTTTTGAACTTCGGCATCAACAATATATACAGATGACCTGGTAGGAATATGGTCATCACAGTTTCAGGTAGACCAGACACCTTTGAATATGAGTGATTACAACTTGGCGTATAGGGCTTGCCTGATACGTATGGATATCGAGCGTGTTAGATTGTTAATTAGTGATCGTATATTTGATCAGAGTCAAAACATGACGATGCATCAACACAAGCGAGGAAGCGAAATGTAATTAAAAGTTCATACTATAAACGCCTCGAACTAATGCAAAGAGAAAAGGAAATCAAGCGCCAGAAGAGTGGCAGAGTCAACCCCGGTTGTAAAACATAAAGAAAAAAAGACGGGCTATCGGGCTATAGCAACAGTTATGTTCCAAATCCAATGGGAATACGCAAAAACACAAATACAGCTCTGACACTGCTTTTACCTCCACACGATCCTGGCTCACCTCTCTAGAATGCGTACATGTCCCTCAATGAGTCCAAGTATCGCCTCGTCGTCATTCTCTCATCGTTCGACTTCTACCTAGTTCCGTGGTAGCTGAGGTAGATGGAATCGCCCTCCACCAACACTGTTGAGCAGAGATACTGTGTTGTCGGCAGCAACACGACGGGCTAAGCGAGCAGGTAGGACAGCTGTGTGCATAACAGGCAAGCTGCCAATGGCTGCCTCGATACTTCGCTTCTTGTTGTCGTTGTTCTGTCCCTTGATGACGAAGATGTAGATGAGAACAATAATGACAATGACAACAATGATAGCAACTGGACGAGTTAGCGAGAGCCTCACATCAGGTTGGATTTGCGAATACATACCACAGATACCCAAGCAGATCCACTTCTTCTTGCGTGTCTTGCGGGCAGTGTTGACGGCCACACCAATCTCCTCGTTACCCTTGTCGAGGTTCTCAACGACTTCCTCGCCCTTCTGTTCAATTTGGGTGACGGCAGCTTCTTGCTGAACGACGAGGGTGTCCATATCCTGAAACAACTGAGCCAGCTCAACCATCTGCTGCTCGATTTTGATGAGAGCCTTATGACGGTCTTGAACAGCGCTCAGGGCAGCACGGGCACGACCCTGACGATCGCTCTGCATCATGGCCTGGCTGAAGACCTGCCCTCCAGTGGTGTCCTCGACAGCAGCCTGAATCTCTTGCTCTGAGGCATCTGGGCGTACAATGCGGTACTGGCGGGCCATCTGATCCTGTGTGCGTTTTCGGAATTGCGACTCGACCTGCTGGTATTGGGTGATGGCAGCTTTGAGACGGCGGTCAATGCGGGTGACGTGAGGGTTGTTCTTTGGCGATTTCGCCTCGGGGTTAGACTTGACGGTGCGGACTCGCTCGGTGAGCTCGCGGTAGAGAGACATGGTATCCGCGGAAAGCGAGTCGAGCTGGCGGCTGGCGGCACTGGAACCTGAGCTATCGGCGTCGTCAAGAGTTCGCTGTTGGATCATGCGGAGCTGTTCCAAGTTCTGTTCAACAGTGTCGATTCCACGGTCGATGTCGCGGCACTCATTGAGAATGGCGTTGGGGTCGCCTTGGCCAAAGCCGCCGGCGTTGTGGGCAAGGGGGGCCATCTCAACGCTACCTATCCCTCAAGCCATGTCAGTATGTGGTGGAAGAGGACAACCATTCGAGTCCAAAATTCTCACCTCCATAACCCTGAGCGGGTGGGCTGTTGTAGCCACCGCCATTGCCGTAGCCATTGTTACCACCATAGCCCTGGTCAGGGGAGTCGTATGGATTTTGGCCACCGTATCTATGTTGGAGTCAGTAAGCATACCAAGTAAGCTATATGCAGTAACTCGAGCAAAACATACCCGTACTATAACAAATGTCAGCATATTATTCATGGAAAAGATTTACGAAGAAAATAGCAGGTCGCGATATGCGACAAGCTCAATTGATGTCGCATGGGAAACACTCGAAATTGGAGCGGGATCAACAGGAGCGGAGAGGATTGGATAGGAGGCGCGAACTAACACTCATTGTAATGACTGAGCTGGAGCTCTGTTGTGTTGTCTGTTTTGGTTTCGACGAATTTAACCCCCTTTCGCCAGAGGTTGGTCGTTTTTCGAGGATTGTCTTTGATTAATTGTTTTGGTCTCGTCGGTTTTCGAATCGAGTCGAGTTGCCAAGGAAGAGGTTTGGTTAGAGTGAGTGTTTCTCGTCGCGCAGCAAAGAGAAAGGAGTAAGGCTTGTGGATATACGATCAAAGAGACGAATGATCGAGACTTGGATAAACTACTGACGAGATAGAAAAAGGTGAAAAAGGAAAAGACGGCAAGTAAAAAAGAGAGACGAGTGAGACGAGGGAGGGTGTAGAGTTAAGGTCAGAAAAATAGGATCAAGGCCAGGTGCAAATGAGACGTGACGGGAGATGGCAAGGAAGACCCCAGCCAGGGCAGGAATGGGAATGCGAGCCCAGCCCAAGTGCGAGACGAGATTAGTGGAAGTGTTGAGTAGCAGCGGCAGTGGCAGTGGCAGAGCAGCACTTAGCCACTGAAATGTTAGCGGGCCTGGGGGTGAGGGTGGAGGCTAAGGCACTGGCGCTTGGACGCCGCTCACTGCCTTTAGCGGGCTAGAGATTACCTTAGCTTAGCCCTGTTCCGTACAAGCACCATGCTTACTCCGTATTGTGCAAGCCCCTTTGCTCTCTTTGCTCTCTTGGATGGCGATGCAGGGTCCAATAGTCGGGTCAAGAGATGCAAATCTGATTCCAGTTGCGACGCCTAGTGCACGACGGCTTCGTAGGAGACTCTGTTTCTCGGGTTGTTTTGGCCGAGTGCCAAGGTTCGCATCGTCATGATCAGCTTCGAAACAGCCCCTTCGGATCGTGCGCGATGCCATGATAAAGGTGCTCAAAACCAGAGCTGCAACAGCCAGAAACACTTTAAGAGTCTGGTTAATCATGCGACACTTAATTCAATTGGATGATCATAGAATGACACCGGAGACATGCAGCAGCCTAGCTATAAATGAGCTTAACATGATTTTGGCTCAGAGGGAGAACAGGAGACAGATTCAAGTCTACACGCTACCGCTGAGTAACACAATCGATCTTGCTATCTTATTTTGTCTGTCACCCCTGAACAAGGGGTAATCCCGAAATAATCACTGCCCGTCAATAGCATCGTTCATTGGTGATGCATTCTCCACTGTTTCATCCTAGGCGCTTGCTCTCCATTAATCCTGGTTTCTTCAGAGTCTGACTGAGAATTCTGTAACAAGTCTGGTGTTTTATATCCAATCTCTCTTTTGCCTCCGACTACCATCGCACCAACCGGCAGTATCCGACATCATCACCAAAAGCTTCAAGCTCTGATTCATAAACAAAGTCTCTGGTGTCATCCGCTAAGTGAAGCAATTGAATCCGTTCATCTGTAGGCTGACAACCTCCACCTGAGTGAGCCCTGCGATCCCGCCCTAGGCCTTCAGCTCTGCAAAATGGCGCCCACCCGGCCACCCTTTCGAGATTGACCTTGACCAGGCTAGGGGAGGAAAGAAAACACAGAACCTCGATCCTAAATGACAAAAGTACTTAGGTAATATAGTCTAAGCTTAGGATAGCTTTTGATGAGTTTATTTTGGCACCCTAAACTTAGGTTCGCTGTTTTCTTGCCCCCCGCGGGCCAGGGGGTCTCGAACAACGAACTTAAGCTTCGCCGCGTGGGTCTAGAGCGGCATTGCCAAGGAGCTATTCGTGGTATTTTCGGATTAAGGAACCATCCCGTCATTCATTTTGTCCTATCACTGGTATAGAGTCGAACACGGAAATGAATCCATCTATAGCATATCAACCTTATAGTGATAGCAACTCTTTTACTAGAGGATAAGTCGGGATATTTATATGTACCTCGTAATTTCCCGTTGCTTATGCCCTTGGCCAGCTCCACCGGCAAATGTATCCTTCGTCTTACTCTGCCGTTCAAGGGACGGGACAATTGACACCCTTCCAGCCATCCATCTCATATTTCAGCCGCAGAAACTTGCTGCGCAGCACAAACCAACAAGCTTCCCAAATCCATTCCGACGGACTCTACCATAGGCTTATTCCGAGAACCTTGCTTTTGAACAAACAATGACTTTGAATACTCCTATCATTTGCGGATCACACAGTTCCTACCAATATCATGTTATTTAGTTGCACATCTGTTAATGGTGACCCAATGTCTTGACTTCCCGGGGCCACCTAATGATAGTAGACCTTCTCCTTCCATCGTGAGACCAGCACATACATTCGATGCTCCATCCGATTTCAAAGACTATCACCACCACACCAAAACGCCCACATGTTGAAATTCCATACTCAAAGAACAGCATATGCAGACACATAGCTGACGCTAGAATCACCCGGTGTATCGACCAAGTTGCTGCGGTCATATTTGAGGATACGGAATCGCCCCTTGTCTTTGTTCTCAGGCTGCTTGCGTAGCTGCTCTAGAGCCGCCATCATGACTCCGATAGGGTGTCGTCCGCATACCGAATTACGGGTTTGTCGCAGAGTGGCAAGAAAAGCTTCATGAACACCACTCTCAACAGCATCCATGGCTGCTTCGTCTATGACTCTAATCGTCTCATGAATTGGGGGACCATTGGGTCTGGGGTCTTCCTTTCTCAACTGCGTCAGATCAGAAGGACTTTTCGTGGGCGAGTAGGGTAGGTAGCTGAAATGACCACCCCAATGACAGAAATCAGAGCTGACTATGAAGGCGTTCTCCGGGTCTTTGAGGTATGGCAGTAAAGCTCGTCCTATAACATTCTCGTCATCCCCGTTGTTACTGCCTACAAGCACAGGCACAATCTTGGGAAATTTTTCAGGCGAGTCAAATGACTCCTGACAGCGGAGATAAAGATATGGCATGTGCATCTCGAGAGAGTGTTCCTCAATCTCGCGGCGTTTGGGCATATTCTCCATTTCTAGTACCTCCTGGAGCTCTCTGGCCACTTCCTGGTCGATCTCCAAGTCGCCAAATGGTGTTGCATACTTTTCAAAGTTAGTGGCAGCACATCCTTCGAGATAGTATCTATGAGATGGACCCAGGACGATGACACGCTTGGCATGGCTCAAGTCAAGAGTCTTGTACGCCCAAGCTGCACACGGCCCAGAGAATGCATATCCCGCATGGCTGCGGCATATTATCGTCAGCTCAAGAATATATCAAAAGGCTTAGCAGGCAAACTCACGGCGCGATTATAACACGAGCTCCCGGAATGGGCAGTGGAACTCCGTCCAAACTCTCCGGGACTGCCGTTAGGTAGCTTTGCAGCTCAGTACGTAAATCTTTCGGTTTCTTCTCGTACCATGAGCCGGCCTTGTCTGCTGGTCGGATAGTCGTCATTTCGAAATGATGGGTTTTAAAATAAAATGACAGTTCTGGTGATGATAAACAAGAGTAAGTTGGGTAGGAACAGATCCATGTAGGTATGTCATGTCATAACCTTAGCTCTTGCCCCGCCTCATGTAGCGGGGTACAGCACGTTAGGCGCCCTCACGTTACCATAACCTACCTAGGTATCTATGGTTGTTTATCATGGTATGACCTCAAAATGGTTGGATGACAACACACGAGAGTTTGTTGATACATAGTTCTAGAGGCATCTGGCGCGCAGGGGTATGCCCAAATACAGTACTGACGAGAATTCGGGGACCTCTATCATGTCGTTGCTTCATGACACAAACAATAAGCATTGACATTCCACAGCTACCTTACGTATCTGTCAAATAAAACCACCATTATCAGTATCGTCGCAACTACGGTATCATAAATTGTGCTCATTGTTTGTATTGCTTGTATTGCCTGTCAGGAGTAGCCAATCTATTTAATAATCAATCCACGACCCAGGCATTATGACGACCTCTTGTTCTATCATCTGCCAGAACTCTTTTGCCATCCACTCAAATTCTGGCACCCAAACTATTTCCCATTCACTAGGGGTTGGACCAAACTTGAGTTCTAAGAGTCGGATCGGTTGCTGATGCCCTTGGCAGGCTTNNCCAACTTAGAACTGGTACGGAATCCAATGGTTGCTGTTCCACATCTTGCGACCTGAACGCTCTGGTCGAATAAGCGTAAGTCTCGCGCTCGAGACGGCAGCACGTTCCGTACTTCATTCCTCGATGCCTCGATTGCGTCTGAATCGAAAGCTGCGCGAAAGTGTTTGCTAATATTGATGGACTCTTGTTCTCCATAGAGCATCAGGTCAACTCCGCTCTCCTGCAAGATTGAAACCCACTTCTGGATGCGTCCCTGGAAAACATTGTCCCAGTGAAAGAAACTGACATCCGGTGACAGATAGCAAAGGGCTCCGCCAATAACTGAGATCAGCGGTGTGCCTTTCCAGGTTGGAACCTGATACACGTCCCAGGGCTGCACTATCTCGACTGTGTGTAAATCTTCCTGTCTGGCAACTGAGGCAACCTCCCGCACCAAGTGGCCCCATCCCTCATTATAGAGTGACATAGTCCACATGGCCCAACCTCTTATCCACGGAAGGACTTCATCCGCGAAACGGATACCGAATGCCACAGCTGCCGAGTGCATGAGTGAAACCCCGGTGCGACTTGACTCGCTAACGTCGAAGCTGGTGATCTTCAGGTCCCGTGCGATGAGGTAGGGGGGCGTTGTTGAATCTTGACAGTGAAAAGATCCAAGCCGGAAAGCTTCCAGGCGATGAATGAGCGGGCCATTATAGAAGTTGGGCAAGAATCTTTGCTGAAAGATTCTTACGTACTCATCTCCATAATCGCAGGAATTGTGATAGTCGAACATACGCAGAACCATGCTTGTCTCTGGCTCGTCGATATATGACTGAAATAAGTCTGCAATTTTTAGCCATATTTTCTCCGAGTGGTGTCGATCGGGATCGTACACTGGCGGTGCCAATGCACTCCTGAGAGTATGTCAGAACTTATCGCATGGCTATTATGTAGAACTTACGCTTGGGCAGTTTCGCCAACTTTCTCAAGCAAAGCTTCATGAAGCCCTAAGCTAAGTAGCAACTGGCACATGTCGAAGTTCTTGCTAGTCGCAGCCCACTGTGATACAAATGAGTAATTAATTCCAGCGGTGTCCAAGGTTGCTGCCATACATACAGAAGCGAGTGTCCATATTCATCTTTGTCGAACGGAGATGCTTTCCGGTTTCCGAATAGCTCAAGAACACCAGCCCTATCTCCTTTTTGTATTCTCTGAATAACATCATATTCATATGAAACGATGTTGTACACCCGATAGTTGTACGTCCAGCCATAGCCAGTTGGAGTCGATTGTAGTTCATATACGGACGATGAAAGCCAACTTGGCAGTTGAAGATAGGCCTGCCACGCACCAGTGGTGGTGGCATAGGCCATGGTGAAACGGCCAAATCTAGAAGCGGTATATTTCTTGTTGAGCTTTGCATTGTCTTTCGGGATGCGTGACAGTTGAGATTCATCAATCTCTATGACATCGCAGCGAGATTCATCTTGCATTTGGGCCTTGATCTGTGGCTGTTTCTCAAATTTAGAGCTTCCGAAATGGTCGTTGAGTGTTTTGGTGACCTGAGCTGCAATTAGATCAGGTGTCACTATCGAGATAGTCCTTGACGAATATCATCAGTTACTACTCAGCAAGCAAGCTCTGTATTAGTCCCCGTCATGCCAATACTTACAAGTCCCAGGCCTGTACGGCTAAGTGCAGCATTGATATTGCCTCCTTCAATCTGGTGACGAGTCCATCTGAGCTTTCCTTTCCAATGATTATCTTCACAGCGGCTAGCTTCCGCTTCAGGCCAGTCTTGGCTTCGAGTTTCGTGGATATATAATCTGCGTTTTTCCTAAGTGACTCTAGTGCCTCCATTGAATCTCGGAGGTTATCTTGCACCAACGAAAATCCAGGCAGCATATTAAAAGTTTGCTGGTTCGGATATCGTTGACCCAGGATTTCAAATATAGCTTTATAGCCTTGTCGATGTTTCAAAAGAAACTCCGTTTCTCGAGGTGGATCTTGGGCTTGACCTCACAATCTCTTCATCTTGATTATACATTTCCCGATTTCGGTCGATATTTGGACAAATGCAATAATACTTGCGGCGGCCTCCATTCTCAGTCGTGAATGAGACGATGAATGCTTATGATATGAGCCAACCGTCAAAACAAAGAATAAATAGCAATACGCAGTTGCTACAAATATGAGAAAACAGCCAGCTTCTATGGGTTGGACGAGTCATTTAAGAACGAGTTGTTAAATCCCAACAGACAAGAGCACTGCCTCTATTAACGAATCCCAATCAACAAGACTGTTGCCTTTGCTGGACAGTGTTGACCAACCAGCCTACTTGGTTAAGTCTATCCATGTCGCTATCCGGGGTTGAAAGGCGCGTAGAGTACCCAAGTGGCCATGGGAAAATAGGCGGCAAACCGCAGCACGTGTTGAATTATAGACGGGTGCCTTGGAATGTTCCACATCGTGGTCAGGCGGCGTGCCATGGCAGGCCTCCCAAATATGCCTTCCCTGTTTCCACTAGTATTCAATTTCCATGTTTTTGGAGACGGACAGTGAGTTAGATATAGGTATTCACAGTAGAAACGAGATGAAACAAAATTCTGTACGCATGAGGAGGCGCCCGGCGCTTGTTATAAGACGGGTACGGTTGCGGATGCGGGTGCGGGCCGTTGGACGCGCTAATAAACATCGTCGGCTCCACCAACTGTGGAATCATGAATAGCCCAGGTACAGTATGGAGATCTGTCTAACTAAGGTACCATACCCTACAGTTTTTGTCTTGCAATGTGAGATTGCTTGTGGCAGAAATAACACAGAGGATGATCGATTGTATATATCTAAGTATACAAGAGGTAGATTCCAATCTGGTGTAACTGATTTGGCACTCCGTCATTCATTCTTCGTTACCATCCATGTTTAGCATTGAATAAGTAGGATTGACGCACCTATCATGTTGGTGGTCATATATAAACAAAATTAAAGAGTCTTTGCTTCGTACAATCAGCTTAAGAAAACAAGCTCATCTGATGGAAAATTCATCTACCATCCAATGTAAGAATTCCGTATCGTGAGATCCCGCAATACATAAATACTTGGTCCCAGGGCACGCCTTGCAGCACGGCTCGTATTCCTTGCGTTGTGGCTTTTGGTGCAGTGTGCCCCTTTCGACAGTTGGCATGCGCCAGGCAAAGCTGAAAGACTGAGGCTGGCTGCATGACTGGGTTAAAGACAGCGGTATCTAACGCAAGGAGCCACACCGAAACGGTAAAGATGTGCAAAACAGCCGAGTGAACCAGCTAACCAGTTACCGTGTAGCCACAATGTGATATGTGGTTTGACAGTTGCCTCTCGGAAGAGCTGTAACTGTTCCGGGGATTTTTGCGATCAATATCAACTGGGGCTCGAATAATTGAACTGCCGTAAAGACGATCGAAACCCGCAGCCCAACGATTCGATTGATGCTCATCTAACGACAAAGCTCAGATGGGGAGCTTGAGCCGATGTTGTTTTCCTTGCGAGAGGTGGGAAAACAAGTATCGGTGGAGGGTAGTAACTTAGGATGGCACTATAGCGTCGGATTGCACAATATAATTGCGGCAACACCAAACATGTGTCGGAGATATCAAAATAATAATAGAGTGCCAAGAAAAGATTCACAGAAACTTCCCATGTTTCGAGTTTGCAAGTGTTGTTCCGTATCAAATGGATGCATTCGCTCAAGTGAAGTGGATTGGATGGAGCCATCCATTTACCGAAATCGGAGGCAGGCCCAGTGGCGAACGGGTCTATTGCCGAACCGGCTGACCGGACTCTTCCTATTGAACTTTGTTGGAATATCCCGAACCGAGTCGAGTATCTTTGACTTGAACTTCGAAGTCTGTTGTTTTAAAACCCAGCTCGTAGCTAGTCGAACTAAGCTTATACACAGTAAGGTAGGTAATGTTTTATCAAAAATCGCCTGGGTGCTAGGGTCCCTGGAGAGTATTGATTCACGGGCTGGCTGCTTTGAACAGAGGGCGCTGCCGTCGACAGTGGGCTAAGACATGCCGTTAACTAACGATTTATAGCGCCAGCCCTGTCTCACCTGTCTAAGGTTTTCTTAGTAGAAACTGTCTACGCTAATTGCGCTGCTAACTAAAAAGAAAAGAAAACAGGCATCCCAATCTGATCTAGGTAGGCTGGCAATGCGTCGCCCGCGACCGAAAAAGCTCTGTCACTGTGTTAGTCTCGATCGTCGAATGCCGTGCCGTTTTAACCATTGAATTGCCACTAAGAAATGACAAACTATGCAATTAAATTAATCAGCTCGCCCTTTGACTTGAGTTCCCCTTCGTCTCGTTGCTTTGAACCTGATGTTTCCTTTCCCTGTGACAATCTGTTGTACTTAACTGTACGACACGGGGATTTACATACCTGAGAAACATCTCTCACATTTGTGTAACCAGCCCTTGCTTGCCTGTCTGCAGCTCCTATCCATTCTCATACCTCCCTGGTCTAGGGATCAGCCTCCACTGTCGCATTCCGTCATCGTAACTAACCTAAAAGTCGCTGAAATCTCCTGCAGCCAGCCCGCGGCCTTTTCACTACCTTGGGTCCTCCCACCAGCTCCCGGGCTCTTTTTTCTCCATCTGCAACACCAACAAAACCTCACTTTCATTATCCTTTTCCCACGACAAGAGTGAGCACCCTCTTTTGGTGCTCGTGTCATTTCTTCGCCATGGGTATTCTTCAAAAAATGGCTTGGTCCAAGAGTACCAGGATCAAGGTGATGATAGCTATTGACACTTTGTTTTTCCTCGTCGAGATCGTCTCTGGCTTCCTTGCCCACTCGCTGGCTCTCATGGCCGATGCTTTTCACATGGTTAGTCAATCGCATCTATTTCGCGCTGCATGCGAATCAACGGATAGAACATCGGCTAAATCTACGCAGCTCAATGATATCATCTCGCTGGTTATCGGCCTCTGGGCTGTGTCCGCCGCACAAAAGACCTCCACTGACGAATTCACCTTTGGCGTACGTCTTCCACAAACCATTTCGCGCCCCCTTTAACGCCGATGCGCTTGTCTAACTGTCTTCTAGTGGGTTCGCGCAGAGATTCTTGGTGCCTTTTTCAACGCCGTTTTCCTTATCGCCCTCTGTGTTTCCATCGTCCTCGAAGCATTGACCCGATTCATCGAACCACCCGAGATCAATAACCCCAAGCTCATGCTCATTGTTGGTTCTGCCGGCCTGTTCTCCAACTTTGTCGGTTTCTTTGTCCTCGGCGGCCACGGTCACTCTCATGGACCCGCCGAACACGACCACGATCATGAGCATGGACACTCTCACGCCCACGTCCATGACGAGGAGGAGGGCAACGCCGGTTACCAAACCCAGGGCACTCTTGCAGACGAAAGTGGCCGTGCTGCTGAGGTTCTACCCGAGGCCGTGATCCGCCGTGCAACAGCTTCCAAGAAGTCCAACGGCAAATCCAGCGAACAGCGACATAGCCGAGATGCATCCACACGAGGCCGCGACTATCATCGATCCAGTAGGAGTGGACATGCTCGTTTCGCTAGTCTCGATGACTTGAGCATTCACCCAGCAAGTTTCCGGCAAAGCATTATCGAAGCTACGCGTGGCGAGACCAACGAAAGCGCTAGCGAGAGCGAGACCGACGCCGAGAACTCTCTGATTATGGAAGAGGACGAGGCGCATGAGGAGTCACCCCTTCTCAAAGACGTTGCTAAGAAGGGTTCTTCCCTTGGTCATAATAGAAAAGGCTCCCACTCCCATTCCCACCCTCGACGACCTAGACGGGACTCGAGCGTTCATCATGGTCACCACCATACTCTGCCCAAGAAAGCTGGCAAGAAGGACAACCACGGCCATAACCACGCTGATATGGGTATGAATGCCATGATTCTCCACGTCATTGGAGACATGCTTGGCAACATAGGTGTCATGGTCACGGCTCTCATTATCTGGCTGACGGACTGGCCTGGCAAAGTCTATGCTGATCCCGCCGTCTCTCTCTTCATCACTGCTATTATCCTCAAGACCTGCATTCCTCTCACCCGAGGCACCGCTCGTGTTCTTTTACAAGCCACTCCTGAGCATATCAGCGTCCCTGAGATTAGACAAGACATCGAAGCTCTTCCCGGCGTTATTACCTGCCACCATATTCATGTCTGGCAACTCTCAGATACCAAACTTGTCGCTAGTATGCACCTCCAAGTGTCTTTCCCCATTGATTCTCACAGTGGCGAGAAGTACATGGAGCTGGCTCGCCGAGCTCGGAAGTGTCTTCATGGGTTTGGCATTCACAGCGCTACGATACAGCCCGAGTTCTGCTTCGACCAGAAGCACTCACACGAAGCAGAAGCTGCTGCTCTGTCCCTAGACGGTCCTGTGGATATCAATAAGGGTGATAGTTGCCTCCTTGAGTGTATCGACGACTGCCAGGCCCAGGGATGCTGCCCTGCCGACTCGTCGTCCAAGGCTTCGTCAACAAGACGATGTAGTCAATCGTCGCACAGCGCTACCAGCCCTCATGCGCACGATCATGACCACGGCCACGGTCACGATCACGGCAACAACCACCAGCACTAATCCACTACCCAGCACATCAGGTTTTGTTCCGGGCTTTGCTTGAAGTGTGTTTTTGGCCCTCGGCAACCGCCCCTAATTTCTGTCTTTACTACATACTACGAATAATTTCTCCTTGGTCCTTAAACTAAAAGGGTTTGGCGTTCTATCGTGCGGGAAGATAGACTCTCTAATATGGGGTAGTCTTATTGTTGAGCAGCATTTGGCACGAGAATATGTGGTATTCGAGAGGTAGATGGTACCTTTTTTTTTTTTGTTTTGTATGATAGATAGTGGTAGGCATCACGCGGATTGGAATTTTCTTCTTCTCACAGCATCTATTCTCACTGTGTTTTGCCATGAACGGTTTTTAGCTTGCGCTGTTGTGCTCTTTCTTGAGCAAGGATGTGTATTCGAGCTTTTCCTGCGCAATATGGCATCGTCCGTAGAGGCATGATATTAATCACTAGCAATGCACGTCTGTTTATTTATTTATTTTGAAGATATCCTCCAGGTAGTACATACTCAATTTTCTCATTCATAAAGGGCGACAAACAATACTACGCTTGCGGCGGAAGAATGAGTTCATCACGGCTCCCAACTTCGATGACGCCTGCGTCACCCTTGAACAGATACTCCACGCGAAGAGTCTTGTCCAAGCCCGGCGCTGGGTCCCAGAATCCTGGTAGGCGACTCTTGCGCACGCCATGGGGGATCACTAGGGCTGGGCCGCTGGAATATGATGATTCGTTGATAAGAGCGGCAACGGCGATTGTGACATCGGCAACGCGATCGCTTGTTGCGAGGATGCCGTATTCATCAGGGATGCCGTATTTAGCATTGAGGATAACGAGACCACCAAGTGTCATCTGACGCTTCTGGCGACCCTCTATTGGATGTGCGAGGAGTGTTGTGATGTTGTCTGCCTCGTATCTATGCCGAGCAATGGCGACTGGTGCCCCAGTTGAAGAGACATCTGAGCGAACGCGGCGATGAGATCGTGAAACTCGTTGACGGCGACGATAGCCGAGACCAAGCTGCACTGCCGCAAGTCCAGCAAAGGGTACGGCGCCAGCCCAGAAAAGGACACTAGACCCAAGAAGCGACCGTGGTGCTATGAGAAGCGGGACACTGAGACGCTGACCAAGGCGGGACCAGTAGACGGAGAGGTGAAGGTTGTGCAGACTGATGCCGACTTCAAGGCCAACACGCGCAAAACGGCCAACAGACCACAGGTTGCGGAGGGCAAAATACTGGTCCTGGAATGTGTTGGAACAAAGCTCTGCCTCCACACGGGCTGAAGAGGGTAGACCAGGATCCAGTGATGTCGGAGGAGTTTGGAAAGGTAGAGTCAGGTCTTTGCTGTATCGGACAGCGCCGGCCAATGAAGTTGGTGTAGCAGATGCAGAGACTGCCCAGCTTCCATGCTTGCAAGAATTAATCTCGTAGTCGAGACCCCTAATACCGCCCTCATCGCCAGGAGAGTCCGACGAGCCTGATACAGGTAATCGATCTGATCGTCCTGTACGGAAGCCTAGCTCAAGGTTCGGGGTCGGTCCAGGGGCTTCGGCGTTGAAGAAGTCTGGATTGATTCTTGAGTGTTCAGAGAAAAAATGAGAGTATTGATTGGATCCAAAGCCCCAGTCGCCACTGTCTGCGCGCAGGAATCCTGTTCCGTGTCGCAGATTCTGGTAGAGTCCTAGAGCAACACGCGGTTGAATCGACGAGGAATCACGCGACGATTGTATACTAGCCTCGGCTATGGTTGGTTCTGAGAATTTGGGGAGGAGAAAGTGATGATAAAGACGGCTTGTGACGGAGAACTCTGGCAGAACATCTGACTCGAGCTCAACAGCAGTCTTGATCCACCTAAGCTTATCAGGGGACGATGAAGGCGAGCGGTTCAAAAACTCTTGTCGATATCGCAGAGAGGCCAACGGAGCGAACTTATTCTCAACGAGTTGTATGAGTCTCTGTCTGGTGATTGGCAGGGGTAGCAGAGGCTGATATCGATCGTACAAGAGTGACGTTGGTACCAAGGACAAATCCCGTGTAATGCCGTAGGTAGATCCAGTCACAGTCACAGTGGGTGTTGCGACTTGGATTCGAGGCTGTGATGGACTCTCGATTGTCTCCTTCTCTTCCTTTGAAGCAAGACTTGCGAGTCGTGTAACTTGAGATTGAAGAAGCTTCTGAAGTGCTGGTAGGTTGACAGTGACGGAATGACTGAGAGAAAAGTCAAGGATTTGCAGCCCTGAGGCGCCATGTCCCGACCCAGAGGCATCAAGTCGAATTCCTAGATCAGAGCTTGTCTGTATGCCATTCTGTAACCGGTCCCAAACAGCTTCTTTAAAGGCAACTTCGTATGCTGATTGCGAAGCGCCTGTCTCTTCAGCTTCCAGGAACTGGTCTAGGTCATACTGAGCTCGTCGCGCAGGGTCAATGAGTGTTTCGAAGGCATCCTGAACACGGAGGAATTGCTGATGAGCTACGGGGCGCAAATGCTCAGGATAGCTGTCCGGGTAAAAGAGGATAAACAGACGGTAGTATGCGCTCCGGATCTGCTGTTGCGACAACTCCGAAGTGTCTCGTGGGAGACAAAGTAGGTCGTAAAAATTAGTGTCGAGGTCCTCTGCTCCAAGTGCTGGATCTTGTGTATGAGGCACAGGTCCGTAGCCTCCTTCAGTTGAGCTCAAGGCAGCCTTCTCATCGAGGTCTGGATCTTCCGTCTCGGAAACAACACTCGTTCCACGCTCATAGATCGAACTAGCATCATCGTCCCAGAATGCGAACTCCTGCTTTGTAGCAGCGAACTGTTCATTGAGGGAAAAGCGAGATGGAGCAGCTCGAAGAGCTTGCGCAGCAGCTGGGGCGCCTGAAGACAGGCGGTGCTCATCCAAATTGGCTGAAGAGCGCACTGGAGAGTTTCTGGAGACGCCACGACGAGGACGAGCGCGGGGCACTCGAAGACTTTCGCGGCGGGTGTCTCTGTCGTGGGGCATGGTGTCTGTCTGTCTGTCTGATTGATGGTGTTGAGAGAGAGGCAGACGACTAACTCTCCATTAAGAGAGGACAGAATAGAGCGAGTGAGGACTACAGATCAAAATGATAGAGACGTCACCGCTTCGGACTGATGGCAGTGAGTGAGTAAGTAATTCTCCAATCACGATACACAAGAAAGCGGATGGATCATTCAAAGACCCCTCGCACGATCCCGATGTGGGTTGATCCATTGTTGGGAGTTGGAGAAGTTGTTAGGCCACTAATGTAAGCACCTACTGACGCAAAATACAGGGGTTTTGTCCTAGAAGTGTACGTATATTGGCAAGGAGAATTGAGATTCACCATCTAGGTATTTATCAAACTCTATATTGAGCTTATGGAATAAAACAAAGCTACCAAAATAGCAAGTAATGAGAGTAATAACACTTACAGCTGTGCCAGCCCCATTTTCCAGATCCACGATGCCCCCAGTCTTTTCAGGGACTCTCACTCCATTGAGACAAATTGAACAACATGTGGCAGGTTTAAGCGTGGATAGTAGCGGGGTATTTAATTCTATTGTTTCTGAGACTGCTCTTGTTTTACTGGGAATTTCTATTGGATTATGTCTCTGATAAATGCCCGACTTGGAGTCAGTTCGTGTTTGCATAGAAATGAAACATCGAATCCATACTCCCCACATGTTAATCCATCCATACCTAGATAGATAGACCTTCAAATAACAGCGTTGCCGGGCCATCTCGTACAACCATTATGCCCACTTGAAATGACAAGTAACTTCCGATTACTATCAACCATCACTGTCCTCAGAAATGGAGTGTCTCTTGGTGGCATGACCGAACCTGTGGAACGTAGCATCAGTGTTCGATAGCACGGTTCGCGATGTCATGCGTTTCATCGAGCTAAGCAAGGATTCCCCAGGGTCAAGGATAACTATCCATGCCCTTAGCAGGTTGTATTATTGTTGAAACGAAACTTCCTGCAGTGGGAGCTGTCCAAGTCTGCCTATAATCAACTCCCTCGATCAACTGTGTAATATCGTAAAGATCTATTGAAGTTACCTTAGGACGAGGAAACCTATGCTCTTGAACTCGAGGTGCCAAAAATAACTACCTATCCACGTAGCCTAAACTCCCCTAAGTCCCTTTACTGTTTGACTAAAGATCATGAGTTTTTTGGCCTTCCCTAGAATCCTCAATGGATGATCTATCGGTATGGCTAGTGCTTAGAACTTGCACAATACCTTCGATCAAAATAAGTAGCAAAAAGTCGGCAACATGTCAAATGACCCAGTATCGTAAGGGATTACTGTTCTCTACGGCAAGATTGCTACAGTAAGGAGCTAGAGTTATATTCAGAAGATAAATATTAGTACCAAAGGCACATTTAAGGAATCAAATGGTTTCTAAGGATTCATAATACCATAGCCCCTTTTGTCAGTCTTGTACAGGCCCTCATATGTTCAATCATTCCTATTAAGCCATGCTCCCATTGGAGATCTTTCGAATAGTTTTCAACGGAGAATGCGCCTGCCAAAAATCTATCTAAAGCTTGTAAAGACTGTGGCGCTACAGTATATATCCTCTTAAGAGTAACTGGAGACTCAGTGATCCTCATGACACCTCGTTCCTGATGAGGCTGTAATGCATCAAGACTCGCAAACTAGGTAGTCTTCACCCATTACAGGACACTGAGGAATGAACTGAGAGATCTTGCATATCAATTATCCTCAAGTCCTTATAGTTCTCAAAGTCGAATTCACTAGCACTCATCTTCATATCTTATTGTGTCGCCATCGGTCAAAACGAAAAGGGGTCGTGGCGATCACAGTCAAGTTTGAGTTATGTCGATATAAGTCCATTCGTTCCACTACCCTTACAAGTTTGTTTCGAAGTTGGGAGAAATACTCCAAATCTTCCATATAGCCAAAGCTGTTTAGTCAGTGCTTCCTGTGTTTTACCCATTGGCGAGTCTACAGTATGTCTGTTATGCCAACAGATTTTCTCCCTTATGACTGACTACCGGTGCTGTAAATGTTGTCGAGATCCAATTCTGAAGAATTCCATTTGCCCTCCTCATTACTTTGAATAGGGATATTTGGCTATCTTCTCGTCACTTGCCTCTTTGAAGGTCCCTTGTCGGGGACTCTTCAACCGACAATCATAACTTCACCTTCAGCCTCCAACAAACCATCACGACATTTAAGAGGACATTTTAATCAATAAACACATTCTGTTTCTGTTATATTCATAAGGAGATACCCATCGAATCATATCCGGTATTACTGAATTGCTAAATACTGTTCTTTAAGAATCTGCAATGATCAAACTCTTCTGACACTCGCTCGTTGCTAGAAGATTCTTCCTGGGAACCCTGGTTATATAGTATTTATAATGACCTGCCGCTTATCTTCACATCTATTTGGTGTCATCTGACCTCAACTATGTCATCAACTTGTACATCGATGCCATCGTGAGGTCAGCAGGGGATGAAGAATGTGAATACAATACAGTGCATTTTATATTGTCAAGGTATACCCTCGCTCTCACATGTACACTTTTGCCTCATTCAAGAGACGACCTAGTATTAGGAGTACCTGAAGAACCGTAAAGACTCCATGAGAGAAGCTTTGCACGCTTGCTGGGACAAGATGTTCGCCGTTGTAATTATGTTCAGTATTAAAGAGCAGGTCATGTACAAGATTAAATTTCCCTTGGCCTATTTCCATATCGTTAACTCGGTAGATCTTGTCATTGTTTGCGGCTTGACACGTTATCATTCTACCTTTTCCTGTAAAGCTTGGCTAGAATGAGACCACATGTTCAAAAACTTTCGAAGGGAGAGGTGTCCTATTATGTTTCCGATTTCGTCAAAATTTCATTTCATATCTATAATAATCAAGAGTATTCAACCCTAACGAAGGGGTGTGGGCTAAGTTGGTTATGTAAGGGTGGCTCAACATGAAGTTACTATTGCTGTCGAAGCTCGACTCAGGGATAAAGATACTTCACCAGCGTCCACATCCACACTTCCACAAGACTTCTGGGTCCTCATTAAGCCATGAACTAATTCAAGTTAAGGGCTATGAGGCACAAATACTATTATTTAGCAGTTGTAGCGCATCGTTCAGATGTTCTGCGTCCTATCTGTATGATCGTTCGGGCTTTAACCTCCAGCTCCAACCTCAAATGCACCATGCTGAACTACCAATTACATACGTATCCCCTCACTCGCTGCACTATGCCTCACTAATATAGATTGGATGTATACGTATCAGTTTACCTCTACATTGCCTGGGTCTGGGCTTGTGTCGTTCATCTTGTTTAGCAAGCCCCGTGGAAGACACTCACCAACTCACTTTGTCACGGCGTCAAGGCAGTCCTATAATGTGATAGTCCAGTCCACATACAACTTATTTACCTCCAGTTTCATATTCCAATGTTCTCAGCTACGTCTGAATAGTTCTATCACCGCTTTTGGGTCAGGCTTCTAGGGACACATCCAAGTATCTCAACACACCTCCTCAAGTCCAACAATTTCCTTAGACCCCTGAACGGAAGAATGATGGTTGCACCCAAAACAACGTGAGAGCATGTCGACATCGTCCATCACACCTGTCAAGTTATCAGTGTCGATTCTGACGGTGTCGATTGGGGCCACGACAACGATTCTCAGCGCTCCAAGACACCAATCACAGCGACGACCCAGCTATCGGGAGCAGCGCACAAGCCCTGACAAGAGAAACTCGTGGCCGCAGCTTGGGTCGAGCTGGAAGGGCGGAAAACATGCAAGATTTTAACCATGGGCGCTCCTCGAAATGGCATTGGCCAGGCTGTACCCTGCTGACCAGTCTCGAACTGCAAGGCCGATTGTCTGTCCCTGCGAACCTGTTGGCTATTTCCTTTTGGCCTTCCTATCTTGTATATGCAGTGTCGGGATGATCAGTAGAGACATAGTTAGCTCTTTGGGCGTTTCGGCAAACGTTATGCAGCCTAACATAGAGCTTGGAATATTGATTCACAGACCGATGAATAACAACAACCTGATCAGAGATGAGTGGTGTGCCCAGGTCTACAAGCAACGGCCCGTTGCATACAGTGCAGTCCCTTCACAATCAAATAACGGAATCTCTTTCGAATCACCCGCGGGCCGGAGCGCCAAACCCGTCCATCCTTCTCGCTTGCCCTGGCCTCGAGCAGCGAATTGCTTAGGCTCTCTCGATACAAGGGAGCTGAGCCGTAACACCTGGAGCCGCCGATACCAGGCCCTTGTGCGAGTTCAGGGTATGTTTCCCGTTCGTTGTACGAGACACAAGAGCCCTGGTACCACCCTGTTCTGTGTGCGACGTCATACAGCGGCTCGTGAACGAGTTCAACGACATGCGTACGCTCAGGTCGCTCATAACGGGCGGCGGCCTGCAATGCGAAATGCAAATCATCTGCAACAGAGTGATACTCGAATGACTGACCGATTTCGCAGCAGCGAACGCACGCAGCCCTACAGAATATGCTGGCAATGCGTCAGATTAGGGGTTATGTCGGAGTTGCTACTGTAGCCAGGGTGGTAGCGAGATGAAGGTCAGGTCAGGTCAGGTCAGAGAACAGCAATGATTGTCCACCCACATTAAGCAAACTGGGCCCCAGAGCATCTGTGTCACTATCACATTCAGGGAGACAGACAGACCTACCTACGCTATTGTTTGCTCGGCCTAGTTTCAGTTGAGCAAGTTGGAGCATCGATAAACAGAAAACACCGCAAATGAGCAGATTTCCAAGATTTCGATATCTACATCTCTTGGCAGTAAGACCTGACAGAAAACAATCGCCGATTGAGGACGAGAATCGCATGCATGCGGGTCCTGTGCTGTACAGTAGTATACGTTTTAGCTGCTTAATGTACAAGGATTGCTCACAACTGTTTCAGCTGCATTTCAGAAGTAGCATATCAACCAAGAAACCCTTCTGGCAGACGAAGAATGGTGTAATTCATGATAGCGTGGCCGTATCCTCATTCTCAATTGGGTCCAGCAATCAACTTCTAGGATCATGGATAAAGAGAAGCGTCAAAACAAAGAACCAACAAGTAAAAATGTCAGCCACACTAAACAACGGTGCGTCTTTAGAGGTCAGCCGGCGCAAGTCGACAATGGCGCCATGGTTGTTGCAAAGGGAGGGGAAGAGTATCGGGATCCTGGTCATCCTATCGGAGATTTCAACAATTCGGATATCGATCTTTCCGATACACGGTTTGTTTGTTTACTCGAGTCAAGAGCGTCAAATCAAAAGCCGTGTCTCTGTAGATAGCTTCAAAATAACCTGTTGAGACCCTTGCACAGTCGCATCGTGGCGCAGCGTACATATGATGCATGCATAGCTCGACGCCGAATGCGAACAGATCTCTCTGCCTTGCAGAACTTGGTAAACAACTCGATGCCTGCCCCTCTCTCTTGTCGTTATAGCAGATGTCCTCTTGTTGAAAAGCGACATTGTGTTGTCGATGATAGCGCAAGCCACAACAAAAGCCTCAAGCCATTCCGCATGCTAGACCGCGCCATTGATCCGCGTATGGAACCCTCCATAACCAAAAGCAGCAAGCCACAGGCTGAAGAACCCCTCTGCTTTGAAGCCTGTGTTCGGTCTGAGTGCTTCACCTCGGTCCACTCGGCTTGAGTTGAGAGCTATTTTTGATATAGGCAAGTTACATCGCACGGTAATAGAGTTGATAAAGTAACATGGGGTATTGTGGAATTGGAAACAATCAAGAAAACTAGCGTTGACAACGCACGTTCTGGTGTTTGCTGATACCCAAGCACCTAACAAAAACACCAATAGGCAAGTCGTAGATGAGCTGATAATTGAGGTATTAGTCTCCTACCCTGAGCCATGCTAGCCCATCTCAAAGTCGACATCTCACCGACAAATGGTTAAAAAGCACAACTTGTAACTATTCATCTGACTCGTCTCTCCTTTGAAGTGATTCTCTCCTTACTGAGGCCTTGCAGTTAAGGTTGTCGCTATATAGAGTTCGAGACTTTGAAGGCTTCATCTAACTCTCCGGAAATCGAAATCTTTCGTGATTCTTCAGAACCCTTGGACTTAATTGACTTGGCTCTCACATCGCGACCAATATTCCCACAAGAACCAACCTGCAAAAGTTGCTGGGATGAACCAAGACGACGAACCCGAATGACCGCCGCACGAGCCCCCAGCTCTGAACAGGGACCCCGGCCAAAGGCTTCAAGTAGGTAAACCAGATCGCGAGAGGAAAAATTGGTCCCGATTGGGATTTTCTTCCGCGATTACGAACTTGGTTTTACCTCTTAATCTTGCGACATATGTGGCCTATATTCAGTTCCATATTCAAGTTGACCAAGCTCCGCAGGACACCCAGGTGACTGAATAATCCTTTGATAAGACAAATCGACATCATCCTTCGGCCTTGCCTAGGCCTTTGGTGGCTGTTGTTGGAGATTCCAGCTTGGCTAGTTTCCCGATTTGGTGTCTCAAAAAGCAAACATGAAGAACTACCTGACCAACCAGGGGCCACGAACCAATCTCATCATCGATTTCGAACAAGGCCATGCCCTGTCAACTGTCCCAGCACCATTGTCCGCTCACGAATCAATTGGTGATCTTATTTTCAGCTTGTTGACTTTGGCCAAGTTTCACCGAACCAGAATGATCCTTTCGGTCGGTCTTATTCCGGTAGCATCCGACAGCTGAAGATCGTCTTCTTAGTCGATCATGTCCATCATGCTGTCAAGCGGCGAATGGCGCACTGTTCGCAAGATTCCCATCAGATTACGGATCAGCCATCACGAGAGACCAACGGTAACAAGCCATTCACATGCGCTGCATGGATCTACAGAGGGGGCATGTTCATGTCAACAACCGACATGTCGATTCTCAACTCTGATAGGATGCTCGGTGATGGCCTTCCTCACAGCCTCCCACATCCAGCTGACATCTTGAGCCATTAACCTAACTTGGTCAAGGGAACATGATTCCGCAACAGGACGTAGGGCAGACCTGGAAGCGAAGCGGCGGCTATCAACCTAAAGTGACCAGGGGTCAATACTCGGAGACGAACCATTGACTGCAACTCGTCGTCATGAAAACGAAGGCAGCAAAAAACCAACCCTCATTGGGACTTCTCACTGGATGGCCGGTTCTTGGTTTGAGATCCAAGATCGTGGTTCATGGTCAGCAAAATGCCACCCTAGCTGCCTAGTCACTCGCATATGCCTCTTTGGGATGCAGAACATATCCCACTCGGTGTTTCTGAAGCTTATCTCTATGTTTGTTGTTTATTGTTGTTTTAAAACTGAAGTCGCGCGCGATACAAACCCATCGTCCGCGGCAACATGACGAGACAACTGTCAGTGTGCCTTGCTTGGCATGTGATGAGACATAACCACAGAGGGGCATGATAACTTGCAACAGTAATCTGGGTAACTTGCTGGGCAAAGGTTTGTTCCTGGTCGAGCCCGGCAGAATTTGGTACTGTGACCTCTTAAAGACACGTCCACCCGCCGCCACTTGACCGCAGACACGAAAGCGTGAGGGCATCGACAACGAAGAGGTGCGGGGAAACTCCGAGTGAGACTGGACTGCAGTCCAAGCTCTACTGGTGTAGCGGGACTATCAGATTCCATGTTACACACATTGTAAGCGGGCAGCTCGGATGGTAATACCAGCCAATGATATCGCATAATCGCATCCCCGCGAAACTAAGATTGCTGTGGGCACTACCCTGGAGGGGCAGCAAAAACACATGGCGTCCTTGCAAAACTCGACGACTTCGAGATTTGTTGCCTGCCGAAGGGTCCATTGAGACACGACTGGTGGAATATCAACCCTGGCATCAATCTCACATAGAGATGGGATAAAAACAAGTATGTCGCTCCTCTTGCAATCAAATAAACATATACCCAGCATCAACCCAACAACCGCGATATGCAATAAGGGAACTGAAACACGAATGAATATAATGCAATAAGATCGTCCATAGGAACCAGCTTTTCATGTGAATAGAGGCGAGGATTGACTTCAACCAAGACCTTGTTCTTTGTCGGTGGCAGTGGCTCAGTAAGAGGCTCAATGTCTGGCCTGGTATCAAGGTCTACGGGACCCGTGGCCAAATACAGTTGAGCAGGCAACGTGAAGTTATCACAAGATCTCTTCCGGATCAATCGGTGTTCTGGAACCTTTGAAATTCCTTTCACTGGCGGTTGCCGGCAGTATTTGACAAATAACGAATTTGCCTGCGGGGACTATGACACGACTGCCGATGGTGTCTCTTTCGCCATCGATCGGGGTGTTCAAGCTGGAGCATTACAAGTAACACCGAGGACTAAGGATGGTTTGAAGCAGCTTAACGTCAGAGACGCTGTGCGAAAGAGGAGCACGAGAAAGTTTTTTTCAAGTAATAGGCGGAGCTTTGTATGAGGTTGATCAGAGATTTCGTGTAATCGCCATAGCAATTGATAAAAAATTGCAAGGTTGGGTTTTTACCAAGCGCCGTGAAACCCGTGGTGATGTATTTCCGACCAGCCTTGGCACTGCATAAAGTTGCAAGTCAAGTGGGTATCGGGTTTCCTTTTCCCCTTGACTTTTCTCCCTTGCTTGGAACCATTCAGATCGATGGATTTGGTTCCTTCGGAGGCGTCATGGATCCAGTTAGTCTGGTGCTGTAACCTTGCGTCGCTGTGGTGAAGAAGCGAGGGATGGACACTTATCGAATTCACTGGGCCCAGGCCGCTAACTAGGAAATGATTCAGCCGACAGCCAAGCCAAGCCAATATCCGCATAATCACCAGTCACGAAACACATAACGGCGCAGCGGAGCTGTTGAGGCGTGCACAAGAGACGAGATGAGCATGTATTAAAAAAAGAGGAGAGTCTAGAGACCCAAGAACAGGCTTCTTTCGCGTAAAAATGGACCCTGAAGGTACCGTATCTTAGCGCGTCACGACCCGACGCGTGGGGAGAAGCTACGCCAAAACGAGAATGGCTGCCCAGGTCTTTCAGCCTCATTTCACTCAGAAAAGGAGTCAAGTGTGTCGTCACTTGCGCGGGTAGCTCCGCTTTGTGGAAGGCTTCTGGAACATTTACACCTTAGCGTCATTTCAAGTTGGAGCCTGGCACGTGCACTCGTGTCCATTTTGTGTAAATCTGGACTTCTCTGTGGATAACCTCAAATTGCAGCGTGGTCGGGGACGAGGATGGAACCTCATCGGGTGCAGCAACAGTACCACTCTGTCGGTCGAATCAACCCTATCGTGAAGGGATCTTACGTACTGTAGACGGTAGACGGCACTTGTTGAGCGTATGAGGGGCTCTGAATCCATCGCCGCGGGCCGGACGGGAACAATAAGACGAAGAAAAATCCACTACGAACCACTTGGTGACATGCACCAGTCGTAGAGGCCCGGGCTTCAATCCTCGGATGGCAAAGATCTCTCCCACGGTGCCGTCTCGGAGAGTGGATGTCGAGAGTGCAACCAACGGGAACGAGGCTGTTGATAACTAATTCGAGGGGGGCCGCCTGTCTCAGGCGATGAATAGACGGTGTCTAACCCGCTATTTGTTGGTCCTGGGCTCAATGCAATTTCGATGGTCCTTGCACAAGTGAGAACCGCAGCATCCGCCAAGTGGAAAATATGTAGTCAGCGATTGCCGGCGGCGACAGCTTCATCAAGGTGTAATAAAAAATCTGCATTCGGCGAGTTCTGCGAGGTGATGGAGTGGTCGATGCAGACTCCATCGTGACCAACCTCGTGGGCGTGAGCATGTGCATTTCTTGAATTTTTAACTTCCTTTTTTCCCAAACTCCCCTCACTGCGGCCAAGGTGGCTCCTCATCTCACGCGTCTCGCAGCAACCCATGTACGTGGAACGTGTTGCGAGCTGCAAATCATCGCCAAAGCCCGCGTGTCTCTGAGGCGTCTTTTGGCGTTTATTTCCATCAGAGACAAGACACGTTTAAAAAGGAAGGGGAAAAAGTTACGGGGCTTCGGAATGGGGGCACGGGCAAGGGATGGGGTTGATCTCAAGTTGATCTACTCCGTACCTCCGTAAGGGTTCTTTGGTTAAGTGTCGAGAACTACAGGCATTATGAGTGGTGTCAGCATGAGTATCATCGTCTCGGCTTGGGCGTAATTCGCTGGTAGAGCCAAGGCGGAGGCAGCAACGCAACACTATGCACCACAGCAGGGCGAAGCGAGGGATGATGCATCACCAAGAGAAACAAGACGTGGAGCCAGTAAACCGAGCCGATATCATGTCGTTGACGCCATAATTAAGCAACTCGATCCGAGACTCTCGTGTCTCGCACCCTTTCACCCTTTAACCCTTAACTCTGCAGTAGCCACAAGCACCGAGCCAACCTAACGCGCTCTCTCCAAGTTTTACCCTAAGCCAGGGGAAAATCAGAGCATACATACAAGGTGATGCTCTAAAGTGCTTGCACATCCTGACATATTGACGTGCCTCAAAAGCTTGCCATTGGCATTCTACAGCAGGTAATAGCACTTCTGCAAGCCTGCTGCAGGCGTGCCGTCCTTTAGGACTCGTTACCCGTGGTGCTAAAGTCGCCAGTGGTGCAAAAATGGAAACCGGCGCCGCCACCTCACACCACCGAGGTTACTCATCTGTGTTACTTTGACTGAGGTATCTTGAGG
Organism: Fusarium tjaetaba; assembly: GCF_013396195.1. Taxonomy (NCBI): domain Eukaryota; kingdom Fungi; phylum Ascomycota; class Sordariomycetes; order Hypocreales; family Nectriaceae; genus Fusarium; species Fusarium tjaetaba. Next base: position 211,583 of record NW_023501256.1, read on the forward strand.
TAGACAAGTCCTCCTGAGAAGATTGCGGCTCTTCCTGTTCTTTTTTCATTTCCACAATCTCACGGGAATATGAACGAGACGATTCGGTTTTAGCAGAGCGGAATTCGGGATCTAGATCGACAATAGAAGGGTCCGAAACAGATTCTAGCCAATGTCTCATCTCTGTAGAGACTGCCGCTTCTTGAGAAGCAACTGAACCGCACAGCAATATCGGGTGGTGGTTCTGCTCCGAAAAAGATGCTTCCGAATTTGGTGATCCCTGAATTGGGAACTCGGAGAGTGAATGCGGGGCAGAGACCAGTTTCAAGCTTCCTAGACTTTATATGGCAAAGTTTCAAGGCTCAATCGCACTAGATCCCACGCCTGCTCCATTGATAGCTTGCCTTTCTCCACTGCTGAAACTAAGATCATACGTCACATTTCTGGCCTTTTTCAAGGTCAAATGTGAGGGAGAATTGAAACCTGCATCGTGGAGGTAGGGAAATGATGGGCAATATGAGCTCAGCTCAGCTCAGCTCAGTGAAAAGAGCCCCAAGTTTTGCTGGCGTTTTGACATTTGCCTTGCTTCTAGGTGTGGGTTGAAGGCGAAATATTGAATCTAGTCTGACCATTGATGCACCCTGAACGAATAAGTCCAGCCACTTTGCTAGGACATGGGTAAGTCGGATCACAGCTCAGTAGCGTACGGACGGATACCGACCAAAGCACTAGGTTCATTTTTAAAGGACTGTCAATCGCGAATCTTGCACGTCTTAAGGACCGTGGTCGAGACAAGCTCTAGGCACCTGGCGGTTTGGTGTTGAAATTCAGGGACGCGCAAAGCCACCGGCAGCCTCAATATCATCTGTTCTCCCTTGAGGATCAGCAGGGAGAAGTGGCTCATGCCGTGCCCGCAAGACGTGGCTTACCTATGCCGGTCTTTGTTCAGGCCTCCTTTGTTCCGTCCTTTGGCTGATGGTCCGAAATTGGGCGCTGAACTGTCGCAGTTAGATATCTCAGCAATTGCGGAGGAAACATTTGAGATGCTGCCAAGCGCGCAACAATTTCAGCCAAAGCTATTCAATGTCATCACCTTCACAGACCTGTGTCCTCCTTGCCCGGAGTTGCTGTTCCTGGCGTGAGGGATTTCCGAGACCAAGTGATCATCTCTGGGTAGCTAAACGGTAGAGAGTTTAAACCATACTGAATTACGGATACCACTCCCATCAGTCTTGATGCATCAGAGTCAAGAGCAAAGCCAAGATCACCACGGTCAAACTCTCAGACCCTAGGGAGGCACGTCATGATAGTTGAACCAGCCTCCTGACCATACGAATCGCTTGTCACATATGGGTCAATTCCATTCAAAGAATCATGATCGAGAAATAACGAATGAGGTATGGCAGACCTGGAAACTAGAAGATCTACATGCTGGCACACCTTTGATCGTGGTTCACAGCCAGATCTGGATATCTTGACCCTCCGCGTCGGGAAAAGCCAGGGGATCCTGGCCGTAGTTCCTGGGGCTACCCCTCACTGGCGCATGTGAGAAGTGAGGAAAGAAGTGGTGATATAAACCCGCAAAGCAAAAAAGAAAAGAAAGCTTCGTAACCGGGCTTAGAAACTGGTGATGGCCTGCCAAGCCTCATTTCCAGTACCGACACCGACACCATCGCCCTTACCTTGACTTGATCACTGTCTCTGCCTTGCTTCAGTTGCATGTTACATGTCAGATACTGTCGATCTGACTGCCCGTTGCACTTTGAAGCTATCTTGTCAATTCGTGCAGCTGTGCAGGGTTCTTGACGCTAAACCTAGCTCGCCCTTAACTTTGGGGTTCCTTTTGCAAGCTCTCCCGTTCGCCCAGCCACCTGGGTCCGGCCTAAGATGCGCTGACTCCAGAGTCTCATGAAATACGCGTCTACGCCGTCTCATTGGCTCTCAGAAACTGCGTCGCCATTTGACGCGGGCGCGTTAATAACGTGAGCGCGAGATGGACGGGTTAAGAAGGGGTGTTGGTCTCGTCCTGAGCAGACGTGTAGTAATGTGATACTTTCCGGCTTTCCGTTCCATTTGTGAGTGTTGCTTCCTCATATGGTCGTGCGCTCTCGGCGTGTCTGTCTGTGCCTGTGCCTGTGCCTGTGCCTGAACCTGGAACTAGGCACAGTGCCTTGATCGTGTGCCTGGTGTCGTTGTCGTGAGAGGATTGTGGAGGTTTTGGATGATCCCACGCCTAATCATATCCCGCGCGCGAGCAATGCTCCTGATCTGGTGAGACTCGAGGTCAACAGGGGCAAATTTTCCTACAGCCTATGCCTAGCCAAACTGGATAATTGTGTCAATTCTGACGGAAGCTGTGGTTTGAGTGCCACCAAGTACAAGCGGCTGAAGCAATGTTTCACGGAAGTTGAAATGACTTAAAACGAGAAGGCGACAAAGCTTAGATACCACAGGGACAAATGGAGCGGCTGTTGGACCCCGAATCGAAAGAACATTCCTATGATAGTATCAACGGAGAGTTTTTCTCTCCCCCCTTTTTGAAAGACCCTGACTCGTTGGAATTTCAATTACTATCTCAAGTTAATCCATTTCGCTTGTCGACTAGGCAACTCGAGAAGAAGCTCATCAATCACCTAACAACGAAACTTTTGTCCCGCGTTGTACGGAGTAGTGACCGACGCTTGTACAGGCGGGCTAATGTATACCAACACATCTGCGTCATTACCTTCACAAAATGTTTCTTGTGCCTGTGCCCGCTTGACGTCTTATGCGTGCCATTTATACAAGCATGTTCCTTTTCGGCGTGGGGACGCTCTCGTGCGCTGTGGAGAGGGCCAATTTTTCCTTGGCTTCCCTTGCAGCAGTAAGTTTGAAGCGGCGGCATGGGATGGAAATGAGCATCGGGCGACTTATTACGGACTGAGCCCGCTGACGGGCATATACAAGACAGGCAAGATGAGTGCAAATATCGGTGAAGCTGTACGAGTTGCCACGACTAGCCTTGAATTAGATTTGTTAGGACGAGTCTGATCCATGGCGAGACAATCAATCTGTTGGTGATGCCGTGAGGTGTGATGTGATACAGCAGCAGATTTCAATCTATACTAACCAACGAAGAGAAAAAAAAAGCATGTGCCTATCTTATAACGACCGTTGATATGGGCGGGACCCCGGACGTCTGAGTGAGTTAGCAGTAGCGTCGGTCTCTATGCAGCCACTGCATGGAATATCTTGTTACAATACTCCGTATCCATCATGTTTTAATACCTGCATATTATCGCCAAGCACCTCCTTTTACCACCAGTTCCATACCCGCCTTATATGGACGGGGATGAGGAAACTGAGATCGTCTTTGAGATGGGTCTGATGCGTATGAGATCCAACCGGATACGTATCGGGCGAATAAATTTGTTTGCGACATGATATCGATCTCGCTTTATCAAAGTGGCACCTCAGGGCACTGGTTTGAGTTCCGATACTCAGAATAGTATCGAGCTAGATCATGTCTAGAACAGGGAGATGAGGCTGAATGTGAGACTGACAACTCATTCAAGGGAAGCTGATTTTATAGTTAATGAAGCTATCGGACAATGACATGCAGGAGAAAATATGGCTTTGATATGATTTGCGTTTATTATGTACGGATATGTGAATACGTAGTGTCAGGTTTGTGAATAGCGTTGTCAAAGCGGGAACATGTCCGGTTGAGCAAACTTTCTACGACGGCTCAACGAATTACGATACGCCCGAGGAGTAAAGCGGGACTGGCATTATACGCTGAGCAACCTACCTACTGCAGTTGCTGCTCCGTGCTGTGTTCCCAAAACTATAGCATTCAAGGGTTCTAGCAGGGCAGAACGCTGACAGCGTCTCACGACTTTTGGTACTGTACCACCGCCGGGCCCGTCACCCCTGAGCTACCTAGGCTAGGCAACGCGAGGAGAGGACCGCGCCGATGAACGAACACCATGCTACGTACAGATACAGTGGCAGTGGTAACAGTGACAGACAGTCTGACGTTTACAGCTAGAGAGCTGGCAATCATGTATAAATGACAGCTGCACAGCACAACATAAGTTAAGTTCACACAAGAGGCAAAAAGCTAAAGCCAATCAAGTGAGAGCTATGCGAGCCTCTCATCTAGCCCAACGCTTGTCTAGCGACCTGTAGTTTAGTGGATATATTGGAAAGTCAAAGTGAAGATCGCACGCTGTGGGGATTGGAGTGACAGCCTTGGATGTGAGGGAGACTGAGAATGACAGTGATGCTTGAGCACTCAATTAGTTACATGCATGATTAGTTGATGCAAAAGCCCGATGCGGTGAATTGATTGGTTCGGGGAGGATGTAAGAGTCGATAATACCTGAAAGCAACGCGAGCAGCGGGTAACTACTGGTAGTTACTATAGCACGAGTGCTTTTCAGTCCGCCAGAGCCCTTTAGTGATTGTCACAGGCCCTGGCTTTTCTAGCTGGCAACGCCCCCAAACCCACAGAAATCTCCCTTTGGTCGCCGAGATGGGAAACTGGGCTGACTGAGATGAAAGTCAGGATCTGGGCAAGACTCGAGGCAATCGTATTAGTCTCTGTCCAAGTGTCGTCGCGCAGCTGCCGCGTCGGTATGGACCCGTACTTAGGAACGACACGGTTGTGGAGGAAGACGAGACGAGACGAGACGGGACGCGATGGCTTCACGCTCCCGTCGGAGCTGCAAAGTAAGGTAGCTTGTGGGCTTGTGAAGCAACAAGCGCAGCAAGTGGCTCATGGGCTAACCCCAACCTCAACTTGCACACGCATCAACTAGCTGCGCCGGGCAACGAGTCTCCAGCCGAGTCGACTCTTTTCTGCGGAACAGTCAGTCGTCGCGTCCAACGGGAGCTTAATCCGTCCGTAGTGATGACGAGTGTGGGATGTTGGCTAAGTTACGGGCAGCTCGGAACCCCGTTAGAGTGCAGAAGCGTCCACTGTTGGCCGGACTTTTTTACGTTCATGACACTATCACTGTAAGGGAATCCATGCTTTTGAAGGTTTAGACAAGCATTGCATTCGCAACCCGAGCAACAGGGACGATGTTCTGAATGATGGATTTGCTACTATTGGCGCCTCACAAACAGGCCCCTGGCCATCACCTTATCATGGAATTGGTGCAATAGTGACAACATCTTATGATTTCTGTTTCGTTTACACCAAGCTAAGCAGCCTGTATATCACTACCTCCTCACCACTATCAATTCGAGCGCATTGACTTTTGACTCAATATGACGATTGTTTAAGTCGGCCAGAGGCCGCGGTCATGGTGGGCGCCCTCAACTCGGTCATGAGCGTGTGTCGTGGAGATCTTCATAATGTCTTGCTTGGTTGCCATGATGAAGACCAAATGGTGCATGCAAACGTGACGGTTTTTTACAGCTGGTGTCTGCCGACTCGCTGTGGTGAGCTTGTGTAGTGCTCCTTAATAGGTCGTCCGGCCATTGAATGGACGTACAATGCTTATAAACAAGGACAGCATGTAGGCCGGCTGTGGCCCTGCTCAACAAGGCCATGAAGCGGCCATGGGCAAAAGTTCTAAACAAACAAACTGTCGTGGCTGCTTGAGAGAGGGCTGCGTTGTTGAAGTATATAATAATAAATGTCTTGTCCAAAACTTGAAAGGAGTCAACAAGTAAATAAATTCGGCCGAGTGCATCGTACCACCAAAATATTGAGGCTCTTTGCTTCACTTTGAAGACATCTCTCATTCCACGTCAAGGTCGATTCAACATATAATTCATGATTGCTTTCATCGAACTAACTCGTAGCCGTTGTTTCTGTTCTGTATCGGATATATGTCTCTCCATGTTTGCCATCTACGTATTATTGAATCAGATTAAGTAAACCATTCATGATCAATCCGATCTATGAGCATCATTAACACCTGGGACCGGATCACAAAGTTCCTTCCCGGCATTGGATGGTTTCTCCTAGGCTTGACGCGGTCATCTTCAATCAGCCTTCTTCTTAGAGTCACCTTCACTTTCACATTCACATTTTTGATAATCTTTTTCACTTTTCTTCTTACATGCGGTCTCACACGCCCGTCTCCATTCGCGGATCCCTGCCTCAAGCCCACGCCGTATTTCCCCAGCCGAGAGACAGAACACGCTACGACGCGACACAATTGGCACAAGTCGACAGGCCCAGCGCAGGCTCACACGCTTGATACACGCTTCACCAGGCTTCTAAGCAAGCCCCAAGTGAGTGCTAGCGTCCGCCCGGAGTTGCTGCACTTGCACACCCCATGTCATCCTCCGGTTTCCTGTGCTGTATTATTCTGTTGTGCTGTGCAGAGTTGCGTTATGCTGGCCCTCCACTCACATCCAATCCTGTTCTGCTCTGAAAGCCCCAAGCAGAGGCAACCTAAGTTTAGCCCCAGCCTTCGAACGAGCGTGCCTTGAATTAGGTGCGTAAGGTGGTGAGGTCAAAGTAGCGTAAGTCCGCCCGCAAAAAAAAGAGAAGAGGCAATTCATTGAGTACTTTGCCTGATATGAAGGATTTGTGAAATACTTACTATTCATGTATTTATGCGGCCAGAGCCGTAAAAAGGGGAGTCAATGATGAACATGTGCTTGAGGAAGATGTAAAAAGCAAATCGAATGGAAGCTTCCTTTTTCCTCTCCCAAACCTCAAACTGCCAGGATTGGCGTTCCCTTTGGTGGGCGCGCGACCTGAGCTTAGGTGGGCAACTCCTGGTGGCCTCCTAGCAGGGGCCGGTTTAGGTACCTGCACCACCTGTTGCCCAGCAAACCGGTACCTGGTCAGCGCCCCCGCAAGCGGTACGATAGGTACCTCCTTAGGTGGCCGGATAAACAGTGGAGGGCAGGACGGTATTAAGGTAATAATTGAGTCAGTTCCATTTGTGCCAGGTATTGCGAAAGAGACAGAGGCAGAGGCAGATATTGAAATGGAGATATTGAGGATGAGGTAAGTCGCTTATTAGCAGTGCATTCATCAATGTTTGAAGCAAGGACGGATGGTGCATGCAATGCAGCAACGAATTAGACTAAGGCAGAGCACAGAGCAAAGGACAGGACACCCATCTCACACACCCAAGATCCCAGCACACTCCTAGGTACTTACCTAGTTAGACCACACACTCACACTCCACCTGCATCTGCATTTATGTACGGGTACACCTCACGCCCCTGGCAAGCTAGCTAGCTTACTTTAGGCCATGCCATGGATGGATGGATTGGATGGAGCCATCCACCCATACAAACCATGGATCTCTTCTCCTCTCGCTGCATTACAGTTGGTTAAAACTACCTACTCTACTCGCGTACCTGTCACCCAGTCCTTTTCCTTCTTCTCTATCCTCCTCCTACCTCTTCATCCTCCCTCCTTCCCTTCCTCCTCTCGTTTTGTTGATTCCCTCATTCTCTCATTCCGTCTTCCTCTCCTGACACGAACACAGCAGGCCTGAAGACGCTTGAGACGAGGAGAATTCTCAACTTGACTTGACTCCCCCAGGGCTTTCGCTCAACATCTCTCCCTCAAGAAGCCCCCCATCCCGCCCTATTAAAGGCCAGGAACCACCAAAAGCTGTGAGACTAGGACCAGAAACAGGCCGGACTGTGAAAAGTGAATCAAAGAGACCTTTACTGGTATTTCGCTTTTCTATTTCCACTTCGCCCTCTGTAATTCTCCCCCCCTCCAGCTTCTCCTTCGACTCTGTAAAATTCCTCGGTTCATCCACCGGGAATTCCAGTCTCCAATCTGAATCCACTCCCTCGCCAACGCAACGCTCCCGCTCCCGCCGCCGACGAAGCCTTCCATCGACGAGCCCGCTCCCTTGGTTCAATTCAGTTCAACTCGATAGCGACCACTCCTCAACCCTTCCCGAAACTAGTCGTCGAACTGAAGACTAGTCGCCAATCAATTCTGGGTATCCCTTGGATTACAGGGAAAAGCTAGGTCAAAGTGACGATTGCGAGTTATTCAACTCTCAGTCTCACAGCACCCTAGAGAATTCCGAACCATCCACACACAGTAGTGATTTAATTAATCGCGACTTGTTCGGTTACATCGTTGTTGTTCTGACTCGATAATCGAACCATCAGAAGCGTTCACGAGCGTGGGAAAGGTATGTCATCGCCGTTGCTGCACGGTGCTGGGGACATATCATATCTAATTTCCGTATAGCTGCATGCCGAGCGTTCAACTCCCGCATACCGCTCTCCTCACCACAACCACCACGCTTTTTCTCCTTGAAATTTGCCCAGTGGGAGACGTTAGCTCGTTATTCCTGCTTGATTCGATTCAGGGACTGTCTCATATTCTCAACGAGCTTTGCCCATCTCCCCGACGTGTGGCTGTAAGACTTGCCCCTCTCCCCTCGATACCATACTCGTGCCAGCTTGTCGTGTTGTCTATCGACCAAGGGATAGTTGCATAGGTGCATTTCGCCGTGTAATGTAAAGCCTCCAGCGAGTCACGAGCTTGGCAAAATCGAGATTCCGCTAGTATTAAACTTGATACTGACGCACATACCGCATTAGAGCCCTTGAGTCGATCTCGTCTTCAAACAGCCCCCTTTCCAATCCCTTTTCTTTTTTAACTCCACTATCTACATGCTCCTGGTCTCGTTACCAGCCACGGTCACTCTTTTCATCATTTTCACCCACGTTCTTTAATATCTTAATATCCTAATTGATCGGCTTCGCATCACTCCTTTTTGCAGCCAAAGTCACTCTCTCTTTTGCGAATTTCCGACCACAAGATTCCTGGCGAACAAACAGTCGCTCCTTTGACAACAAGCCACAGGCACTATTCTGCCCAGTCACCGCCCACCTGAGAAACCCCAATCACCTACCACCCAATATGGCGTACTCTCAACATGACGACTCTTACTTCGTGGAGTCGGAAGAACCTCACCACAGAATCACAGCCCAAGAAGCAGCGCGAATGATGGCCCGTCAACGGCAGGACATCATTGGCGTTGAGCTATCACGATTAGCAGGCGATGAGTACCTCGAGGATATCATGCAGCACATGCGACAAATGGAGGTTTGTTGTCACATTGCTGTCCACCACGTCTCATCTGCTAACAATGTTTAGGATGAGACTCTACCAGATGCTTCCCTCATCGATATGCAGCGCGAGATCCAGTGGTTCATGCGACCTTACTTGATCGACTTCCTCATCGAGGCCCATGCCGCCTTCGGCCTCCTTCCCGAGACTCTCTTCCTCACTGTTAACCTCCTCGATCGATACTGCTCTAAGCGAGTTGTGTACAAGCAACACTACCAGCTGGTTGGATGCGCTGCACTGCTCATCGCTGCCAAGTATGGTGACAAGAAGGACCGCGTTCCCCAAATTCACGAACTTAACAACATGTGCTGCGGACTCTATGACGCCGGCATGTTCACACAAATGGAGATGCATGTCCTCAACACACTTGATTGGATCATTGGCCACCCTACCGTCGACTTCTTCTCGCAACTAATGGTAGCAGAGGAGGGTGACGACCAGGAGGTTGCGCACATGGCCGCCTATCTGTGTGAGATTGCCTTGTACCATCGCGATTTCGTTTCCACCAAGCCTTCCGTTATGGCTCGCTCATCTCTCGCTCTCGCACGAGCCATCCTTGGCCGCTCCGAAGTTAACGATGGAGGTTGGGACCAGACAGAGAACGTTACCTTGATCACATTGTCGCATCACCTTCATCAACCCTCGCCTACACTTGCGCGCAAATACTCAACAACAGGTTTTTCTCGGGTGTCGCAGAAGCTGGCCGACTTCATGGCTGAGCAGGCTGCGATCGCCCGTCGAGCTGCTAACCCAGCTACTCCCCTAGCCGAACCCGTCAACAAGCACACGAGCAACATCTACAGCACTCCTCAAAAAGGACACAGCGCGATGGGGTTCGATGGTTACCTAACACCCCCGATCACCCCTGACGGTAACTCGTTAATGGGCAACCACAACATGGCAAAGGAGCCTTACGGCTTGCCTCCTCGATGCCCAGTCACACCAACACCTCCACACCATGCGGGAGTATATGGTCAACAACACCAATACGTCGGATACGTTAACCAGCATGGCATGAACCAATAATGTTCTCTTCATGACAAGATATTGAATCGACGATTCGACCTTCGACGTTCACCCATGTACATCATCGTGGCTTCTACACTATCTTTCCGACATTCTATTACTTGTTCGAAATCATTGCATGGTCGCACAACAGAATGATCTTTCCACATATGTTTTGGCATTTAGCGACTGCTTTCTATTTCCTTGCGATTCAAACTTTTTCTCCTCAATATCAAGTCTAGCGGCACCAAAAAAAGGAACACGCGGATCATACCCTTTTCTTTTCAATTTTTCTTTAGCAACTTTATGCATCATTTTTTTTCAGGCTCCATACGACTTGGTCTCATCCGCATACCCAAGAGGACCAACGACAGGTCACCGTTCGGGTAAAACTGGTTGGCGACATAGATTACACATGAAGGGCCTGGCCAACCTCGAGACGGAAGAAGTAAAAAAGAAGACCGAAAATGCACCAACACAGGTCCCTCGCGGTGGATAAAAAGGATACCCCCGGATTTTGGGACATAAGCGGTTATGGACCGACCAGCTTTATTAAAACAGGGACGATGGTGTCTGACCTCGGTCTGGTACGATGAGGCGGCCTACTCTTCACGACAGCAGTACTACGTCTGCATAATTCTTTCAAGGGTGGATGGGGTGGCGGGCGATACATAGTTGGGAAGCCATTGGCATGCACAACAACAACACGTTGTCCCGGGGAGGATTTTGGCATTAATGGTGCCTTGGGTTGGATCTACGAAGTCAGGCTAGTTCCTTTCTTCAGGCCCCCCCCCCCCCGTCCTGTGTATAGATAGTTGTACGTAAAACAGGCACAAAAAAAGAAGTAAAAATTCTTTAACTTGAACTGTTCCAAATCGTATTCATTTCTCATTCCGATGGTCTTCGGTGATTGTTCAACCCGGCGATCGATGGGTTCACTTTGGTCATCTCAAGGCTTAAGCCAAGCCGTCATACCGGTGTTTCTGGTTCAGCCGCGTCTTTTGTCTGTCTATGAATCTGTCTTTGAATTCTAGCTGAACGATCTAGATCGTCGATGGATGGAGCGGAAGCTTGGAGCTTGACGTCAGGAAATTTCCCAGTGTGGAGAGACTTTAATTTCGCACCTTTGACAGAAACCAAAAGAGCTAACTTGGAGCAGTATCTGGCAACCAGCGCAGGCACCATGGGGAGCCCCTGACTAGGAGACGCATATGCATGGAACTACTGAAGTAGGGCATATTATTAGCATAGTACGGAGTAGTGGTGTTGTCTTAAGGGATGTTTCCTAAGGTTTAGAGTTAATAGCGGCTGGTATTGGCCAGGTTCATGCTACCCCTGGACGCTGCAGGTTGGGAGTTGAAGATATGCTGACTCTTATTGGCTACGCGCTCTCATGCAGGGCTGATTCTTTAATTTTGGTAGAAAGTCTATTGAATCATATCTCGTTGTGTCATCCTGTGTCGGATTGAATATTTTCCATTCCTGAGTTGTGTTAAGGTGTGGTGTCGGGTATTGCATTGCAGAGTTCCAGCTCAACAACAAGCATCCCAGGACCAACATCCTGGATTACGGGTCTCGCAGCGGTAGTTCTATGGATATCTTATGGATATGAGTTACGAGTAATGGAGGGGTTTACGACATGTTGACTATTGCCGTGCTGCCTACTCCGTATGTTGATTGATATGGACTTTTGGTTGGGATGATATGCTGTAGGGCATTGTTCAGTGCCACGCCGAGACAAAATGACTCGTAATTCCCTGCTACTTGGATTTACAACGAGAATAACATGCGTCAGTCGGAGACGGTCGTGCTTCGCCTCTATAGAGCACATCATTAAGCCGGGCAAATATCAATGCTCAGATCCCGCTGTAAGTGCTATGTAGATAGTGTATGTGCATTGAGCGGGAGAACGCTTCTCCACAACATATATTACGAATATTTATCGCAAAAACTCAAAGAATAGACAGAAAAACAATAAACATACAGAGCACAGATACAAGCAAAAACCCCTAAAAAGGAGACACGTATAAGTCTATTCGTTGCATGAACGAGGCGAACAGGAGCCCGCATCCTCATGTAGGGTAGCAATAGTTGACTCGGCCGAGAGCGATATGGCAAATTGCGTCTCCACCCTCGATGGAGGTGACTGGCGCATTGCGAGCCCGCGACGAGACGGAGATTAAAAGATCACGACTGACGCGATATGTCGCAAAAACAAACAACACCCGCGCGCCTTACACCGTCTTTTCATATCTTCATTCTCGAGACTGTATAGGGAAGGGGTGTATATAGACAAAGCTCGCCACAGTTGTGAGCCACATACATAAGTACCTAGCTTGTGGCTGTTGAGGCTTTAGTTCCACAAAGTTGTTATAGCTTCTAATTCGCTGGAGTCGCTTATGCATACAACATATGGATACAAGGTTCATCAACCATCATGAGCTTATGGTTCTTGCGGCAGTATCATCATATGTCTGGGCAACAAGACTTGGGCTGAACTTATTGTTGGAAATATCACCCATTCCTTTCCTCTTGAACGCCGGCCACGGATGACAGGGAAACAGGGCAACCTAACACATTCATTAAAGGCCAATAATCGAAGATTAGGAGAAGTTCACTTAGCAATGAGAGTCACAGCGACATATATTGAGAAGCGGTAGATTAAAAAGGGACTATTAACCGTGCTCAATCGACTAAACATCATGTCATAAAAGCGCGCCAACTGCCTCCCCCGTATCAATCCAACCTACCTAGTAAGTAACTCAATACTTCCATGTTCGTCCATGGATTCTATAAATATGTCCCTTTCACTCCTGAGATAACACCAAATAATGATGTCTAAAAGCAACCCTGTTTTTGTCTCGGCTCTATTGAACCTTTTGCGGCTGTTCTTTCCTCAGAGTGACTGTTAGTCAACACTGCAGGGTAAATACCCAAGGTATGTGCTAGGGAATAAACACAATCAGGGATCAAATTAACCCGGCCTTTCCCCCAGCTAGAAGACAATTCCTGGTCTCGTGTGAAGCTTGATAAACTCCTCAGAAGAGTGCTAACCCACGCGTTGTCGCTTAATTCCTCGATCCGGCGTGCTGTCTAGCCGCAGGTCATTGCGGGTAATCTCTTCTGTACCCGCGGGACTTGGAGTATTGTGGTGGCTCACATGGGGAATGGGATGTCCCGTATGTAGTGCCGAATTCGGGTGGCTTGGGTCTGTATCAAGGCTGAAGTTGAAATCAGTGCCATCAGTGTTGTACTGCCCATCTCCAAATAAAGCGTTGCTGTCAAAAAACTGATCAAAATCTGCCGACTGAGGATCGAAGTACGCCTCGTTTTCCCCTAGACCAGGTACATGCCCGGAAGGACTCAGTGGTCCGAGTATGCTACCAAGTTCGCTAATCTTTGCATCTTGCTCACTTTGAAGACGTTGGAGTTGATCTAGGTCCAACTGGTTGGTGTTGATCTCGTTCAAGGACGGCGGTGCCATGGGAGGTCCCATGATAGGGGAAAGCGAAGGAGCTGGGTTGGACTCAATGGGTGGGGGTGAGACTGAGGTTGAGGTAGGCATAGTCGGCATGGCCATGTGGGCATTTGATGTAGGTATTTGAGCAGTAGCAGGTACTGGTGTGGCAGAGACTGGGGTAGGGGCGGGAGTTGACCTGGCAGATGGAGCAGAAGAGGACTGGCCAGCCATGAAATTAACCAGTTTGCTTCGTTGGGCGTTGCTCAACGTGTTGGGGGCGTTGGCCACAAGCTCGGCAGCCTCTGGCAGATCCATGCCATGATTGTTGGTTGCGTTGTGTTCGTTAATCATCTTCAACATCTGCTCATGAGGGTTTGCCTCCAGTTCCTGACGTAGATTGGGGGAATTTGCGTCGCTAGGTGAATTCTCTTGGAGTTCTGTGACGTGGCCCATTTCAGGGTTGTGATGATTGACACTTTGGTAGGTTGAATTGACAGGTGTTGACCTGTTCGGGGTAGACGATCTAACTGACTGGGCACGGCTCTGGTTGGGAATAGGGGGTAGCAGGCCGCGAGCCTTCTTATGAGGTGTGCCGTATGATGAAGGATCCATCTGTTGAATGAAGTCTCCTAGGTCGACCACACTGCCATGTTGAGCGGACTGCTGATTCTGGTTCGTGAGCATGCTCGAAATAATATCGTTTACATTCTGCGAGTTGCCCTGATCCTCCAGTGTTTTTCGAAAGACATTGGCGAGAAAGTTAAGAATGGCGTTGATAGAATTTTGATGGCGGTCATGCTGATTCTGGAACATGACCGCCTGTTGATAAAGATCGTTGTTGTTTCTTTGCAATCGATTGATGGCCCCGAGAATTAATTTCTGTTGTTCTCGGACTTTGCTCAATTCTTCTCGAACGAGGGTCATCTCTTTCTTTGGAATGGGTTGAGAATCAGCAGCTGGTAGTGATCGAGGAGCCTGGGCTGCAGAGGTCCCTAGCCCAGAGGCGAGGATCTCCTCGGTGGCACCCTCATCCTCACTGTCGTTATCGATCTCAGCACCCTTGCCCCCCTTCTTTGCTTTGCTTCCACTCTTGGGTTTGTTGATGAGCCATAGCAGATTTGGATGACCGCGTCGGAAATATGGGTTTGAGTACTCGCTAGGACTCTTGTTCTTGCGCTCACTGGCTCGCATCGAGTTGTCCGACAGACCCACGCGTTTGTGGAAGCCATACATATTGAGCTGTCGAACAAATGATGCATAGTTGTTGTGTTTGAACAGTTCTGGAATCAGAGTCTTTGCAAACTCATCCTCATCAAGCACAATGAACGAATCTCCCTTTTCTGACCATCGAATCAAATCTTCGTTCTTGCGCTCTTCAAGGAAACTTTGACATGGTTAGTTTGCCTCTTTGACCCATAGTGATGAAGAAACTTACCTGCTCAGTTTTTGCACGAAAGGGGGAATCTGCTTCCGCTTCGCTTGCGCCTCTCTCTTGGCCTTCTGGGCCATCTCCTCCAATATCTCAACGTTGTCTTGCTCATTCAAGTTTTCGGAGGGGGCTTGTTGAAGCAAAGCATTGTCATCGCCAACAAAGTTTCCCCATGGTTCAACTGCTCCATCGTAGGGCCGGGTATTGGTCGGGACAAGCGCGCGATTCATTTGCCGTCGAGCAAGCGTGTTCGATGGCGTCGACACAGGCTGAGCATATTGTGGCTGTGCCGGCACCAGACCAAATGAGTTCCCAACATGAGCATTCCCATCCATGATACCATCAGCACCGTTCATGAAGCCCGAAGGGTCGCCCATTCCATTCCAACGCATTACCTGGTCGCCAGCCGGGTTCCCCGTGTTGTACTGTGGCTGCATTGGCTGCGGTATGGGCATCATTGGGGACGCTCCTGGTGCTGGTCGTTTCCTTGGGTTGGGCGCTGACATGAAAATGGTTCTGGCTCAATCGGTGCTTCCTCAGAAGCGGTGAGATTAATTTTCTGTGGATTGGCGCAATCGATGCCTAATCTAGTCGGGTATGGGTTTGTGACTGCTGATGTTGGTCGCCTTGGAGCCAGTTCGCCTCGTCGCCCTGATCGGAATCGATTTCACGTAATGCGTGCCTTGGGAGGGAGGTGGCCCAGAGCGTAATTGTGACTTTTATTAAGACTTCTGTAATTGCTGCGTGTGCGCAACGTAGTCCGTGGTAAGCGGTCAACAACTTATCTTTTGCTCGGCTGTGTCCGGGTTGTGATAAGGGAAAGTGTTGGACCGTCTCGAGGGAGCAGATGGGAATCGCGAGATAGCTTTGGAAGGTAAATGCGGAAAGTTGTCGCAAAAGTCAGTCAAATGTGATTGATGGTGAAGAGGCACAGCCTTAAAGATATGATTATGGAGAAGATGCGCGGGCGCGGGGCTGAGGTCCAAGGACGTCCACTCGGTTGCTCTATCTTCGTGTACGGAGCTCGCGTAGTGATGCCTTAAAGCAGTGTGAGTTGCGCAGCGCGTCTGCCCAAGTTATGTAGTCTGAAGAAAAAGGCTGGAAGGCAGCCTGTCGTCTTGGCCGGTGGGCCTTGCTCTATATAGATCAAGCAAGATAAGAAATGGTGAGCGGCGTACCCATCCTGAAACGGTAAGTAGTAGGCGATGCACAGGCCGGAAGCTGAAGCGAGCAAGTACGGATGTTGCGATTGAACGGTGGTGCAGTTTGCGTGACGGTGATGATGCTGGAGTTGATGGTCGCGCTGCGAATGGGGCTTCCGGAGCATTTGGAGCGGGCGGATTGAATGTCAAATATTTTTGGGCCAATCAGATTCCTGTCAGGCACATGGGCCCAGGTCTTCACGTGATGATAAGACGACGTATCTCGATCTTCAACGTTGGAGAAAGCCACGACTTTGTATCCGTAGCCTCTTGGTGAAGCTCTAACAGCTTTTTCCAATTAGTCCTGCAAGCTTCTGCAAGCTTCTGTAACCTCTATCAACTCTAGAGACAGAATGTCTCACTTTAATCACTTCCATTAATTCGGTCATCGACTGTAGGAAAAACAGTCAAAACTTCATCATTACTATGTGTCCTCGAGGATCGAGATCGGTCATGACATGAATTGTGGGGACGGCAGATGCGACTCGTAATGCCACTTTTCTTCAGCGAACAAGCATTGGCGTCATCCTGTCCCATGTCAGCTCAGACTAGGAGGGGCACTATTAGACCTGGCCTGATGCTTTTGTGCTGGGTATCATAGACAGACTATTCCTATTATGGTCTCAAACTTCACTTGTCACCAACAGCTTTGAACCACACTTGGCCTATCTACCTGATCTTCTCGGTTACTTTGCTCCTCGACCCGCAAGCGATGCTGCCTGAGCCATCTTAGCATTCCTTGCTGCATCTCGTGCCTGGTCCCATGCTCTTCCGGAGTTTCCCTGCCGTGCATCGCGCGCAGCTCTCTTCTCGTCCTTGAGAGTCCGAGCCTTCTCGCGCGGATCAATGACAACAAGTTCTTCTTCTGCCTTCTTACGGTTACTGAGATCCTTGCCTAGTTTGTCTGCTGCGAAGCTGAGGGAGTGAGACATCCATCCTTCATCATCACTCTCATCCTTTTCCTGCTTATCCCAGGATGTACAGCTTTGACAATTTGCGATGAAGTGTAAATCACATAACTCAGCTTCATCGTCTGGAGCATGGGTACTTCCCTCTTCACGCATAGCCCCGGTTATTGTATGTTCGTTGTCCTTTTCTGGGGGCGCCTTCTCCAATCTCGATTGGAAGGCCTTCAGCATGCGGAGTGTTTTTGCGTCCTCACTTGCTGAGGTGTTGGCAGCTCCGGGCCTTCGTTTCCGGCCCCTGATTGATGTTTCAGGGATCATGGCCTCGAGTGCAGACTTCTTCCTCTCCTTCACAGGCTCTTCTGCATGAATGGTCCGTCGCATCGATGCTTTCAGAGCGGCCATCTCCTCGTTGGCTCGCTCTAGAGCGGTCTTTTTGGGAGCCTCCGGTTCAGGTGATTGGTCCTTCACCTCCCTGATCGTAAGCGAGCCAGGACTCCGCCGTGTTTCATTGGATG
Organism: Fusarium tjaetaba; assembly: GCF_013396195.1. Lineage (NCBI taxonomy): Eukaryota > Fungi > Ascomycota > Sordariomycetes > Hypocreales > Nectriaceae > Fusarium > Fusarium tjaetaba. Next base: position 229,145 of record NW_023501256.1, read on the forward strand.
GCTGATCAAGCGTGGGCTTCCTCGGCCCTTTCTCATTGACCTCATCTGCAACTGATGGGAGCTTCTCCGTTACTCTTGGCTTCTTGGCTTTCTGCTTTGCTGGTTTCATGGGGATTTCGTCTTCCCCCTCATCTTCCATGACAATTCTCGTATCGAATTTCTTTTTCTTAAGCACTGGCATGTCGTCATCATCTTCCTCGTCGCCGAAACTGAGCAGTTGTTTCCCGTCTTTCCGTTTCTTCTTCTTATCCTTGCTCGTTGCTGCTGTTGTTTTATTAGTTGGCGCTTGGGCAGCCACTCGAGATCGTTTCTTCATGTCATCGAAGGGGTTGACCAGTATCTCTATTCGTTCGATCTTCACTGGGTAGGTCGGTCGTTCCGTTGCTTCGTCTACTTCTCCCTCGCCCATTTTAGCCAAGTTGTAGATCGTGTCGCCAGCAATTCGGCCAAACAGGGTGTTTTTCCCATTGAGCTCCTCGGCCTTGTCGAGCGTGAAGAAGAACTGGCTACCATTGGTATCTGGACGCGATTCGTTCGCAGAACCTAGCAGACCACGCCGGTTGAATTTGAGACGAGAGTGGAATTCGTCCTTGAAATTGATTCCTGTTGGTCCTGCATTCTTGCCCTGGCGCTGGTCCATGGGCCATGGATCTAGGTCGCCGCTGAATGCGCCTCCATCGTAAATGGACTCTCCTCCATTGCCGGTGCCTGTAGGATCCCCACCTTGCAATATGAAACCTGGAACTAATCGATGGAATATTGTGTTATCGTAATAGCCGTCGAGCGCTAGTTGTAAGAAGTTGCGACATGTCAACGGCGTTTGCTTCGCGAATAACTCGACGGAGAGTTCGCCCCGGGTGGTATGAATAACAACTGAAGCAGTGGGCTGCGGTTCAAGATTATATATCGCCGACATTGCGACGCCTTGAGTTTTGGTGAACGGAGATTGGGTATTCACTTGTTGAGGTTGTAGAATTCAAGTCGCGTGTGATGAAGACTGGAAGAGCTACTTGTAAGAAGAAGCTTGGTTTGGCCTGCATGAGAGATCCACACCAGAGTCTTATCGATAACCATACCAAATCTTTTGTACCTAGGTAGGTAGATATGCTCTGTCGTCAATATGTTGCAAAAACAGCCGATACGGCTACCAATACACAGGGGTCACGACTCCAATTTAATTTAAATGGCATTCCTGTAGGAAGTCAAGCAATTATTTCAATAATACTCTCGATTTGACTGGGTACAGATTGGAACACTGAGTACCTATGTAATGATCAAAAAATAAATTATTTAGCAAGCGGGTCCTCTTGACCTTATGGTGAGATGGCCGAGTTGGTTATGGCGCCAGGTTAAGGTTAACCTTAACACCAATTTCCTGGTGGAGCAATCCTCCTGGGTTCGAGTCCCAGTCTCATCAAAATCTACATTTTGCCTTCTCGTGTAGATCAGTGCTTGTCAATTTTTGCTCTTGTCCCGGTCGTACTTGTCTGTAGTCCTAGAGAACTTGGTGTTGCCTACTGAACCACAGTTATCTATTGTCTTTTTCTTCTTATGCCAATAGAATTTCTGTTTGGAACATTCAAAACAAACACAGTTACGATATTTCTGATATAGTCATAAATAACACGCAGTAGTTATAGCTTTGTTCAGAGTAGGTTCAACTATGACCCTGTTGTCACCCATTGTCCACATAAGCACATAGGGCTTGCGTTCAGATAAACACTCATCATTCGCAATTGTTCACATGGCCCAAGAATTATCCCTTTCTAGCAGAAGTCACCGCATATAATATAAAGTGTCCTGAGCTTCGCGTTATTCCTCCCTCATTACGCGACTTCAAACTTCCCGGTAAGGTCTCAGTTTCAATCCAGTTCATGTCGTCAGGCTGGTCTAGACGATAAAGAAGTTCCCAAGAGACGCAACGTAACATAGCAATCTCGTGTCCTTCAAGAACTCCCGACGGATCCGTGAACCACCGGTTCTTTGTGGGCATGTTTCCCAAATCCAACCGGGCCTCTGCCCCTGGCTTCAAGGTTTGCTTCAATGACAATAGTGACGCACGGCGCCGCATATTCCACATCGATATCAAGGATGTGAGAAAATGGCGAGATGCGTTCAAGCCAAAGACGCTTGATACTAAAGCAGACCGAAGGCGTCAAGACATCCACGCATCCATGAGTCAACGGGCCATCACCAACAGTTCCTTCGTTACTTGCAACCAAGAGAATGTTCCCACTCCAAAACGCGAGCCAGAATCCATAGACAGTGGATCACCATATGACTCCTCAATTTTTACAAGGGAGAAAATAGATCTTCTCGGAGACACGAAATACAGTGGGACAGTTGATGCCGAACGGACCAAGACCGAAAGGATTCTCCAAGGTACGTTGACTCCAGATCCTGACCGGGACTATGAAGGCGAATTTACCCTCTTGTTTCTATCATTCGTCGAGGCTCAACGCGAACGACAGCCAGATATTGTTGATGATGGTTCGAAAGGGTGGAAATTTCTGCATGACATAATCACCGTAGGGCAGAGCGGTGAGCCCAGTGAACTTCCTGCCTACCACCCAGCCAACGAGCATTTCTCCTTGTTCGGAAATTTAGGGGCCCTTTCCTGGTTACCTGTTCTACACGAAACATTGATGCTTGCAGCCACGCGGAACTCCTGAAGCTCATTTGGCAGATGGAGATGACCGGATGGAACGACATGATCTATGTCACCCAGAAGGAAGAGGAGGTCCCTTACCGTATCGAAAGTAAGAAAAAAGCCGAAGTGTTGGAATGGGGACGCTTTGAAGATGATCATGAGCGTCCACGGATCCCAGGTAAAGAAGCTCTGAGAGGCAAGAAACTTAGGAGCCTTATCCTGAACAATGAAGCGGTTTCGGTAGGTTGAGCATAACTCAGTAAGCCTTGAGACTAGTTGTTCTTGACACCTTACTTTGAGAGTCGAGGCAAGAAAGCCTCTCCGAAGGGGTAGTTTGATTTTCCGGCAGATTTTAAGGGGTTGTTGTTGGCGCGCGTAGATCAAGAATATCATAAAGAATAATATTCAAAATCAAGTTTGTTGGGATAAATCGTTTGCAATTTTCGTCTTCCTTCAGTGGTGTACCGTAACGGCAGTACAGTGCTTCGTTCGAGGAGGTATGGTGTAATGCCATGGTGTGACAAGTATGAAGGACGTTGTCGCTATCTCAGCCAGCGATCGGGTTGGCGTGGATCGTTACTTTTTCGATACGAACTGGCTCCTTGGGTCTGTTCTTTCGGTCCACTTCGATAGCTTCCAGCTTGGCCAATGTCGCCATACCCTCGTCTCCGATGACGCGCCCAAACACAGTGTTGAGTCCGTCCAGATGCGGCGTCTTGTCGAACGTGATAAAGAATTGCGATCCGTTCGTCCCAGGTCCCTTATTGGCCATCGACAGCATGCCTCGAGCGCCGTGTCGTAGCGCTGGCCGAATCTCGTCTTCAAACGCGCCTCCCCATATGCTGCGTCCGCCTTTGGGGTTCTCGGGGGGGTTTGGTGTTGCGGGTGCCCCAGTCTGTGCCATGAACTTGGGGATGAGGCGGTGGAATGGAGATTTATCGTAGTAGCCTGAGCCACAAAGGGCAAGGAAATTCTGGTAGGTGTGAGCAAAGACTAGGATAAACATATACTGGATTAAACAAACCTCTGCAGTTTTGGGAACACTTTCGCAGTATATTTCAACCTTTATATCGCCGTGCGACGTGTGTAGCGTGACTGACATAGTCGTTGTCTTCAAGATAATGATTTTTGCGATGAAGGAAATCTTTTTTGTAATTGGGAAGAAGAATACACAATGCTTTGTGGTAAGTGTTGACAATGTAGCATTGAGAAGATGATTGGGCGAAGAGGTTGATAATTTATACTTGATGACTAATACAATCAACAAACTGGGAAGTTACAACTTACAATAGTTGGGTATTTCTCAAGGTAGCAAATACCATTTCTACCTTTGGACTCATGATCCTGAGTCTTAAAGAATTAGGGCTGTAACTACGAGTATTATATAGACGAAATGGGCTGATGCGCGTTAACGAGGTGTTGAAGGTGTTGAATGTGCTGAGTGTGCCTTGTATATTTGCCTGAGCCAAGCCAGCCGCCTTTCCCTCCTATCTATTATAGATGCTGTGCATGGCGATTCGTTCTATCGTCAAAGTGACTTTGATCTGTGAAGATATGGGAAGTCAAAATTTAATCCTTGCGACTTTTATTTAAATACACATACTTTGCACGGCAGCTCTCAGCTCTTAGCTCTCATGAATACTAACGTATCATCGACCCTTCTCAACTGCTTCTTTGAAGCTCTGACACGCCTACGTAAGGTAACTATAGTACCTTGCCTTAGCGAAGCAGCATCCTTTCCAAATTACCTTAAGGTAAGTACCTAGAGTGATGGATGAGACCCCCTCGCTTATGCACCTTCCTCCTTGACTCATCTCAATAAGCTCACTGCACTTTCGACGCAGACGGGAGATTCATCATTCTTCTCTTCAATACCTCCGCTTATGAGAGAGATTTTAACGTCATCTGCTCATGTCCAACCACTCTTATTTTCTTGCGCCTGTTGTCTCATACTTACGCTTCGCTGTCAGTTATGGAGAAACTACCTCAGGAGTGTCGAGACATGGTTACATCCTTTCTAGATGGGTACGACGTGAAAAACCTGGTTCTCGTGTCCAAAAGTTACCAAGACTTCTTTGCCCCGAGGAACTTGAGACGGCTTTGGTTTGAAGGTCTCCCTAGACTTCTCTCCCACCAGTTCACACACTTCCTGGCAATGAAGCCCAGTAAGAAGTTTAGCCTTATTAGGTTAGTTGTAATACATGTTAATCATATGGGATAATCCTAATATTACCACAGGAAGATATCAGTAATCCTGCAGAAGCGTGGGCGCGTCGGGACCCAGCCACCACTGTACGAGAAACTTGGGCCGTTACTTGTGAATAGCGTCTCGCAAGTGACCGAACTTCAAGAGTTGGATTTATCTCTCGGAGGCTGGCCCCAGGAGCAAGAAAAGAATCTTTGCGAACTATTAATGCGGACTCGGAAATGGGATAAGCTCAACTCCCTCAAAATTTCCACTTCGCCAGAGATATTATGCGCTGTTCTCAGCCGCTGCGTTCCCGAGATCCTCGAAGCCGTTAATATCGATGGGCACTACGGTACACGGATGTATAATGAGCTGGTGCGCCTTTGCTCTTCTTCTAAAACCAAACACTCTTTGAAGAAGCTCACTATTTCCCCCAATTTCGACGGTCCATTGTTAGATAAGGATATCATTCTGGAAGTTATAACCCATTTCAAAGCTCTCAAATGCCTCAGTATCCAAGGACGTTCAGATCTTTGGGATACTTGCTGGACGACTGCAGTCTTTGTGAGTTAACCACTTCACAAGCTTGTCGTTTCGAAAGGCAAGCCGTCCTATGTGTTGAAGAAGCTCACATCTACTTAGTCAGGCTCGTTGAGCATAGTCTGTGATCTTCTTAACCAAACATATATTGAAGAACTCTGTCTCAGCATGCCATACATACCCTTTGATCGAGCTTCTGTCCTTGAGTATTTGAACGGGCCGGTTCCAGATCTCGTCGAGTCTGAAGATGTAACCGAATCTGAGCTTGAGCGGGCGTATCGCAAACTGATTGCGGATATCACTTCAGCATGTCGCCGCATTCGCAAGATAGTTATTCTTCAGAAGTTTGAAACTCGATTTGATGTTGTTGGGTTCAGCTCTCCTGGCAGGGTCATAGAAGTCAAGTTGTGTTAAGAAGGGGAAAACAAGCCATCCTGCCATCCTTCTGTCCTCTAAATTGAATCAAGAATCATCAATTGTTGCACTAGAATACATAGAGAATAGGTAGTTTAGAAATCATAAGGGAAGGATAGATATTACCAGAGATATCCTATCAAGACTCCAGAGATTGTGATCCACCCTCTTCCTTCATTATTATCTCCCCGATCCAGGTCCATTTAGCCTCGTTTTACAGCACAAACTGTCGAGAAGACTGATTGCCCCTTTGTTTATTAATTTCTGTATCTCCTAGTCATATAGTTTATAGAAAAGGCAGCGTATCCAACTAACTTAGGCGAGCTGTGATCAGTATGTGCCTGTTTGTTCAGTGTCTTGAGGCTTTATAATTCTGAAGCGCAGCGCCATTCTTAGGAAGTTTTTTTTATTTTTTTAAAAAAGGGTTAGAGATAAAGTCCTCAACCACGAAGCAGGTATATTTTAGGAGAATGCTGAAACTACCTAGTAGGTAGACAGGTATTTGACAAGAGACCCTGAAAATTCTGGCTACAGAGCATAAAGGCCAAAGAGTACCTGGAAGAAAGGGGAGTATTTGACTCTTCTCTAAAACTTGAAGCGGATTGGACTGGCAAAAGCCCGCGGGGATTTACGTTGAATGGACATTATGGTGACGGGACAAGCTACAGAACAGATGATCAAAACGTAACTGGAGGTCTTGCTCGGCCATTTCATACTTAACTGATCTTCTCAACATGAATAAATTTATCAAATACATTTATATCAAGAAATGCTGGAGCAATGGTACTGAAAAGAGAATGGGCCAACTTTAGATGCCCGCCTTGGCTCAGAAACCAAGGCTCACGTTCGAATGATACAAATTTATTCGGATTGTAGCTTGGTAGCTTGTCTAACCTCACCGTCTAAGTACTAACCTACCTATGCATAAAAAGATCTTGAACTCAATGGATCCAATGGATGTTCATACCCATGACATCACGCTCATACCCTCGCCCTTCCCGAAGGCTCGTCCAGTCTTGGCGGCTTCTCTGGCATTAGCTTCCACTGAAACCCCCGTAATGCCCGCAGGCATGGTCAGAAAACTTGAGGCTTGGCACTCGATGCTAGAAATAAGAAGGGAGATATAGGCTTTGTACGGGAGGCTCTTGATTGACTTATTTTTGGCGCACATACTGGAGATCGAACTTTTTGGCTTCCTCTGGTGCCCCTGGCTATCCCCTGGGGAATTACACACTAACAGTTACAGACCCACTGAAGACCTGCGCGAAATAAAAAAAGTCCTTTGGTCTGGTTGGTCCCGTCCGGACCGATCGGCCTCTCCTGTTGCTGGTTGCTTCGCATTGGCATTCAAATCTCCCGTGTCCCAGCTTTTCTCAACGCGCTCTCTTTTTTTCCCATCTACTCTTCTCTTCAACCTCAACCTCTTTTCTTTTCCATTGTCGCCCTTGTCTCCTTCGGCGGTTATTGTGTGTGATTAGGCAGAGTCTCACCGGGAAAGGAACGACGTGTCAAGGACAAGCATCATATCGAGTCGCCGAAGGAACAATAACAAAACAACAAAAATGCACGCATCAAAGATCATCGCATCAATTGGCCTTGTGGCTTCTGCCCATGCCACAGTCATCCGCCATGAGCGCGATCTCGAAGCCAATGCTCCTGCTCTCGAGAAGCGAGCCGAACAGACTGCCGCTTGGGTTACTGTCGATGATGAGATGCAGCCTGCGACGACATACACTCCCTCGTATACCACCGTCGATGGCACCACTTCTCTGATTGATGCTCCTCCTCACGATCTTACCGCCAGCGTCTACACCTACACCAGCTGGGGTAAGATTCACACAAGCACTGGCGAGCCTCCCAACCCCCAGGCCACCGGCAAGCACGGCGAGGGTGTCTTTGCGCGATGCTACAACAAGGACGGCGATAATGCTCCTTTCTGCTCGCCTTACGCCAACAGCACCCTTGATGTTAAGAACACATACTATGGTGAGCAACAGAGCCGTTCGTTGATGCGTCAATTACAGTAACTAACATATTTCAGTTACCTGGGATCCCGATTACTTCAACAAGACCAAGTCCTCTGATAACTCTACTCTCCTGGTCACTGCTCGCCTCGACCTCTACAACCGTACTAGTGAATCATGGGTGAAGTACAAGGAATTCACCGATTCAGCCGTCCCCGCCGCTTGGGGCTACTGGCCTTTCGATGTCAAGCAGGAATACATGAAGTACTCGCCCTACAACATCTCCATCACCCTCTACAGCAACAGCAACAACTCCCTCGAGAAGACCAAGTCCTCATCTCTTTACCTTAACCTTAATGACCAAAACTTCCCTGAGAAGTCCCACGAGAAGTTGCCCGAGGGCCAGACCTTGACCATCGCTCTGCCTGTCGTCTTTGGCTCTCTCTTCCTCCTTGTCGTCGGTGGCTTCCTCTGGAACCGCAAGACCCGCCGTATCGGACTCGGCAATATCTCGAGCCGGTCTCGTCACGGTTACACTGGCCGTGCCAAGCGCCGTATCTTTGGTGCCAGAGATAATGGCATCCAGCTCGATGCTTCAGTTCCTCCTCATGGTGAATACCGTGACGCTCCTCAGCGTGCTCGTGCCGACAGCGACGGTCTTGGCAGCCTAGCCGGCAGCCCTGTCGATGCTACATTCCCTCAACACGGCACCACAGGTGGTCGCAATGCTTTCCGTGACGAAGTGCGAAGACAGGAGGAAGAGAGACGTATGTAAAAGAGGTGGGATTTTGCAATCTTGGATGTCATGTCATTGCTGGTTCTGTTCCAATATTCACAAATGACATGTTATAATGTGCATCTAGATGGCTGGAAGTTGGGTGTAACGTTTTCACACGACGCATAACGAAAATCAATACGAAAAAAGACCTTTCTAGACCGAAAATAGAGGGACCTGTTAAGCCCATGTAACAAATGTACTCTGTACAGGAGGGCATCGCCAAAAACAACCAAGTTCCTAACCCGTAAAATCAAAGCCATCTGCCGAAAAGTGTCATACGCCGGGCGTCATGGGTATTGAAGCCATCCCTAGCAAAATCCCACCCCTAGCAGATTGCAATAGTCGATGACCAATACATCAACAAGCAAAGCCGTAGCAACTCCGTAAAAGCATGTAAATGAGCAGTATCCTTCCCCCACGCACCGTTCTAGACCTTAGCCCTCTTAGTGTTCCCAACACTTTGTCCGTCGTCCTCGAAACGTCTCTTTGTCTTTTCGGGTGTAGGCGTCGCAGGAGGTGATTCCTGCAAGGCCGCCAAATCAAAACCAGCACACAGGTCGAGCTGTGTCTCTCCCTCTTGCAATGGCCTCAGCAAGTCAGCTGGGATGGCCGTGGCCAGCTGGCACTTTGCCTCACATGGCTGGTAGGTGCTCGTCGTCCAAGCATCATCAGCGTAGTTCTTGGCTTCCGCGATCGTATATCCTGTGCTAAAGCCCTCGTGGTATGCATCTGGGAGAATTACTATTGTCTCGCCAGGGCGCTGGTCAATGATGCGGAAAGGTATACCAAGTTTTTCCAGTTTCTGGGGAAAGAAAAACTCGGCTCGATGCCGCATGAACTGAGAGCACTTGTCCTTGCGGCCAAGCGCCTCTTCTGCTACATCCACCGCAGTTGATGGCACGACGATCCAGATCTTCCGTCCCTTGTATAGATGGTTGAGCGAAACCAACCGGAAGTCTTCTGCGTGTATTTGAAAACTTGCCCCGAAATGGGGCCCTGATTCATACACATATGGAGTATGGATTCCAGGAATTATGGCTTTTGTGTTATCCAGCTTATCACCTTTAAGGGGATAAATTGGGCTTTTTTCAGGAACCCCGGCTTCAAGGCGTTGTTCGGGAGTCCATGCAGGGACGTCAACTCGATAACGTACATTGCGAATCTGCTTGTGGTCGTTCTTGCGATAAAGTTTTCTGAGCTGATCGATGGCTTTGATCGCCGTGACATTGCATTTCGCACCTGTAACGGACGAATTGAAACTGCCGACGGACGGAACTGTGTCAACTCGCCAGAAACTGTTCCTTTTTATTTGGGTTGGGCGATAAGCATTCGCCGGTACTTTTTGAGAGTCCTTTGCTGGGAGGTCTTCTATGAGTTCCTCAGGAAGGACGATTTTGAAACAACCGTGGCTTTCAGCCTTAAGACTTCTGGCAAATGCGAGATTGGCCGGAAAGTCGTTCCATTGCTCGACGGTTGGTTTGAGTCGGAGAACTTGATGTCCCTCGGGGCCATCCCAATCAAAATCTATTGGTTCAGGTTCTGCAGCAGGCTCATCCAATTCAGATGGTAGATCACTGAGAATTGAGCTTGCGTCGTCTTCGTCAAGGTCCGGGGACAGTGATGGGACTTGTCCTAGCGGAGATAGCCCATTCGTGACGATATCTTGGTCTGAGATTAATTGAGACGGTTGAGGATACTGTGGTTCGATGACGTTTTGCTGTGTTTTGGCGGGGATTGGAGGCTGCTCGTCTAGGGATTCGGTAGTGGGAAGTGGCCCAGGCCCAGGCCCAGGTTCAGGTTCAAGGTGCGAAGAGTGCTGGAAATGAAGAACGGGTTCCGCAAACTCATGCGGGGGATGTTGAATCTCCATTGAAGCCGGGAGAGGCCCGCCTCGCCAATGCGACAGGCAAGCGATGCGATGAGGTTCTGGTGTTGATTGATGTCTAGTAGTGGAGAACAAAGTGAGGGTGAGCGTGAGCGAGAAAGGCGGCGAGTGAGAGGTGAGCACAATCGCCACTTATTTCAGGGCAGAGGCCAGAGTTTTTGTATGCGCCTTGAGGCTCCGAACTCGCATTCTTGACAGCGAACAACCAGGACAAAGGCACAAAAGAACAGAAGTAGAGCAGGGACTTTGTTGCGCGATGATCGTATGAACAGAAAAGAAAATGGAGCCTACCTAGGGTAGTAGTAGGTGAGTGAGTGACTGAGTAGCAGGTTGCAGAAAAGAATCCCCATGAGAAGCGGAATGTCGACCCAAACAGTACTAGGCTAAACGAGTGCAGGGGGCTCCTGGGCTCCCGTCAGTGGCAGAGAGTGTGAGGTACTTCCACAACGAAGCAGGCCGCCACCCAAATGCATGTCTCCTTACCAGACAGGACAGAATTGTTAGTAGGTAGGTAGTAGGTAGTTGGTGCCAGCCAGGGATGGTGACCTGTGGTTCTGCGCTGCACTTTAGAGTGAGCGGGCCACGCGGGGAGTCCAGAGATTGGTCAAAAGAGAAGCAAATATTTGATTCTAGCGGGAAAACCGCCTGCAAGGTCCCTGATTAGCGCGGGGCACTTGAAGTCCAAGCAGCCAAAGTTGCATTCAGCGGGAAAACAGACAGGCTGTCATTGGGTGCAAATGCTATAAACAATTGCTATTTGTGAGCGGGATCTTGCTTCCACCTGAGCACAAAGGAACGGATTCTTGCTATCAAAGAGAGGGCATTTTCTTTCATTCTTTGATTTTACTTGTTCAGAACCAGAATTTTCTTCCATCAGCCTGAATGGTAAATGCCGCGACGGGAGCTTTGTCAGGCGGACAAAAATAATCGAGTCTGCTTTAGGCTTTGATGACAAAGGGTGGAGCAATTGAGCCCAGACCATAAAAGGGTAAGTGCGTGATCGTCCCGCTGAAGCACTTTGTCGGTGACGTTGGAAAGGCGACAGGGGTATGTCTTTATCAATCTAAGTACATACCTACCTAGGTAGGTAGGTCTTCAACGACCTGGACATTGAAATCCGCGGAATAATATGCGAGACTTCCGATTGTCTCAGAGACTATAAATCTTCCAGTCGAGACAGCCTATGAGGAGACACTTATTAGACTAATGTACACATGCAAAAAGCCGACGGCTTCCTATCATAAAGTTTGTCAGTGTGCACAGCGGTTTCGGGATCATACCTATATCATAAAGCGCATAGATGTTCGTTTGTTACTTGTAAGGCTTCACTGCTGGTAAGTGCTAGATTACATTTGGGGCAACCTGACTGATAGTGGATGTATTCTGCTCAACATTTGTATGGCCCACCGCCAAGTATAGCTTATCCCTCGTTCGTATCAAAATGCCAACAAATATTTACTATATCAGCCTCTTCTGCGACGATTTTGTCAATACCGCTCGGATTTTGACTGGAAATAACACAACACCAATTCGCAATTTTGTCACTCCTGTTCTTTAGAGACAGAAGCACTTCGGCCAAGGTTGCCCGTGTGTTCGGCATGCGAAACTGCATTGACCAAAACCCGCGCAACTTTGGCTCCTTGCACTTCTCATTGCCCATACCTGCTGCTATTTAAGGCTCTTTCATAGCAGGTATAGATCACACAAATCAAGACCAAGAGGCAATAATGTTAGTCAAAGAATTTAATAAGTTCGTCGGATGTGATGTCTTCGGAGTTTCTTGTTTCGTCTCGTGTGTGACGCGTGGTGCAAGATTGCCTTTGTTGGCGAAGACTAAGAGTCTCGATGGTTGAACTTCGAGAGCCCGCATTACATGATCTAACCAGGTGTAGTCTTCCATAATTTTGTCGTGACTCTCTGATTGTCGTCCAGAGCTCCTGGTGTGGTGGACGAGTTTCCAAGTCATCGAGCCAATCGACTGTGTGCTCCCAATGTGTTGATTAGTGTTGAAGGTGATCGTTAATGTGACTCTCGATATGAGATAGCCATTCTGAAGACACTTGAGGGATTGGTCTTCATTCAGCTTGAAATGGTGAGTAGGTGGGATATTGATGTATCCCGTCTCGACCATGTCGTTGAGTTCATTTTCTAATCGTCGTAGAGGCAACGAGTTGGTGGCGTTCGTAGCTGGCATAATCATCATCCAGGAAGAGAACATATATGCTCTGATGCAAGGAGATGGAGATGATGAGGAGAAAATTATAGGAAGGGCGAGGAGTTGGATCGAGTCACTTGCAGGCTCAGATGCAGTGATTTCAAGCATCACTAGGTATTCAGTGAGCTTGACAGTAACGACCGCTAAGAGTTAAGATCAAATGATGCGACTATGTGATTACCTCACATAAAAAACAGTTTTATCACCAAGTACTTAAGTCAAGTAGTATACACCGACGTACCGTTAACCGGACTCCGTGCTGCGGCTGTTTAAGTCTCCTGCTTTATGCATCATCCTTAAACTGCAATTGATTGCTTGTACTTCTCGAACGGCTTCTTCACTTCAGTATCAAAACCGTTCTGTTCTGTCTTTGCCATGTCTGCCACAGCGGGAACGATGACTAGGTCTGGGATAAACTCCCACGCTATATGTAGCTTTATGCTTTATCGTCTTCAGAGAACATCATGCCATAAAACAAGTCACGCTGATATCCACTGAGTAACTGCCTTGTCTAGATATATGCAGATAACATTCATGATCAACTATGATCATGTAGGGCGGGTATAACTAACATAGCCCGTATCTTTATGCAGATATATCCATCCATAAAACGACGTCCATCGGCCCAACAACGCCAGCACGTCGTGTATCTTCTATCGTGTTTGTTAATGCGCATCGTACCCCATCCTCACTAATATTTTTGCTCCATGTGCTCTGTAAAAGAGATTTACACATAAAACCCAAGGGTCGCTTCCATGTTCTACATTCCAATGCTCTTGCGGGTTCGCCATCCCGCAAACTAGCCTTGTCTCTTTCCAAAAACGCCAAAAGTCATGACACCAAATGCTACATGGGGACAAATAGAGAATAGTGTTGTGTAATAGGTTGGTGAAGTAATTATGTCGAAAGTGAGGGTATGTCTAGCCATCTAGGTCAAGTGACTTCGTTATATTCGTAAACTGTGGAGAAGCTGCATAGTTCTCCTGACAGAGCATCAGGTGTCAAGTCGGCGCAGCATCTATGCAGCATCAAGCAGAGACTGAGAGATTCTTGTATTTGCCGACCAACTCTTCGATCTTGGGCAATAGCTCAGGGATTCGGAATGGCTTGGAGATGACATCGTCCTAAAGTAAAGTATTAGTGATGAAGTTAATAAAGTCTGGCACGACCAACTCACAATTCCTGCGGCCTTGGCGCTCTCGATTTGCTCCGGTCGTGCATATGCCGTAACTGCAATGATGGGAATATGTTGCACAATGGTTCCCTCTCGTTCCAGCTCCCGAATCTTTCGAGCACAGGTCATTCCATCCATGACAGGCATCTCCAAATCCATCAGGATGACAGAGATGTCAACACCTTCAGCCTCTTTTCCAGCCCAGAATCTTGAACGCTCGAGAGTCTGCAGAGCTTCCTTGCCGTGGTTTGCAACAAACGTATTGTTGCCACAATTTCGTAGCTGTCGTTGAAGAACCTTTTGATTGACAATGTTGTCCTCCACAATCAAAACATCAAACAGTTGGGTTGTGTCTTCGCTTGTCGTCGTCGTTCGAGATGGCTGACGACTGAGTTCCGGCTTCTGCGGAATGGCTGGGGCATGAGACTTTCGAGCGATCTTGAACGGTGTAATCTGTTCGTAATCCTGAGGAGGAGTCAAAGAGCGTCGGCACTTGATGTAGAAGCTAAAGCTGCTACCAATGCCACGGCGGGATGTAACACCAATCTGTCCACCCTGCATCTCTGTTAAGATACGAGAAATAAAAAGACCCAATCCCGAGCCGCCGTACTGAACGTGTGTTCGCGGAGTCGCCTGTTGAAACCGTTGGAAGAGAAGCTTCATCTCCTCCTCGATTAAGCCAGGACCAGTATCCTCAACTGTGCAGTGGATGTTGATCTCCTCTCCATGACCCCACTCGTCAGTGTTGTTGATATCCATGACCGCAGTGCGTTGATGGTCGACTCTATCAAAATATGAAGTGCCTTTCCGAGTGACTTCAGACACATGCTTTGAAGCGCTGAGGCTGACAGTAATGGCTCGTTTCTCGCGGCCTTGTGTAAACTTAATAGCATTTGTCATCAAATTGATCAAGACTTGTCGCAGTCTGGAAGGATCAAGCTTCACCCATTTGATGCCATACTGCTCGAAGCTCTGATCCACGTTGAAGTCAAACTCGATATCATGGGCAACCAGTTCTGATTCGAACATCTTTAGGGCACGCTGCACAACTCTTACAGGCTGTTCGTCGATGGGTGTAACGGCTAAGAGGTTCGAATCCAGCTTGGACAACGTCAGAATATCATCCACAATTCGCTTTTGATGACTGGCACACAAATTGATTGTGTTTGCAGCATCCAGGCACCCGTCCAGTAGGTTCTCAACTTCTGATTTGACAGAATGCGAATCGAAGATAGTGATGTTATTTGCGATCTGATCAGCACATTGTAGAATAGCTGATAGAGGATTCCGCATTTCGTGGCTGGTGATATCAATGAAGTTCTCTTGTTGTCGTTTCATCTCAACCGCCTCTTCACGTCGTTCATTCTGTACTTTCTCGGCCCATTTCTGAGAAGAGATGTCGGTGATACAGCCAAATATCAACTTGAGATTGCCTTCTTGATTCCGTTCGGGATAAGCGCTCATCAGAACCCATGTATCAATTGTGTTTCCATCGCTCTGTTGCGAACACTTGAACCGGAATTCCACCGAAATCGTGACTTTCTCTCTAAGGAGTTTGTCCCACGCGTCTTCTAATGCCGGCCTGTCCTCGTCCCTGACACTATCCATCCACGTATCAACAGAATCTTCGGACCGGGAATGTCTCGAGATCTGCCACCACATATCGTTGCAATAGTTGATCTTGCCCGCAAAGTTGGCAATAAACATGCCAACAGGAGCAAACTCAGCCATTCGGGTAAATCTGTACTCGCTTTCCACGGCTTCTTGTGTACGGAGGTAAAGTTGCATCGAGAGTTCTTGACGATCCAGTGCAGCGAGGCGGGCAGCCCTTTGGCCACGCTTGATTTCCTCCTCGAACAAGACCACTGAAGCCATTGAGGTGGCTAGCTGCCGGGACAACAGATGAATAAACAACTTGTAATCGTCGTCATAGGGACGACGAGGGTTGACACCCATCACGATGAATCCAATCACGGATTCTCCTGTGGTGGTCGGGATAACGGGGAAAACAACGAGCGTCTTTGAGGGATCGCCAAAGCCCCTCCAGTGAAGGCCATCGATAAGGTGTGTAGGAAGGTTACCATTCTCTTCAGAGAGGACAATTGGAACACCGCCAGCAGCCATTGATTGGCGCATGTAAGGGGCAAACCCATCCTCAGACTGTCGCATATCAAGCTGTGGAAGTGCGGCTTGATGATTCTCTGGTGCTCCAAGGCTCCCTTCAAGAACCAATTGGGGTGAGTGTATCAAGCTACCGGAATGTAATGATGAAACCTCGCTCTCGGTGTCCTCTCTGGCGGAATAGATCAGGGCAAAGGGCACATCGTGTTCGTTGAACTCCAGTCCCTTCTGCACCTGGGGCCAGAAACCTGCGACAGTGGTAGCTGCAGCCGTTCTCTCGCCAATCTCGCGAAGCATCAGCATTCGCCTCTCGTTGACCCGTCTACGGGTATTCTCGAAAGCTGGGTTGTATAGTCCAACCACTTCGCCTTCACCACCCACCAAGGGAACAATAGACCACGAAAAGAAAGCCTCCTCCAAAAAGCCGTGCCGATTAATGAAGAGCTGATTTTCGTGCTTCATTGTTGCCTGTCCAGATTCTAGTGCACTCTTGAACACAGGCTTGATCTCATCCCAAATCTCAGGCCAGGCATCCATGTAGCAAGAGCCCATCAACTTGGGATGTTTTTGGCCCGCAAGGTCGAGATAAGCTTCGTTGTAGATGATCACACACTGGGGACCCCAGTACATGGCAGCGGGGTGTGGACTGCCCATGATCAGGTTGGACATGGATCTGAGATCCGCAGGCCAGTCTTCGATTGGTCCGAGAGGAGTTGCCGCCCAATCGACCGAACGAGCAAACTTTATATGAGGAGGAAGTGCATCCGACACTGGAATCCTTGTCCAATCGAAAATTGACCTCGCGGGTTGCGATTGGAAGACCTGGTTTGTAAACTCGTCAGGGTGTAGTCTTGTGTCGCCTCCCTCCATGATCTCATCAACATCTGCGCGGTCAAAATTAGCATCGACAGGTTCAGCATCGCCGAAATAATCTGGCGCATCAACGAGCTCGGCGTCAGGAGTAACGGGCATCTGCGGCGAGTGTCCGGAACTTCTCGTTTCCGAAGCAGCCGTCTCGTCAATAAGTGGTAACGCAGTACTGGGGCGCGGAGTAGCAACACAAGTCTGGGCGCTAACAAAGCGAAACCTTCGACGTAATGTTGACAATGTCCAGGTAATACCAGCATACTTGTGAGTATCAGCTGACACACGAGCTTTGGATTGTGTCATAATCCATGATTTGAAACGACCAAAATCTGTGTCTGCACTAGCATCTTCTTGGTCCACCGACAAATATTGAAGCACTTCATGTGCTCCTCGCAGAGAGGCGTTGTAGTAGAGGATGTGTAAGCCGGCACGGATAGCATTAGCGGAATTGTCCAGGTCTATGAGAAAGGTAGGCCTCTCGTCCTGCTCTAGAAACTCAATAACACCAACACCTTGTAGCATCTGCAGCCCCGGAGGGAGACTACGACTGTCTGGGGTCGTCGTATGAGCGGGAGCGTCCATTGAAGACCCCCAACTACCAGGAGTGCTCTCTGATCTTCCTGGGCTGATGGAGCTCACACTTGCGCGAGGCAACTTCAAGGTCGTGACACCGCCAGCCGGGTCCTCTCGCATACGTGAAAGCATAGAAACAGCAGGATCGGTTGCAGGAAAGCTGGCCGGACGATGAACGTGCCTTGCTGGCGTGTGAGAGAAGAAGAGAGGCGAGAGCGGCCCTTGCTGCTTCCCCCTTGCTGAGGGATCAAGATTCGCAGATTGGTTAGGAAGTTCGACCTTTCGAGGTGGTGATGCCCCAGTGCGGGCTTTCTTGATGGGTGAAGGGTGCATGACGGGTTCACCTCTGGACGGGGCGGAGGGACGCTTCGCCGGAATGGGAGTCTGTGGAAGCCCTCGCGTGGACGCGCTAAGATCTCGTGGACTACCGGCGGTGGACAAACTTGACTGGTGAATAGCGCCGGTAGTCGAAGCTGGCGAGAAGGAGGTCGTAAAGTCAGAAAAGGGCGCGATTGAGGCCAAGTTTGGTATGCTAAGATCGTGCCTCCATGCTGGTGCCTCTGATATGCGGCGTGAGTCGTAGGCTTTCCTGCCAGTTATGGTGACCCTGTTGTAAGCTTCCCCGGTAGCTTTGGCAGCAGCAGCAGCGAGAACTGAAACGTCGGTATCAAGCTCAGCGTTAGTCGTGCTGGTGGCAGTGGTGTTGCTTGGAGTCGTAAATGTGGGTACTGAACCCGGAGTAGAGGTTGAGGTTGGTGGTGGTGGTGGTGGATGCTTTTTGCGACCCTCCTTCTCTTGATCGGTTGAGTCTGCGACAGGACAATTCAAAGAAGCAGAGGCAGAAGGAGACGAGGGAGAGTTGAAACTAGGAAGCCGCTGCATGAAGGCGCCTGGAGAAGAGGAGGGAATCGAAGCCCCGGAGGGACTGCGAGTCCTTGGCACCTAGTGGCCAGTGGCTTTGGGCCTTGCGCAGCGGCCAGCAAGAGATCGAGATTCAAGATGCGATGAGGGGCGTGTCTGCGAGGTCGGGTGTGCGTAGCGTATGAGTGAAGGTAAGGTAAGGTACCGTATGCGTGCGAAAACAGTGGTGGAAGTTCCCTATGAAGTGGGGAGACTCTGGTGCAGTACCTTAGCTGTACGGGCAAGCAGCTGCAACAGTCAGTGGGAGGTGCAGTACCTGATGCGCGGCGCAGTAAAAGCTCGGGCTGCTAAGTATATGTTGAGGAATACAGCCGCCACGATGTTAGGTTGAAGGGGAGGGGGGAAAGAAATGGGATGGGGATCGAGATGGGATATGGGATCAGAGGGATGAGTTGCAGGGGGATTTGCAGCTAAAAGTCGGCTGTATGGTGCTGTGTTATGGCCGTAGTCCGGGGGGTCGTTCAGTGGGTGGAGTGCAGTAGGTGCTAAGAGCTTGACTCGATTGTGAGTGATGGTTGGTTCAACCAGTTTGTCAAAGGGAAAGAGGGAACCAATGAATAATACAGTTCAATTCAATCTGATGAAAGCATTCGGCCGAGTATTGACTCGAACGGAAACTCTGAGTTAGGCTGGGTTTGGGGTGGCGGAATCGGAGTCAAAATTGACTGAACGGACGGGTCCTGGCATGTAGCGTAGGTAGCGTGTGCCTCATTGGGTACAGTAGGTAGAATCAGTAACAGTTTTGGGGCCGGTCAAAAAGAGCCGCAATTGTCAGTGAGAGAAAGGCTACCGTCCAGTGGAGATACGATATTTTGACGTCGGGTCGGTAGGGTGTCAGCCGAGTGAGACGAGAGGGCGACAAGGGAAGGGAAGGGAAGGGAAGTCAACGTCACAATAGAGTGTAAGTTAGATGAGAGTAAAGAAGATTAACAAGATGAACGAATAAAGTGGCAGTTAGATCAAGATAAGGATGGAAAGAGGCTGATCACTGCTCCGCATTTGAGCTTTCAGGTCAGACCAGGCCACACAAACCGACAGAATGGGTATGGAAATAATGGATGGGAGAATGGGAAATAGCATTTCCAAAGCAAAGGAACGAGCACAAGACTAGCTAGTGGTGACATTCACATCGAACGAGTAAATGATAGGCAAAAGGGGGCACGATAGATAGACATGTCTAATCTAGAGGAAGAAAGGATCAACGTCAGCTTATGGAGAAAACAAATATTTCATCCCGTTGATCTGCTTCAGCTTCAGCTTGACTCTGAGTCCATCACAAAACAGTAATATTGTTCGGGACAGCACAGCATGAGGCGCAACAGCTCATACATAGAGAGCCAAGGAAAGCCATTCAGAGAGAGCGAACCGGGGTTTGTTACCGGGGTCAATATTCGTTCATGGAGATTAGGACGGGGAATTGGTGTGAGGCAGCTTGTAAGTGGATATCTCATCATCTTGGCAACAAATAACCTACCCGCTTTCGAGGTCTGGGTCCTTGAAGCTGACAAGGGAGTCGACCACCTGGACAAAAAACTCATGGTCACTAATGGAGTTACCTGTTGTGGAAGAAGTGAAATATCAGTCATGATAAACAGATGCATAGTGATTCCCAGCGAGTACCAATATCATCACCTCCTCCGATAACCTCACCACATCTGCCGTCTGCCGTATATAGTAAGCAGTCCCACCACATACATATGCGGCCGGCTTCTTTTCTGGCCGCTACAGACGAACCCAGACCACCGGACCTAATCCGTCCCGCTTCAATCCATATTGACCACTCATGAGAAAGACATGGGAATCGAACAAGCTTTTAGACTTTGTCAAATCGTTGCTAGCACTATGAATTTGGTGATCCGTCAAGGCTTTTTCCCTTCTCTCTTGTCGATCATCGTATATCGAACCATCTGATTTATTTTATCGGACCGGAACTGAAAGACGGGAGAGAGATGAGAGCCGAGAGCCTCGACAAGGACACGCACAATCAAGTTATCGCCATTGACCAAATCCCTGTATCAAACATGAACAGCGGCGGAACCATCGGTGCAACGTCTTGGCACCATTATTTGATCACTGACCAGACATTCCATGGATACTGGGCCTATTTAGCAGTTCAACCCTTCCAACCAGGCACTCTTTTAATGGCTGACTTGTCACAAGTTCAATTTCACACTCTCATCGCTCAAAGCAAAGACCCTGAGTTACATGCAATTGGTGTACTTGTCCTTGACCCGGGCTGCGCTGACAAGGATGGAGGTGTGTTTGACACGAAACTACAGAGTACCGAGGCATGTCTTTCTTATTGCCGCAATATCATGTCAACACATGCAGGTTCTGAACGAAGGGGTAACGTTAAAGGCAATAAGTATCAGCGGAACGAGTCATCGACTAGACCAGAGCTAAGAAGGAAAAGGCAGAAAAGAAAAAGAAAAAAAGAAGAGGAAAAAATCCCGATCTGTTCGGAGAATGGATAAAATGGTTTGGGCCTGTGGAACGGATGCGTGGAACTCACCCTCCCACATCAAGAAATGCCCATGACGATCGGCGAGATCTAGAACGGTCTGTTTTACCCACGCCTTGAGCTCAAAGCCTCAAAGGCTAAGGGCCCCGCATGTCTTCAGCTCCCCCTGTCTTTTTGTGAGAGTGGCCGTCTCCAGAGAACACGGTCTCGAAGTCTGCCCCTGGTCTTGGCTTGCCTTGTTGACCTTGAGTTTTGGCGCCAAAAAACGCCCAATCTTTAAGCCTCTGCTGTCTGAATCGTGAATACTCGGACAGAGTTTCGGGGTCTCGCAATTTTTGTGAGGCAATAGTCAAGGTAACGTTGGTTTTGCGTCTTTCTCTCTCCTCCGCTGTGGATGGGATGGTCTATTCGGCCGAGTTGGAGCTGGTTTTAAGAATAATCCTCCGGTAGCTCGGCTTCCCCATGCTCATGATTCGTCGCATGAGATTTCCAAAAGCGAGGCGGTGTGGATACCGCTCAGTAAAATCCATGACTTCTGACGGCTTCTTCCCGTGTCAGCCATCCCGTTATTGCCGTGACGGCGGAGTCTCCTCTCGAGTGACGCTGTGGCTAGTTCAAGTGCATTCTTGACGGGTTTTATGGCTGGCTTGGTGTTAATAGCCGACACCAGTCAAGGGGACTAGTTAATATGTTAATATTCTTGAGGGAGTTTCTCAGTAGTGGCCGATAATACGCGGAAGCATATGATTCTGTTTTTCTCACTAACAATTAAGTTAGGGCCTAACTAAGTATGCTGTCTTCTCTTTATGTTCTTGCTCTTGTGAAAGGGAGATTGATAGTTAGGGCATGGCACATGGTTATGGGCAGCCTGAAAGCCTGGACCAGAGTTTAAACTACCGATTGGGTTATTACCATCAGGAGTTGGGAATGCCCTCACTTTGATTCAAGCTTTTAGACTTGAGTTGCTCTTGACATGATATGATCCGGTTAAAAGATGTGACTCTGCTGCAGAGTAATCTGTGCGTTACATAATGTCATCACTGTTGCTATTGTTAGCCGCCAGCTGACCGATGTTGTTCACAAATGACACATTTCGTAGTATACAAACTCAGAATGTTACCCTTTGAATGTTGAACAGCCTCGATCTCGGATAACCGGTATATGAAGATGCCACAAGTGAGGCCATTTCCATAGACACTCGACTGGCAGATGGTAACAGGCGGCTAAACCTGGCCGAATCTGGCCAAGGACTGACACAAAATACCCGTTCTTTCCGTTCTCGAGGCAGATCACAGGAATTGAATATGCAAGCACTCGACAACAAAGAATTGGCGGTTCCCAATCCCTGCGACACTCACTCAAGAGCACAACCTCAACTGTTTTCTTTTTTCTTATTGGCCAGCCAGCCACATGAGGTTGCATCTCCAGCCTCTAGCCCAACCAATCGGGCTACTCCATCACTATCGGGCATCTCATGATTTCCACCCGGGCGCTTAACAGAGGAGACGAGTGGTGATAGCACCTCACTTCTCTGACCTGATTGGCCCACGCCGTTGATGCTCATCCTCGAGATGCAGTGATTGGCATCAGAGTATCACTCCAGGCGCCCGCTCACAGGCTGGCTACAGGTCCTTCACGCAGCATCACAGCGGCTTTTCTCACCTCGAGAGCCTCTCACAGCTGTCCAGCATGGGGGCCCCCTCTCAGCTGATGGCCACCTCCAAGGCCCTTAAACGGCTGCCCACCCCGACCTGGCCGCCCTCGAATGCTTCTTACATCTATATTGAATTGGCTGCCGGTCAGCAAAGACGAATTTGACGGTCTCAACCAGGACTCTGTACGATATCGCATGTGGAACAGTTCATAGCTGCTACCAGCAGCCGACACAGCGCAACATTGAACTCCAACTTCACCAAGCAAGTCAATTAACTCAGATCAGATCAGGTTAATCGCCAACATGAAGTTCCCAACCTTCAAGCGCTCTCAGCAAGAGCACACAGATAAGCCATCCAGGGCAAAGAATTACCGCGTCTTATTCCGGAAGTGGCCTCGCGTATCAAGAAAGGGAACATGGTGGTTAATGCCTCTTGAGCTGATTGGAATTGTCCCTGCTCTGGTCATCTTTGGCATCTCTCAACCAAATCTCTACCGTACCGATATGTGGCAGATTGGCTGGGAGCACGATCCTCCCCTCAACTCGAACCCGGCCAGAGTTCTCTACGCTTATGCCAATTATCAGCCTCAACCAAAGATTGCTCTCATCTGGACACGAACGTGAGTGTGTACCTCTGACAGTGCCTAAGGTGCTGACTAACATGACAGCTTCACCAATTTCAATGTCGCTATTTCGATCATTTCACTCTTCTTTCTCCTCGGCAAGCTTACTGCCTTTATCATGAGAGTTTGGTACCCCATCTTCGCCACTTTCATCAATGTCAGTATGGTCGCTCTCTACACAGTCTGCGTCTATGGAACCATTGGACCTGACTACACTGATTCACGATATCCCGCTCCTGCAGCTTGGTACTACCGTATTGGGTGCGATATTGCCAAGCCATATGGAAAGTATAAGAGCTGCATGATTGCTCGATACTCGCTTGTCATTGGTGTTTACATGCTGTAAGTGGTGTATAGTATTTATATGCCTCAACTTTACTAACGCCGATCCAGGGCAATCTATCTCTGCAATCTGGGATTCAGCATCTATGCCATGCTACCAAATAAGATCAACGATGTTTCGGACGACGACGACGACGAAGATGGATCTACAACGTCGGAGCCGAAGGGAGGTGTTTGGGAGATGCACAACATGAAGACCCCCAGTATTCGAGCAATGCCGTATACTCCTCGAACGCAGGCTTTTCACACTCTGGATCGCCAACTGCCACTTCGGTCTCAGCAGAACAGATACTATGGCTGAAGAAATATTAGGATGACATCTAGGATACGTCTTGAAGGAGCCACTATCATTAATGAGCATTGGGTGTTTGGAGTTAAGGATGATATACCAGGGAACATACATAGCCCTACGAGGCTCGACTTCCATTAAATGCTGTTCATATATGGATCTGATAATTCATTGACATTTACACGAGACATTCTTCGCGTAGAATTGCCTACTTCGTAAACACGGCCCGGTCGATTGGTGAAATTCAGAGATACTCCACAAGAATTGCCAGTGTCAAAGCCTCTAAGCTGAAGAACGTTAAGTAACTGCAGGGACTGAGTCACTATTTAACTATTTGAGGTTAATTAATCGGCCATGGATAATAACATGCCGATGTCTCTCGTGCCGGTCCCGCCGGAGCCGATAGTGGTCCAAGATACCGGCTCCGGGAGCTTTAGTCAACCCCACACAAGCTTGGTTAACAAGACGTCACCCCGCCATCACCAACCTCGATCCGTCACCGGCAACAGCGAAACCCCAGAGTCTTGACCCTTTATCTCTTCAATTGATTGATCTTATTTGTCTATTTGACTTTGTCGAGAGTGAGTTGAGATATCAACATGGCTATTCTTCAACGATTGGCCGCTCCATCGCGAGGAGCTCTGCGACAATCTCCAGTCATCTCATTGATGATCACAAGGAGAGCTTCCAATGTCGCACCCCCAAAGGTACACATCTCACAGTCTAAGGGACTGGTCATAGAACTAATGTCTTTCAGCTCAAGGATCCATCACTTCTCAAGCAGGATGTTTGTTATGTCGATGGTGAATGGGTCAAGGCCGGCTCCGGCAAGACATTTGAAGTACATGGTGAGCTTCACCCTTTCTCTCACTTAACAATCTCGTATACTCACAGTCCAGATCCTTCCACCGGTAAACTCATCGGAACATGCCCCGAATTCAACTCCAAAGATACTCAATTAGCCATTAGCGCTGCTGCAGATGCGTTCCCTTCATTCCGCGCCAAGACCGGCCGTGAGCGCTCAAAGCTACTGCGGGCTTGGTATGATCAAATGGCCGCCAACGCCGAGGATATTGCAAAGATTATTACCTGGGAAAATGGAAAGCCCCTCGCCGATGCCAAGGGTGAGACAACGTATGCTGCAAACTTTCTCGAGTGGTTCAGTGAGGAAGCACCACGAGTATACGGTGACACAATTCCTAGCTCGGTTCCTGGGAACCGTGTTTGGACTATCAAGGAGCCCGTTGGAGTCTGCGGTCTCATCACACCGTAAGTTAGTTTCACTCCTGCAAGACACATTACTGACATTTTTGAGATGGAACTTCCCTGCCGCCATGATCACACGAAAAATCGGACCAGCCTTGGCAGCAGGTTGCACGGTCGTCGCAAAGTCCCCCGCCGAAACACCATTTACCTCACTCGCCTTGGCCGAATTGGCTCACCGCGCAGGCATCCCCAAGGGTGTCGTCAATGTCGTGACCTCACACGAAAACACGCCCGAGCTCGGCGAGCTTCTCACATCTGACCCTACTATCCGCAAGGTCTCCTTCACAGGGTCCACTGGTGTTGGCAAGCTTCTCATGAAGCAGTCTTCTGGCACTCTTAAGAAGCTCTCCATGGAGCTTGGTGGCAATGCCCCTTTCATCGTCTTTGATGACGCTGATGTGGATGCTGCTGTGGCTGGAGCTATCGCGTCCAAATTCCGGTCTTCGGGACAGACCTGTGTCTGCGCCAACCGGATTTATGTCCAGCGCGGAATCTACGATGAGTTCGTGTCCAAGTTTACCGAGAAGGTCAAGTCTTTCAGTGTAGGCAATGGGTTTGACCAGGGCGTTACTCATGGACCTCTGATCCACGATCGAGCTATTGAGAAGGTTGAGGCTCATGTTAAGGATGCTGAGAAGAAGGGTGGAAAGATCACCATCGGAGGCAAGCGACTCAACAACCTTGGATCCAACTTCTATGCACCCACTGTCATCCGCGACATGACCCCTGAGATGGACATGGCCTCGGAAGAGACCTTTGGACCCGTCGCTGGTCTCTTCCCCTTTGAGACAGAGGAAGAAGTTGTCAAGATGGCCAACAACACCGAAGTTGGGCTTGCAGGCTATTTCTTCTCCCGAGATATTGAGCGTGTGCACCGCATTGCCGAGTCTCTTGAGGTTGGTATGGTTGGTGTCAACACTGGTATCATTTCTGACGCTGCTGCGCCATTCGGTGGTGTTAAGGAGAGTGGGTTCGGTCGTGAGGGCTCCCTGTATGGAATTGGAGAGTATCAGATTACAAAGATGATCACATATGGAGGCATGGGCAAGCCCCTTCAGTCATAAACTGATGAGGATGGCAAACAATGCGCGAATTTAGTCTGATATGTAATGAAGAAAGAAGCTGTCACCATCAGCTAGAACAATACATCTACACACACCAGATACTAGCCATGGAGTGTTTTATTCTATAACGTAGTTCATATATATTGAAGACAAGCTGTATAGGTGCCTTTCTCCTTCGGCCAACACTTTGATGGGCTTTCAGGGGACACTATTATAAATACTTCTGAAGCAACATTATCAACATATTTGATCAAAGCACGCACCCAAATCGTGATCTAAACCATTATGAGCGACAGAATAGTGCAACTTTCACTACTTCTCACCATAATAAGGAATGCTCAAGCCACCAACTGACTGTTAACAGTGGCAACTATCAAGCACCTAAGATCATTTTACATTTGCCTACTCCCGTCAGCCACGCACCGCTACCCTCTTCTGATCTGTCCTCGTTCCACTCCTCTTCACCCGCAACATGGCCCAGCATATTGTGAGTCAATGACAGTTCTAGCGCGGGCCAGAAATCAACATATCAGCCGCAAATCGCACCTACTTATGCACATCCAACATTGCCCCCATCGTGGTAAACAGTCCATCCTTTGACTTCAATGACTTCGTCTGCCGTGTCAGGTGGGGGAAACAGCTCGATTTGGGAAATTTGACTTCCCAGACCTTTGACATGCCTTTTGCAATCTTAATAACGTAGTCGT
Organism: Fusarium tjaetaba; assembly: GCF_013396195.1. Classification (NCBI taxonomy): domain Eukaryota; kingdom Fungi; phylum Ascomycota; class Sordariomycetes; order Hypocreales; family Nectriaceae; genus Fusarium; species Fusarium tjaetaba. The sequence continues at coordinate 255,841 of NW_023501256.1, forward strand.
TCTCCGAGCGGATAGCCGAAACGGTCGCCCACATACCACACTGGAGCTGTGTTGCGCGATCGTACCTCATAAGTTCGATATTGACTAGGCTTGGTTGAGTGGTCGACCCAGATCCCTGACCAGAGAGACTGGATACATATATACAAAGCTTATCTGCAGCAAACTCAGGTATTTGAGGTTCGAGTTTGCCGAAATGCTTGAGGGCAGCTTTGACCCGATTTCTGGAAATGATTCTGCCTGATTCTTGATGCCTTTTATCTGATTACTGATGGCCCTTTATCTGAAGAACTTATATATCTTAGGTACTGGAAGCCTGAAAATGTTAGACCTAAGAAGCATAGGTCCTAAGGCAGTTTGGGGGTAATTTGATATAACTTGGGATAACTTGCGATGGCTTAGTAGACTCTGATAGATATCAATAGAGTGCGCTCTACCGAACTGAATCCTTTACTGGCCAGGTAGGTAGTTGGTAGCCATTCACCCCAAAGCTCATGCCCGGAGAGTGTCACTCGAGTCTTCACCAAAAGTAAGCGGGTTCTGGAGGGTAGAGATGTTGAAGGGTGCATTCGGGGGATATTGCCCCATTCCTTGCCTGAGGCAAGCTAGTTCTCGTCGTGTCTGCTGGCGGGTAGAGAGAGATTCACGATACCATTAACACTGGAGGAAAGGCCAAAAGGCGTCGACGCGAATGGTTTCGGCCTCGCCATCTTCGTTATGCACAGTTATCTGCGTCCTCAACTCACGCGTATCCATAGACTCCGGCAAGGTGTCGGTATCGCCGACAGCCCACGACGCACCAACATGACGAGTCGACGAGACAACAAGTCGATTCTCGTCCGCCACAAAGCAAGGACCAGTTCCGGAGTTGACAGTACCCAAGTACAACTATGTGAGTCCCGCGGTCTTGAGATGAATCCGCCGTATTTGGCCCAATCTGGCCGAGTACTTGCCTTTCTAAAGCCTTGAGTGCTTGAAGTGTTTAGAGCGCCGTAACTATATGTCCTGCCTGGGCCTTGGTATTTCTGGCCGTGATGTTAGCCAAATACTAAAGTCCTTGGTTTAAAGAACTCCCTTATTCTTGGGTTGCAGAAAGCTGAAGACATTAGTCGTAAACAATATAAATCTTTAGGTAATATTAGGACAATTTAGGGATGTTTGGCATAAGCCTCGCAGACTCGTTACTCTTGTGTTTTGAACCTCTTGTTCGTCATAGTCTTCGAGACGGGGAGAAAATACTCAAGAAGGTGGGGAAAGCCAAGGAAGGGTAAGGAACAGCAAGCAAGTGTAATGCCAATGCTTGTTGAAGGCAACTTAATCGATACAGATAACGCCCCATGGTAAGAATGAAGACCATCGCCAACCATATCTATTTCTCAAGACCTAAAATGCAATGATGGTACAGCTTTCAAGGCTTGAGTGGTAAAGACAGAACAATCACTTCGTTGGTGCAGAGTAGAGACAGACAAAATAAGCAACACGCAGCAGTTGTATTATTAGGTATTAATTATCTCCATCCCGGGTATCAGACAAGAAAAACAAGAAGCAACGACGCGGGCAACTCGACTCATCAAAGTCAAGAACCCATTCAACATTTTTTTTTGGTAATTTTCGGACATCCATCAGATATCCCTTTTGTTCAACATCCTCCTCTCCTCCGTCATATTCAGTAACTTAGCTATGGAAATTGGTATCAGTGAAGCAGTCTCGACAGGGTATCTCGGTATCTTGTGAAGAAATGCAGTTCCATCCTTCCATTCCCAAACCCTCTCAATGCGCGTGTTGTATGGTGTTGGGGTTGTTTCATTGTGAATTCAGTCGTAAATCTCAACGCTCAGAGCCGGGCAACCATCTAGGCAGCGGCGGTGACAACAGGAGCGGGAGCAGCATCCTTGGGCTTGTCCTCGGCCTCGGGCTCAGCGGGCTCCTCAATCTTGGGAGCCTCATCTGTCTTGAGCTCCTCGGCTTTGGCGTCGGTGGGCTCCTCCTGGACGGTCTCCTCCTTGTTCTCCTCGGCGCGCTTCTCAGCAGGCTTGGGGGACTTGCCGCGGATGGTGTTACGGAGCTTCGAGAAAGGAGACTCCTTCTTCTCTCCCTCAGCAGGGGCGGGAGATTTGTCACGCTTGCCGAAAGCGAAAGGCAGAGAAGACTTGCGCTTCTCCTTGAGGTCCTTCTTGGCCTCAGGGGCAGGAGAAGTGGCGGCAGCAGTCTCAGTGGTCTCGGTAGGGACGGTAGCGGGATTGGAAACGTCAACAGCGAGAGGAGTGGTAGCCTCAACAGGGGGGATCACAGGAGCAGTGGTCTCAGCCTCAACCTCCTTGGTAGCCTCAGGCTCAGTAGGCTTGAGCTCAGGGGTCTTCTTCTCCTTCTTTGAGAAGACGTTTCCGAAGAAGCTGTTACGCTTGGTGGCGGTAGGCTTCTCCTTGGGGCTCTCGGCAGGCTTGTCCTCAGCAACAGCAGGGGCAGTCTCGGGGGCAGTCTCCTCAGCGGGCTTAGCAGGCTCCTCAACGGCAGCGGGAGCAACCTCCTCGACAGGCTTGACAGGCTCATCGATCTTAGGGGTCTCCTCAACAGCAGAGGTCTCGACGGCGACCTCATCGGCGGGCTTGGCCTCGGCCTCCTTCTTCACTTCCTCCTTCTTGGACTCCTCCTTCTTGCCGAAGCCGAAGAAAGATGTTCGCTTGCGGCTAGCAGATCGGCGCTTGGGCTCCTCGGACTTGACATCCTTCTTGTGCTCGTCCTTGATCTCCTCCTCCTTGGGGGTCTCCTCGTTGACGGGAGCAGCCTCCTCGGTAGCAGGGACAGCAACGGCAGCCTCGGCGGAGGTTTCCTCCTTGGCGGTCTCAGCGACCTTCTCCTCCTTCTTGACAGGAGTAGGCTTGAAGCTCTCAAGAGTGGTCTTGTAGGTCTCGGACTCAGTGACGGCAGTGGCAAGCTCCTTGGCCTCGGCGATCTTGAGCTTCAGCTGAGAAACCCAGTTGTCGCGCTCAGCGGCGCTGGAAGCCTTGAAAGTGTGCTTGTTACCCTTGGAGGTGAGGTGGAACTTATGAGACCCATCGATCTCGGGCTCAGTAGCATCAGCCTACGGGAATTGGCGGTTAGCTTGCTGTGACATGTCGGCAGTTGACGCTGCACGAGACCGGAGTTCTGTGGGTCCAAACTTACCAGGCTAATGACGCTAGAAGGGTTCTTCTTATCACCAACGAAGAGAAGACCCTTGCCAGTCTCGGAAGCCCAAGCAACGTTAGAGTGAGCAGTCTCAGTGGACTTCTCGCTCTTCAGGTAGTGGGAGAGAGTCTTGGGCTCGAAAGCCTCGGTGCCGAAGAAAAAGAACTCCTTGCTGGGGATGAGGTTTCTAAACGGCGTGTCGTTAGTGCACTGTTCCTGATACTTCTAATCCTTAAGCGTTTTGAGGAGCAAGGTCTCTTCGACCTAAGACGTAGAAAACTTGCGGAAAGCAAGGCTGGCAGTGGCACATGCGGTTCTACTTACTTGGGAAAGCTCAGGCCTTGAGCCTTGTGGTTCAAGTGACCCTCCTCAACGGGCTTAACCTCCTCCTCCTTCTTCTCCTCAGCCTTAGCAACCTCCTCGGCAGGCTTGGTCTCCTCGGTGGGCTTCTCCTCTGTCGCAGCAGCGGGTTCGGCGGCGACAACGGGAGTCTCTTCGACGGGCTTTGTCTCGACGGGAGCCTCAACAGCAGGGGCGGAGATGCCAGCGGCAGGGGCAGCGATCTCTGGCTTGGTCTCCTGAGGGACCTCGATGTTCTTCTGTTCCTCGGCCATTTTGAAAGATTTTGGGGGGTATCAAATGAGATTGGGTATCACAACAAACAAAGACGTTGGTATAAAAAAGGAAAGAAAAAAGGAAGTTAATCCAGAAAAAGGCGTTGTATTTCAGATGGAGCTGAAGAGCAGGTAGGGGGGAAAGAAGGAGGGAAGAGAGGTTTGCAGAAGACGGGGAGGCTTGGGGTACTTATTTGTTGGTGTCTTGCTGTGAAAAAGGGATCAGAAGAGAGGGTATCCTATCCCATGGATGCCCAGGTTGGAAGGGTACGGTACATTCAGACAGGGTCGCATACAGTGAACAGGCCTAAACCTAAGGATGTGGGTCCGGGCGGGGCGTGTGCAGAAGTGGGCGGGAATTAGGGGAGTGAAGAGATTAAAGACCGCCAAGGGCAGACAGGGTTAGTTGCAACGGAGGGAAGCAACCTAAAGGGGAGAGAGGCTAGAGAGAGGGAGGAGTCATAAGTGTGAGTGATGGGCTGGCACCTCATATCAGCACCACAATCAACTTTTCAGTTGATCAGTGGCTAGCCGTACCGTACAGTTTACCAGTAGATCCAGTGTTGGTGCCGCACGAGGAATCACTGAACCGTATCTGCAGTGACAATGACTGTACTGTCCGAGATCTGATTCGGGTTCTTCAAGTCTGCTTGTTCTATTCATCAAGCCACACAATCTCCTATTCTCCCACGATGAACCATAATCTCCTAACGTCAACGGACCAGCACCTCATTAGTAACCGATCCGCTTACTTAGGTAGTCTATCCACTGGCTACTTTTGCGTCAAAACACCTTCAAATTACAGGGCACATCACATCTTCTGACGCCCACTGATGGTTGAGCAAGAGATCGCATTTACTCCATATCTATGCGTTTGATAAGAATTTACTCCGTACAATTACAGTACATCCACCACAGCTCATGTAATCTGCAACATGATACATCACTCATCTGGTTCCCCAGCAACTAATATCTCGTCAAAATTACCTGTCTCTCGTTAAACCAAATCTGTGCTTCTTCTCAACAATCTCATTTTTCTCTCCTTGTTGTTGCTGGGTGATGCCCTGGTCTGTGCTGCATTAAACAAGTGGAACTAATATTGCAGATGCCCCATCGACCTGCCGGCTACCAGTGGATTGACTCTAGCGAATGACGCTAGCCGCGGACAAAATTGCTGTAGCATAGTCAGGGCCCACGTAGGGAGTACTCAACACGTACCTTCTCAGTCTCAGATGGTACACTCCTTCTTCACCTTTCCTCACGACTTGGGTTCCATATCAACTGGGCGCACGCTCATTACAGGCGGGCAGGTTGAATAAAGTAGGTATGTACGGAATAATAAATAGCACTTTCCTTGCCAACTTTCAGCACATGGAGCAAATGCAAAGAAGCAAGGGAAGGCGCTCACCGTATCCTCCGTTTCAGCCGTATCGAATAACCTACTTCTGTTGCTCATCATCTCTCGATATAAGCTTTATTTCATTAGTACCTACCAGGCTATTACTCATTCTACATACCGGCCTCTGATACTTGACTGTTAATTCCGGGCGTCTTCCGAGTAATGCCAAGTACTCTGTTCTGTGTTGTATTATGATATCAACAACCTATCCTCGTGATAGCTACAGAATAATAATCATCATCACTCCTAGATTCTTGCCGGTGTATACAAAAATGCCTGCACGAAGTCTCAGCGCTATTCTGTATCACGTGCATCCATACGCTCCATCTTGGGCATAGAAACCATCCCCGATTCAAACGAACCATAGAATACGGTGTCAACCACTATAGAAAACCATGTCAAGGCTTGCTCAACCCATCTCCAGCCCTGACTCAATCATCCGGGTCTTGGTCCTAGAGAAATGGAAGACAAATTTCGCTGTTCATTGTCCACCGATTTTCTCTTCTAGCTCGGTTTCTGAGCAATAGCACGAGCAGGGTCTCCAGACGGTGTTCAATATCGATCTCCAACCCGCCTTTTCCCTCAATCGTCTGTATCACCCATCTCCACTCTGCCGAGCAATTTGGTCTAGCACTTGGCCTCCTCGTGCATCTCAAGGGTCACAAATGGGCCAAAGCCATGTGCACATCCCTTTACTCCGTACAACTACTAGTATGGCTTTCTTTGACTTGGCGGCTCGTTGTATTGTTTCGGTGGCTGTGTACGGATATTATTCTTAATAATAAAAAAACATTCTACATACATACGCAGCTCTAGGATCTTCCACCAGAATCCAATCAACATCCAATGTCCTGCCGCCTCATGTCACCGGCCTTGTTAAAAGCCCCTTGACAGCAGAACAGGCTTCTTTCCGAACTATCCACTAAGTCCTTGTCCTGGATTTCTCGCTTGAGCCCAGTGCCGACGAGTGCGCCGTGCCCAGGCGGCCAAGATCAACACAATTGACATGGTCTTGGGTGGATTAATATAGCAGAACCCGAGATGATGTTGTTATGCCAGGACCAGAGCGTTTCGACAAGTGGCAGTCTCCAGCCAGTCGTCAGTGCTCTCCCCAGCGCAGATGTCGTCTGCTGGACTGCATGGCCCTGTCATTGGCTTCTTGGCTGTGTTGTGTCTCCTGGCACCATTTTGGCGCTCAGATGAACCACGGCGCTGCCCATAGCTGCCATAAGGCTCTACTGTCTCATGTTTACTGCAATGGATATTGTGACAATAGCTTGGATTTGAACTCGTCTCAGGTCAAGAATTGTGTTTTGTTTGATTTTACGACACCGACACTGTTGCTGCTTTTCTCTCAGGCCACAGCGTATCCCTGTTCTGCCGTGGGATGCACCCAACTGTCAGGTCATGTCATATCAGGTCACGCTTCAGCTACCCGCACCAGCGTCATCCTCTGACAACCGCTTCTATCCAGTAACCTTATGTATCAACCCTCCAACATGTCGTGGCTACGAGAGCCGGCCATCATGGAAACTCTACCGAGCACACCATTACACTACACAGCAGGTTGGTCTGGGATCTGGTGATTCCTTGCTCATCGATTTCTTCAACGTTACCTACCTTACCTAAGACCAAAAGCTCAAGGAGAGACTGGTCTGACCTGGTTTCAAGCCTAAACATGGCCCTACGGCGGCTGGGCGCTAGCGAAAACGTCGTATTAAACAGTACCCGCATTGTGCCCTAACTCAAGGTACTCTGGCGAATCAATCAATACGGTAGACTGAGGCAAGGGACTGAACCCCATAAAAGATACATTGTTATGCACGAAAGGTACCTCGCTGGACTTGTGAGCCAAGCGCATACTTTCTGATTCCCAAGATAGTATCGGTACCTTACTTTGACCGCTAGACCCGCAACTCCTCGCCTCCACGACCCTTATTCGCCTGTTGTTAAGGTCTTTCGCTTTCGATAATCACGATGAACGAGGAGAATGCTACCCTGGAGATTGACCAACATTTGATCAAATGCGATCAAGAACGGAGGTTGAAATCAAGGATACGGACTACACCCACCAAACGTTCAACGTGTATTATAAAAGTCGAGCTATACATATGATTACCAAGTATTAGTACATATGCACCTGCACGCTCTTTCATTCCACACATAGCCATTCCCATTGTCCAACACGAACATTAGAGGCTGTCTACCCATTCACAGTGGAGGCACAACAATGTCACGGTTCCGCGATGTCACGCTCAGGCCTTTCATCAGCCACTCAGGATTCGATTCCATAATCGAGGGCAGACCAGACTACTGATTGACCCCAGCCGTGGCTCACACGATCGCGCTCTCTCACTCACCATGCGTTCAGGTGACTCCCAGTTCAGCTACCGCCTTAACCAACTCCAGCACAGATTTGTGACAAGTTGGGGATAGTAGATCAGCCAGAGCCGCGATCACCAAGCCAGTTTGGGCCGATTACCGTTCTGAGGCCTCTGATACTAGTGGATCAGCTATTTGGACTACAATACGGATGTTCATTCCTTCATTCCCTTGACTCAAGCATTCCGAGACTACTTTTACTTCTGAAAGTTAGGGACTCGGTTGGCTAGACACATATTATCTATCCAGCGGATCAAAGCCGAGACAACAACTTTGCATGGGATTCGTGGGCAGCGGCACGAGCGGTACAACCAAATCTCTGGATATGCCAGAAGAATGTGTTCCAATCATATTCAACGTCTGCTAACTTAAACCGGCTGACGGTGGCTTTGTTGGACAGGAGCCATGAGAATGCCATTAAATTGAAGTGCATGTGCTTTTAAGGGCCTCGAACTATGGTTCCATTTGGGGCTCCTTCTTTTCGTCTGAGCTGGCTCCCGAGGCGTTATAATTTTAACTGATATGATCTTCCATGATCGTTCTCACCGTGTCGACTTTGCTCTAATCTACTGGTATAACCACCTCCTTTCGGAGATTCGTACACCACTAGCCTTACAAGAAGAAGAACAGGATACCTTGATACTTCTGGTGCACACCCATGATCACCATACATACATCCATACATACATGGTCCGTGGCCGGTTGACATTGCAATCTAGGTCCACATGCCCATCAGCACCCATATTCAACCACAGCTCTCCACATGCAGGATTTCGGGTTGTGGGACTAACCCTGCAGCCTCTTTGTGTCTGGCAAGTATTGGGACGTAAAAGGTTATGGATGATTTCTGTTGAACTCGATCGCCAACGTCCAAGACGGTTTATTTCCCCAATAGCAAGCAGTGTTGCATCGCGCCCTGGAACCCCGGAATAGAGCACGAAGCAGAGAGTTCGTTTTGATCCAGTGCCCACTGTGATGAAATTTTATCCAGGACACACCGACATTCGATGTTGAGATTTTTGGGGTTGCATCCCTGATGAGCGAAGCTGATCCCTTCTTCACTGTACTCCGTAGACCTGAGTCTGTTGAAGGGACCCTGTTCTATTCATGTCGCGGCTTAAAATTTTGTCGGCTCTTTATACTGCGACTGGGCTTACTCGTTTCACGCTTGATCAGTGGCCATTTACGCTGGCCCCGTCATTTACAGCGTGGCTAGACTCTCTCCTATTTGAGGACCACGACTCATTCACTATGAGGAATGAATGATAATAATTTTCCATCGCTGTACCGTTATCAACAAAAGAACACTTGGCCGGTCTTACTTGTACGTGATTTAGAACGATTGCTCGCACATTTTCGCATTTTGCCAAATAATAAGCTGGCAAGGCAGTTCCACAAGATGATCTTATTTGAGATTTTATGCAACTGTGCAATTTAAATGATCCTAGCGGCCCTTTTTGTTGTACGATCCACATTTTTACTCTGTGGTTGTCGTGATTAGACTCGTGATTCTTCATGTGAGTGGGCTCTTGTAGAACCCGTTTTGACGTTTTGGAGGTCGATCTGATCAACCTCAAACGGTCGTTTCCCGCTATGAACGATCATGTGCTGTTCACAGGCTTCTGTTCCATGCATTGGCCACAACGGTGCCCGTCCTGTGTACATGTCTTGAACAGCGCCACCGTTTTCAGTCAGATGATTTGGCGTTCTTTGCGTTAATTCCTCCTCCTCATCTTGACATGATCATTCCACTCGCATATTGGCGACCCCCGAAACACCGCCAATATCCTTCGTATATCTCTGATAATAGTATCGATACCAGAGAAGGTGCATATATCCTATGGATGCTTTAGGTCTGAACCGCAGTTTTCTACATGAGGCTTCATCTTGTAGAAGAATAAGAATTTGGAAGCAGAAATACCTTCGACTTAGTCCCGTCGAAGACATTGCAATCTCTACCATGGTAGCTATCACCAGTTTATGTACCTCGATGCAAGGACGCCCAAGACAGATGGAACCGAAGTTCCCGTTTGCATGATCTCGTGCGCATGCGCGTCATGATCTTATACACAGCCAACCTTGTTTAACCGCCTGTTCCGTCGTGCCTTGGAGTTGGTCGAGGCAACCATACATACATACAGCAAGTACATGATAGCATAAGTTGATGCGTGCTATTCCATGCCGGCTGTCACACTTTTGCTGTCCTGGTCGGACAATGACGACTCATCTCGAGGACTCGAGCTTATCCTCGTCGAGAAACGAAACGAAACGTTGATGCAAGCCCCGCACCCTTGCAGATTGAGCTACGGCCATGTGCCATGCTTTCATACCCACCATCACTTCTCTGATGGCACCCAAAGCTCACGGAACGGCTTGTTTTCCCATGTCTTTGCTTGGTTGGTGGTGTGTTGGACCCTTGTCCTGAATATGGGCGTAGACTAAAATACTTGGTCCAGGTTAGCCCGTTCATTGCTTGTCCTTGGCCCTATCAAGGCTATCATGCACCACAAAGGTCTGTGCCCGGCATGTGAGTGTGTAGGTGATAAGGCAGAGATATTGTGAATTTAGGCCTACCATGCTTGATTCGATGAGAGATTCCATGCCTAGCGGGGACGTCTGCATCTCGAATTTTCTTTCTTGCCGGCTAGATTTTCTGATCTTGGATCAGACGAGAGATCTTCGTATTATTTCTCCCTTTCAACATGGCACGCTCCGTGATATGTCAACTTGTCTATCTATATCTTGTTTAATATGACCCTGGTAGGGTATGCTGAACGGCGGTGAGATTAAGCAAGAGTTCAATACTGCGCAAAAAAAAAAAAAAACCCGCTGAGCACCACAGTTTATTGTACCTTGTTGTTAACATTGGGCGTAGAAGGTGTTGCGTATGATAGTATAGATAATTGATACAGTAATAGTGTAATTGCGTCGGGATCGGACCTGGGCCTAGGTAGCCATGATGCAAGCCCTATATAATTTTGTCTCAACTTACAACACACCCTAGAGTCTTGAGGCCAGTTCTTCGGGCTGTTGAGCTGTTGAAATGCCACTGGGGATTTTGGAGTTGATTGGAGTCTTCTTAGAGGACTCCGTATTGGTTCGGCCGTGTGTTGATGGATCTTTGATCGAACATTTCGATCTGCTTCGATGAAGGACTCCACCATGAGTGTTGCTCCGTATGTACCACAATAATGTCTGTTCTAGTATGTGTCTGTCCCCAATTCGACACATCCTCAGTGCAATAGGTACATGCTTCGTTTAGTGTAGGGTTTGACCAAAGTATACTATTACGCACGCCTCTGCACACTGGTTATCTATTGAAGAATGGTTTGTTTCCTGTGTGTTTATTATTGTGTCTTCCGAGGAATCTTGGCCGAAAGCTTTATCTCGGGATATAGAAAGCTCAGTGTCTAAAGTCAAGGGCTCTTGGATAACCGGAGATAGGTGATTGATTCGAAGAAGTATCATAAATATTTTCAAGGGTATCTATCATTTTGACATATCAAGGCTGTATTCAGGCTTGCCAGTATTGCAAGTGTTAGCTTTCGTGAATGTCTGGGCAGTATAATGACTGTGACTTACCTCTTTGAGAGAACTTAATATGATTTTGACTGTGTTTTTTCATGCCACGCTTGACTTCGTCAGTAGCTACGTCTGGGAGATTAGGCTTCTGTATTGAAGGCTTGTTATAACTTGTGGAATTGCAAATAAGGTTACAACTGAGGCACTGTTTTAATCTAACTAGGAGACTTATCTTTATTGAGGCTCTATATACATATATTGCCCTCTAGAAGCTGAAGTTGATTAAGATTTTTTAGAAGTATGTTGGCTTCATGTGTCTCATTGAGATGCCATAGCTTAACTACCTATGAATCAATCAATTAACTTCGACGTTTCAAAATCTTCTCCACTATATGTGACAGGAAACCGCAGCATGTACTGTTGTAATAGAGTTGCTTGGTAGAAGGCACGATCCATATCTTGGGCAGGTTCGTCCTTGGGAGTTCCCCAAGGGTTCAGGGGTATCTCGGATAGGTCTCCTTCTATTGACCATGGAGATTTACCACAACTAGAAAAGTTGCAGACCAGCGAGACTTTAGACTGAGCGATATAGACGTACGGGGTAATTAAAAGATGGATCGTAGTATCGTATGTGTAATCGTGGTTGGGATCGAGGTTTCATAACGGCGGTGGGCGACACGATTACTGCTCGAGTAACTTAGAGACTCTGGATAAAATTAGAACTGGTTTTATTATGGCAGTCATATGACAGGAGTTATTCGAGAAAAGGGAATCTCTTAACTACCAACCGATGTTTGAAGACCCCATGTGCCTGTTCTTAGCTTTCTAACCCCGACTCAGGACTTACGGTGCATTTCTGAAGTCAAGTACTATCCGTGAAGGAAATAAAGACCTAAAATATGGTCTCGGGATCGTTTTATTGTAGAGATTCGATGTTTGTATTCTATAAGGGGTTTTGCGGTTGCATGTCGACCGAGAACTCGAGTCTGGGGCTAACCCCTTTTCCACGTTTGATGGAAAAGACACAAGTAGACAGGATGAATAATGCTACGGTGCATTTCGAGATGATTATTTCTTCTGTTTGTTGCAGAACATATGAACCAGTGGGGTGTACAGTGAACAGTCCGTCGATGCAGGTCACCATGTTCACAAGATGGAGTGAACAGCACATGAACCATCACCCAGTGCATCAAGGTTCATTACATGTTCGTGCATTTTTGGGGCCTAAAGAAATGAAAACCTAATACCAGCGTTTAGAGATTCAATCAGAGGGTATATGGAGCTAGAGACGGTGCTGAAAGAACCTCAATGCTTGCTACCTACGGAGCCCCCTAAGCCATACCCTGAGATTTAGGGGATGTATTGGATCACGGACGATGGTACTACAGCGCTAGCACTACAAAACAACATCACAGGCACATTATAACGCCAGAGAAGCCGAGAATACGACTTTTGTAGATGCATATATGATAAAATGCCTACAGTGGCCGAGTTACATCACACCCCTTGTTTCGTCCGATGTCTCGTTTAGACTCTGAGATCCGCTAAAATTACTTCCATTGTCTACTTTCTATTGTACTCTATTGAGCTAAATCGTCTACAATAACCTGACAATTGGCCAACAGTGCGAGTGTACTTGGCCGTTTGTACTCTTGCTCCCGTGCCAGGAGTTCGCTTTGTGGCGACGTGTCTGAGTCACTGGGCGTGAGGTTAGGAAGAGGCTTCAGCCCCCAGGGTTTAAAGGTAAAGGACCAACTCCACAGCCTTTCTCTTTCTGCACCTCCACTCGCGCTACAAACAACTTTCACAAATCTCCTATTAGCTACCTTGGATGATTAGTTGGCAGTGAATCATAGCCTTCTTGTGCACTCAGAGTGGGGTATAATCTTCTCTTTTATCATCTCTCTCTCTCTTCTCCCTCTTCCTTTCTTGATCCTCCTTCTCACTTCCTCTTTTCATCCTCACCCTTCCCTTATCTCTTCTCCCCTAGGCCAAACACAGGCACCGCATCTTGGAATTCTCTTGGACCTCCTTTCACTCAAATTTCTTGACAACCTCGCCGTTCTTTGTACAGCAAAGCCTCAAACCATGGCTAGACGCAAACCAAAGGCGAGGTATTGGAACAAGAACAAACAAAATGTTCCTGGTAACATTCCCGTCAACTCGACGATTAAGACAACCTCAGAATGGAACACAAACGCTGGATGGACTCAGACCACTACAACCAGTAACCATCACTATCCTCACCAGCCTCTCATGAAGGTGACTCCTATCTCCAAGCCTGAGAACCGAGGACGCTATGGCCCCAAGGAGTCTCGAGAGCGTCTCGAGTCACAAGGCTACCATCCGTTGGTCACTAGCATGAATAAGGAAGAGGTCGAAGCCTCTTACGAGGAGAAACGCAAGAAGAGCCTTTATAAGCCTGATTTTAGTGATTATGTCGGCATGGGAAAAGAACAAGGCTTCCAAGGTCGATATACCTCCGACATGAATCTGCTTGTCAAGTCAACCGACTCCTCCTATGAGAGCCAGCATGAGGCCTCCGAACTCACCAAGGAAGTCTTCGACGGAACACACCCGCAAGGCCTCTTGATTGCACAGCAACTTGCTTCGCTTGGCATCAAGCATCTTGAAAAGCTTGCTCTTGCTCGCCCACAAGAATGGGACGCCCTTTCCAAGGGTATGGCCATCTGGGATTTCACTACCAACAAGTTCGATAGCGAACCATCTGGTCACGTTTTTTTGTGTCTTTTCCCAAAGATTTCTCAGGGAGCTTTCATCAAGTCGCCTGCCCACCAGGAATCGCGAACACACGAAAAACGTATTCGGAAGGAGATCATCGACCTGATCAACTGGATTTACTCTAAATGTGGTCCTACAGAGCGACCTGCTTGGCATCCCGACGAAAAACTGCTACAAGCCGAGGGGCTGAGTCCGGAAGTCTTGCGCTGTCTCAACAGAGGCACAAAGCCACCACAGGTTGTGATCAACATGGCCAGGTCCATCCCAGACATCAGTAACCTCGAGGGCATGATGCGAGACTATGTCGATCAACCCGAACATCTCGACTATCGCATGTCAAAGCCAGTCGCACTGAAGAATATGTTCGGCCTCCGTAAGTTCCATTGCCTTCTGCACCTGTGTTTTTACTAACAAATCATAGTCACAAACATCTTCAACAGAAGGACAAATATTCGTGTTCTTCACTTTCAGAAAACCCCGCTTCTCGACCGACGACTGTTGGCATGCATCCTGCGTGCTTGCCCTCATATTACCACCCTTGGCATCTACCAATGCCCCCTTATTCATTTTGGTGATATCATTTGCCTTTTGGACCTTATCCATGAGGTCAACTTGAAGCGCAGCAGTCAGAGCTTGCCGCTGGTAGAAGCCTTGGACTTTTACCCTCTGTACCAAGCCGGCATGCCCTTCAAGGTGCCCGCTGCAGAAGAACTCACTAGAGCAGAGAAGCAACGTGGTATGGAGCCTGCCGCAAGGGAAACACATGGATACGGGATCACTTGGACCTATATGAACCTCGAGGTTGTTCAGCGAGGCGTTTTCGGTATTCTTCTGAAAACTGTCCTAAAGGCTCGCAAGATGGGCATCCGTCTTCTGATGGATAAAGACGCAGCCTTCATGAAGTACCTCTCAGATATTCCCATGCTACCTGGCATTATTTTTCAATTCCTAGACGGTTTGTACCGCTATCTTGATCTCAAAGAGACTGGACCCGAAGACCAAACCGCCATGAGAAGAGCGAAGTACGACATGATCCTGGCCGTACGCACCGGCCTAGAGTCGCCATATCGCAACACCCTCGACCCGTCCTACGACGATACCGGAAAGGTCACCTCACTCTTTTGCCGTTCGTGTGGGTACAAGATGTTGGACATTTTCTTCTGCCCCCAGTGGGTCCGAAACCGACAAGACCCTCAAGACTGCGCTGGATGTACGCTCCAGGGTTTGCTTGACCGTCAGAGCGATCATCAAAAGCATCATGACATTAATCTGATGGGACCCTTCTTAGAGAAGGACTGGGACCCCAAAGGCTTCAACGTTGATGCTCCAGTTCATGACGCTGGCCAAGAACTCCTTTCTTTGCACACCCGGAAGACCACAAATGATCTCCCTGTGATGGCGCTTCTTCCAAATGGTGATTTTGACCAGCCGTCGTTACAGGAGCAACCTATCTGCGAGCACAAGAAGAATAACGACTGTCTCCAGGGCCTGCCCACTCTTCGAGACATGCTCCTACAGAAGGACACCCATAAGGAGGATGCCAAAAACCATGCTCTCAATGTTGATGCATGCCGGGCCCTCTCGATCATCATGAACTACACTGACTCCGAACTTGCTGAGCTGGATAAAAATCAGGGTGTCGGGGGTCATTTCTGTCAAGGCCAAGGATGGCGGCCTCTTATTAAAGGCTTCAGAGATCCAAAGAAAAGTCACACATTCGACTCAGCCACGAAGGCGGCCCAAGAGCTCAAGGTGAGGGCCGAGATTGCAGAAGGTCAACGGCCGGAGCAGGATGCTGCGGGATTTTGGTGATGCTTGGAAAACCCTACCTAGGTCAACCCTAGAACTTGGGAACTCATGGGACGTTTGGTTGCTTCTGATTTGTTGGTACATGACACTTTGCAGAACCCAGGATGCGGTATTGCTTAAAAACACCCAAGTACTTGATAATAGCTACACGGAGGATAGAAAGAGAGCTTTTGAAAGAAAATGGGAACTGGCTCTAATGGGAGAATGAGCACAGCTTGGGATGGTTGGCGCTGAGGTAGCTATTTTCTGATCCGTAGCCTTAATCAAGTTCACTAAAACAAGAAGAAGCTCCCGTGAAATGTCGGGCAGACTCTGATCGTCATGGCTAGAATGTATTATAATAACGTACTTAAAAAGACATATAGATCTTTTTGCAGGATATCATGTTCATGAAGGTTGAAGGTCGAGATAAGGAAAAGTGGATTCTGGGGTGACTTTATCCACACGTGATTCGACGATTCGGCACTTGAAGGCAAACCTCAATTGCTCAAGGATAGAACTTCTCTCCGACCAGGGTCGTCCGCCTCAGAATCAACCACGATGGCTTCATTCCTTCGCGCCTTCTCGCTATCGGCGAGATTATTGATCCCAAGCAATGCCATGGGCGCTTTTGCGACTCGCGCCAACTGGTCGCTCTTTGCCAGCCCCTCAACGACGCCCATCTCTCGAGCACTCGGAAACGGTTTGATGCAACAGACTCGCGGCATGAAGGTCCACAGTTCGGTAAAGAAGCGATGCGAACACTGTAAGGTAAGAGAGGTCAGCCAGGGACTATACCCGGGTAGAACTGATACTCGATAGGTCGTTCGACGGAAAGCCGGCAAGCGACATAACGGCTACTTGTATATCATCTGCAAGGCGAATCCTCGACACAAGCAACGACAAGGTTAAATACGAATGGCGGGATACGGGAGGATATGTACGATATATGTGAATAAACTGCGATTCGGACATTGCTGGGCGGGGCAATGGGTAACATTATGCGTGATAGAACGAACGAACTACTGAGGGCGATTCTTTCAGCGAGAAGCCTTGAATAAACATTCTATGGAATTTGAGAAGATGGCGACAGCGCTAGGACTGGAATTGTTCGTCATGTACAACTACCACTATATTCACAACTGCTGCGCTACATACCATCGATATACCTCTCCATGCCTTCCCATTCCGTCTTTCCAATTGAAAGAAGATACCGAACGTGTGACTTGGAGAGAACAGTTAGTGAATTGGTTGAGAAGCGAATGAGGGAACATACAGCGTCTGTGACGTTGCGACGCCGTTCAAATTCGTCACGGGCGTATTTTCGAGACTCGGCTCTTGTTGTAGGATCAGCGATCTTTTTTGTCCCGCGGAGGATAGTGCGGTAGAAAGCCAAGACTCGGCCTCTTTGAATGAACTAGATACGATTCTATCAGTCTTTGACATCATGAAACTTGTGTCAGACCCGAGAGTGTAGATCGTACCTGGTCAAGACTTAATGTTGGCATGATACGAGAACCGCCTGATCGGGTGGCATAGCCACGGCTGAATGTCAGCAAACGAATGCTGAGGCCCATTCCGCCAACTTCTAACTCGTTAAATGAGAAATAGTGAATATTGTCATTCCTTGAAGTTTAGATATCGATGATGAAAAGCTTCAACCAGTGCTTTCTCATCATATCGGACGAACCTCGGCTATCTAGAGGGTCTGGTACTTCCGGTTCATTCAACACTTCATATTGTTAGTGGAAGGTGTGACATGTTTGACAGACACGTATATTATCACCTTGCCATTGCCATTGGATTGTTACCATTTCAAGATCTTCATCCTAGATTCGTCCACATTCTTCGGCATCGCAACCTACATTAAAATCATGACAGAAACGAATGGCACAAAAGAACCAAGGAGATTGATAGGAAGAAGACGACAACGACCCGAAAACCCCATTGAGACGGCCAATAAGGTCGAAGACGATGAGTTTCTGACACAATATGTGAAGCCAAGGTTAGTTTACGTTTAACCAACAGACAAAAGTTATAACAAGTGTGGTATCTAGTAGTAGCAAGGGTTGGTCGGAATGGAAACACCCACAAGACGAAGCAACCTATACCATGAGCCTCACACGACCTACTTGCATGAGCGATGAAGATCTGGAGGCATGTTATAACTTGGTAGAAGAAACAAGCGGCCAAGATTATCGCACCTCATCTCTCGGTTGGCATCCGGCTACTAAGAAAAAGGAGATGAGGTCCCCAGACCTTCGTTACATCCTTGTGAAAGACAGTGAGGACCACATAAAAGGGTTCACGTCTTTTATGCCGACATTCGAGAACCATGAGCCGGTCGTTTACTGCTATGAGATTCATCTGAAGCCAGAGCTCCAAGGGTGAGTCAGTCAAGATGACTGTTCCTGAGACCACCCGTATTTCAACGGGAATTTGTCTGTCATGCAGGATTGTACCACAAATAGAACACGGATGGCCGTTGAACTAGCTGACATCCAATAAAGGACAGGTCTCGGTAAGAAGCTTATGGGCTACTTCACGGACGTCGCGGAGAACATACCTTCAGTTGAAAAGGCCATGCTCACGTGTTTTGTCAGCAACAAATCTGCCCTCAAGTTCTACGAGAAGCTAGGATTCTCAAAAGATGACTACTCACCGAGGGCGCGAAAGCTACGAGGAGAAAAGGTGGTGATACCCGATTATGTGATACTCAGTCGACAAACAACCTCTAAGAGAGTCGAGGCGTCGCGGGCGTACGAGCCTCGACTTCGATACTAAGATACAAGCAAACACGGACTTTCAAACTTTCAAATTTATCTCGTTGTGGTTGCAAGACAGCTCGTATTACTACGTGCGGTCGTGGCCGCTTATTAGTGTAGAAACGAATTACAGGCACGTTCCTTTATACCACTCTGCAATCACATTTGGTGTTGCCAATTGCAAAGATAATTCGACCCAAGAATCCGACGTTTAGGGCTTTTTTCATGTCGATTCACCTATTCAGGCCCGCTTCGGCCGCAAATACCAATCATTGCATTGCACCATCTTCGATGAGACGCTATCTCTGGATGCCCCGGCTTTTCAAGGGATGTGCGGTACACGTCTTTTCTAAGAATATCATCGTGGAATGACCTTCGCAGTGGTGGCCGAACTTTGCCTAGTCTGGCCTATTGAAGCACCCTTTTGACTCTGACTGGGCAAACTGTACGGATAAGAGCTACCTACCCAATTCAAGACTGATGGCCTCATGATAAGCGGTTCAACTAACCAGCTTGGGCGGCAATAATATTCTGCAGCTCCCAGGATCCCTTCACCAAAGCTGACACGCTGGGGTGGGGGAGCTTGGGGAGCCTCAGGGGGTAAGAAAACACCAAGCCTTGATATAGGGTGTCAAAATAACTTGGCAAAGAGTCCCCTAAGCTTAGACTAGTTTACCTAAATATTTTTATCACTTACGATCAAGGTCCTGAGTTTTCTTTCCTCCCCTAGGGGAGCCACTTCACCACCACTCACCAACCATGGATGTCAGCCCTAGGACGCTAGTCAGAAGGCGTGGCTGAACTACCTTTTCTAGGAAACAGCTCGCAGCTCTTCAAAAACCGTGCTTGGAAAGTGTTCTGCCGTCTGCTTGCTGTCTTTTTGTGCAGAGTTGTACTAGTTGCACAGCCAGCTTGTGAGACATGGCGTCGGTGCCAATGCGGTAGCTGCATGCAACCAAGGGATGACTTTCCATCATGTTTCTGAGCTCGAGGCGTCAGGCGGCTTCTAGCTAGGCTACTAGGCTCCCCTGTTGCCTGTCCTGTCATTAAAATGAAGGATGACCTAGCTAACGTGGAGGCTTAGAGCTGAAGCTCTGGGAGGAGAGGGCTTGCTTGTGATACGCCAGTCTGAAACGAAAGGCGAGTACCGTGCCGAGACTGTTGATTGTCCATAGGAGTTTCTCTCATAAGACGCCGTTTCTCCCTCTTGGCCGTTAATCTTCTCCCTCCTTCCTTCAACCAGAACTTATTCTTCTTGGCTCAAATTCCGATCAATCATAATTTTAATTACTTGGTCAATCGACTCACGCATCATCAGAATGGCCCAGCAGTACTCTCAAGGACCTAATGTCCAGAACCAGGAATGGCAGAATAACCTCTGCAATTGCTCGCCCTGCGACTCTTGCCTTCTCGGCACTTTCTGCCCCTGTATCCGTATGTGATCTGTGGGACAAATTGATTGCAGTTGGAAGACTAATGAACTCGCCATAGTCTTAGGTAAAACCGCCGATCGTATGAGAGACCCTACCATGCAGACTGCCGATACCTGCAACAGCGATGCTCTTATATTCTGCGCGATCAACTGCGTGACTGGATGTGGTTGGATGTAAGACGATTCCCGCAGACCTGTTCAAACCATCAACTAATACGCAACTCCTAGTTACTCCATGATGAAGCGTGGTGAGATCCGGGAGCGATTCGGCATCAAGGGCAGTGGCATGAACGATTGCTGCGTCAGTTACTGGTGCCTCTGCTGTGCTCTTATCCAGCAGGACAACGAAGTCAAGTCTCGCCTCTCCCAGGGGCCTATCACGCAGGGCTACCAAGCTCAGAAGGAGGGCATGCACATGCCAGCATCCCCTGCTGCTCAGCAGCAGCAGCAGCAGCAGCAATATCATGATCAGAAGCCCAACCCTCAGCAGCAGGCCTCTCAGCCCGATTATCAACTTCCTCAGCACGGTTACCAGTCTCCCCAGCCTCAGGGATCCTACCCTCCACCTCAGCAGACCTACAACCCTCAGCAGCCCCAGTATTAGGCCATTCGACCATGGAGTGTACAGCAAGATGGAGCCTCACACCGATATGACACCAGAAATTGAAAGAAATGCATGTGAAGGGGGCAATCAGAGAAATGTCTGGCATGTGAATTTTTGAGCGCGGACGGGTACGCGCCAACGGATTATACCTATATACCCAGTGACGAAGACGGTCATTTCTTATCTATATTTGTATTGATTTCGATGTATTATTTGCTTCAAGGAAACAAACTACTACTAGTCACCTTTCAGTTACATATGAAAGCGTCACGCATTCTCCCATTCTCTTTTGAATTGCCTAGTTCGGCGACGGAATGCGAAATGGAGAATCAGCAGACAAATTTACTAGAACTCTAAAACGAAACTAGGAAAAAAACTTCAGGCGTCACCTCGAGAGACCCTTGCAAACTATCATTGGAAATCCACTTGACCTTCCCCTTCGAGGCATGGTTTTGTTGTGCTTTGCAATGATGCTTTCCGGGATTATGGTCTGTGCACTCTGATATTTCGGCGATTTCCATGTTACGGAGCTATTCCGATGCTTGGAATCACAACTTGTGAGATCAGTGTGCGGATTATCAGATATAAGCCATGCTGAGCGATTCTTGAGGATTTATTATTGGTACAATCGCTCAATGATACATACATTTATGGACTGGTGCTGACGTTAATGTCCCCTATGATCCTCGCAAGATGCACCACAACTCGGACAGACTGGCAGCACTTCAGTATCCCTGGGGTATCAATAAAAATATCATTCATGACCTCTGTCCCTGTCGTATTTTCAGACTGACAGCAAAACGCCCACGCCGCACCTCTATAGTGGTTGGACAAACGCCTATTCAGATCTACGGTCACAGAGGCTCTTTACCCTCAACCCAAATCAAAGCCTTCTGAATCTTGTGCCCAATTCCCCAATGCAATTGAATGCATATAAACAAACCAGTCCCTTTTTCCGTATCCCTTTCCATCGTCCCATCATATTTTCCAAACATATATCATTACGCATAAAGCTTCTTCTCATATGACTCCATGTTGACGTTGCCCTCCAACTGGGCGCTGGCTGTTCGAAGCT
Source organism: Fusarium tjaetaba (assembly GCF_013396195.1). Lineage (NCBI taxonomy): Eukaryota > Fungi > Ascomycota > Sordariomycetes > Hypocreales > Nectriaceae > Fusarium > Fusarium tjaetaba. The sequence goes on from NW_023501256.1 coordinate 277,329, forward strand.
CGAAGCGCAGCTCACCGGCCTCGGCACTCTCGTGCATAGTCTTAAGGCTGGTCATACCACTGTCCTGGAGAGAGTGCTTGAGTCCAGCAGCAAGATAGGGAACAAACTTGTTGATCGAACTATTGTATGTTAGCATTCACGGTTACATTCGGCTTCGGATTATGACTTACCCTCGGTGAGCAACAGCGCCAGAGACACCCTGAGCAACCAGGACGCTATCACCCTCAGAAAAGTAACGGGCAGTACCAGCATTGCTCTTCTGGCTGTCCTTACCACCGTTACCGGCCTTCTTGTCCTGCATAGCATCGATACTTCCCATACCTCGGTAAGCCTTGACGAGCTTACCCTCGCGGGAGACGAAAGAAGTGCCGGGAGACTCAGTGGTACCAGCCAAGAGACCACCCATCATGATGGTAGAAGCACCCAGAGCAAGGCCCTTGACGATGTGGCCAACGTTCTGGATACCACCATCGGCGATACAAGGAACACCGAAGCGGGCAGCGAAGCGGCTGACGCTGTAGACAGCGGCAGCTTGAGGACGGCCGACAGCCATAACCTCCTGAGTAATACAGGCGGAGCCACTGCCCATACCGATTCGGAGACCGTCGACACCAGCAGCGATCAGAGAAGCAGCCTGCTCTCGAGTCACGACGTTTCCGCCAATGACATCGACACCAGGGAACTCGCTCTTCACCCACTTGATCATCTCAATCTGGTACATGCTGTTACCCTGAGAGCTGTCAAGGATAACGATGTCAAGGCCGGCGTCAACCAGCTTTTTGAGGCGAAGCTTGTCCTCGGGGCGAGTACCAATGGCAGCAGCGCAAAGGAGCTGCTTGCTGTCGGGAAGCTTGGAGGCATTGGGGAAGTGCTGGTTCTTGGTCAAATCGGAGCGAGAGATCATAGAGACCAGGTTGAAATCCTTGTCGACAATGGGCAGCTTGCCCTTCTTGGACTTGGAAAGACTTTTGTTGGCTTCGAGGAGAGTGACGTGCTCGGGAGCAGTGACAAGGTCAGTAACCATGACATTGGAGACGGGCTGGTCAAGATCCTCCTCGAACTGTAGGTCTCGGTTGGTAACAATACCAAGCAGCTTGGAACCAAGCTTGCCGTCGGCTAAAAATTTTCTTGTCAGCCCAATATTCTTGTGCGGGGCAATGCGAGCTCGGATGACAAAACAACGAGTTGTGGCGATTGATCATAGTGAAGAAAGTCCCCATGACAATAGTCTATACGGTGGAACGAAAGTTATATAAAAGGGTGTATAATCATGCAATCTTGTGAGAGGTGAGGATGCTGTATAAAACTCACCAGTGACTGGGAAACCACCGAAACCCCACTTCTCCTTCAGAGCTTTGGCCTCACCAACAGTGGTGTTGCGATCAATGACGATAGGGTCGAGAATGAAACCGTTCTCGTATCGCTTGACCTTGCGGACCATATCGGCCTGGGCCTCAGGAGAGCAGTTGTGGTGAATAACACCAAGACCACCCTGGAGAGCCATGTGGATAGCCATCTCGTGCTCCGTGACAGTGTCCATGGGAGACGAGACGAAGGGGGTCTTGAGAGTAATGCGCTTAGTGATGGGCGCATCGAGGGTGACCTCAGAGGCAGCGAAGCCAATGTAGCCGGGCAGAAGCAGGAAGTCATTGTAGGTAAGACCGCCGTGCTTGGTTGTGTCCATAAGCTCGTGGATGTCGAGACCATCCTTCTGCTGGTACTCCTTCAGCACCTCGAGGGCTGTGGTGTAGTCAAGGACCGAGGCGGACATGACTGGCAGATAAAAGAGTATATGACGAGGAGAATGAAAATGTGAGGTCGAAGGCGAGTTGAGTCGATAAGCAAGCTCTGGCCTTTAGTATCGACTGCTAAGATTGATAGAACGCTTCTTCCCGAAAGAAAGAAAAGAGAAAAGAATTGGTGGTGCTACCTCAAAAACTTTTTTATGGGACGCGGGACCCTGCAAGGTGAGGGGCGACTTGGAGGGGCAGTTGCTTCTGTGAATGGATGAACTTGGCCAAGGCTCTTGAGGCAGGTGGATTCGAAGCTCTGCTAGTTTTTCTTGCCGAGATCGCTAAAATTAATCAGCTCTTTATCACCACTCTGAAATTGACTTACCCTGCAGATGTGGTGTCCACCTCTTCGCATGAATAAACTACCTACACTTGTTTACTTGTACGACTTATGATAACGAATAAGCTCAGTATATATTGAGTTTGGCAAGTTGTTCTTTTTCTTCTTGAATATGTGTGAGTAGATACTTTTCACAAACTAAAGTAGACCTTGACTTCGACGTCATTTCCCCATCGAGTTTCAAGACCCAATTCCTTCCAGGCTTTTCCAATGTTGATCTCAAGTACATAAGTATCAACCTTAGAAATGGCCACGGTATGTACGGGTATGACCTTTTCTTGAACCGTAATCAGAAAATCATCTTCAATCTTCAAAGAAGGGAGTATAGATACAAAGATCCCTGAAGATTGTCGGATTTTAGTCAATGTAAAAAAAAAACAGTAATACTCCTTACCTAGGGTGCCAAATGCTTTAACTCGCGTATCAATCAAAACACGTCCATTCTCTCGCACTTGAACATCGTTCATGAGGATTGCTGCTGCACCAGCCATCTTGCCTAACAGGCCTAAATTCGAGATCCCGACATTGCCATGGTTCTTGCTGGATAGGCGAGTCAGAGGAAAGGCGGAGAGAATATCATAGCCTCTGACAGGCAATGAGATAGTAAATAGTGATCCTGGGCTCCCGATCTTTGTAGGACGAGAAACCCTGCCTGTGGTATGAGCACGAACCAGGTATTCAAGGTCGCGAACCACACCAGGGAACGCTGAAAGAGCTACCAATTCAGTCAATGGCCGAGAGGAGATATTGAAAATGGCCATGATAGGGCTTCCGGTATGTGAGGCTCCTGGATCATGATTAGTACACACTACTAGCTTCCCTCTAGATAATTCTTACCATGATAGCTTCCAACCTTGAGGAGTAAATCATCGTCGTATCCGATATAAGGGTCAACGGCCTTTCCTAAAGAGCTTGGCCGGAATATGACAGTCTTACCCCGCGGGGTGCGACCACTCATTTGCTCAATAAGATCCATGTCATGCTCACCGGGAACATCAGTGATATAAATTGGACCTCCGCTCACACATCTGGCCGCAGCATGAAATCCGGAATACTCATGAACAGTTTGGAACATGTCCCAGTCGGGAAGAACATTTAGATGCTGCATAAAAATAGCATTGTGCGCATTTGTCCACACGTGCCATGGATGTGAAGCAGGAACCTCAGGGAAGAAGTCGTCAGAGTTTCGAACAAGAATGGTAGGCCGATTGGTTGGCATCTGCGAATGGAAGAGTGCCTCAGGGAACTGCGACATACATGATATCGCCTTGTAACTGAAGTTGCGAAGTGAGATGGTCCACGCATCGAGGTACGTATTGATCAGATCTCGGCGAGGGAATGCTTCGATCCACGTATCGATCATGAACTGCGCATCCGTCTTAACAGCATCGATACCGGCATCTGAAAGGAATCGATAAAAGTCTTCATAGAATCGATACACATCTTCTTGTGCGATTACCGTCATCTTCCCACCCAACGGAAGATTTCGGCGGTCAGCTTCTTCCCGTGTCACTACGATAGTCTTGTATGTCTTGGCAAGCTTGCCATCAGGAGCAATGCCACCCCAATAGCCCAGGAGGGCATGCCAAACAGCAATGTGTTGGATATGTGGATGGTTCTGTCGAATATGAGATATGGTGGATTTCAAGCCTTTGGGAAATCCCCTGGGTTCCGCTTCAAACTCGTTCCAACCATATTGAAACTGGCTCGGGCCACGATAGTCGATCGACTGCCAGTTGTCATCAATAATGAGACTAGATATCTGGATGTTGTGCTCAGAAAGCTTATCGAGAGCGTCGAATATTTTCTGATCTGTTAGTCGTTGGCCCAGAGCGTTCCATGTGCCTGTATATAATTAGTTCGTGGTCTTTCGAAGTTGAAAGTACTCAAGAACACACAGAAGCCCAGTCCATCAAACCAGTATTCTAGCCACTCTGCTTTAAAGTCCCTCTTCAATGCGGGTAAGTCCTGTGACAAGTCATCGCTGGCCTTCTTTGTTCCCGCAACCATATCTCGAGCATGATACATCACAGACGCAATGGCGCAGTCGAAATCGTCTCCAACCGAAACAAGAATAACGGCCTTTTCTTCGGAGAGACCGTCATTTCGGATCTGAACTGTTAGATACTGCAGGAAGCTGCATCAGACACACTTACATGAACCTGCAGCTTTCCATTGGGCTCGCTTCGAAATACTGGCAAGACATGACTGACACCGCCGACGGCAAGGAACACTAGGTTTTGACCTTGGGGGCTTAAGAAGCAACAGAGAATGGCATCTTTATCGAGTTTGAATTGAGAGTGCCCATGGCGAGGTGCAAGCCACGGTGACCATAGTCTGACAAGAGAGAACCATCTGTGTCAAGTCAGATAACATGGTTGCTAATGGATTTTCGATTTGCCGTGTCACTCCGCCGAACTTACCTAACAAAAGAGCCCCAGGGGGTACCGACAGTGATGTCTCTGTACGAAGACTCATTGCCATTTGCAGTTGGAATGACTGCTTCGAGTGTCCAGAGTGAAGTTCTAGGTGATTGACTCAAACGTGGCTTGACACTCCAGTCTTGAGAATTGAGATCAGGAATTGAATCAGAGAGATCACTAGAAGGAATCCTGTTAGAGGCATTGACAATCAAGCCATCATTGACACCCCGTTCATCACGAATCCATCTCCAGTCTGCATCAGGACTATGTCGGAACTTGAAAGTGAACTGCACAGATGTTGTAAATGAGAAGGAAGATGTGAAATAGAATCGTGACATGGAATCATCCAGTGCCTGGAGAGTCTGGGGGGCTCCAGTCTCTGTGAGTGAGACTACCTCCAGATCCTTCCAATCTGAGCCGTCTACCGAGTGCCATACTGAGGCTTCCCATGGCTCATTGGTACGGTACTTGGGTATCTCAAGGACAAGCGTCAATGTGACCTCTGTACCCTGGATAGGTGTCACTTTCCCGAGAGGCGGGAAGCTTTGTAAAACAACTTTCATGTCTTCAGAAACGGGACGTGGCGAAGGTTTCTGCTTGGCGATGTAAATCGCCTGGAAGACATCGCCAAAGTTGTAATTGTCAGAAGGCATCGCGATGAAATGAGAACAAGAGGAGCAGGCTTGATTGAAATAGGTTTATTTATCCAATTGACTGAGAAATTCAGGCTTCGCATGTATAGAGTTTGGTGAATATTTGAAACTTGAAAATCGAGGTAACAGGCACAAAATCACATCAACAAGTTTGATGTTGTTCGACGACATTTGTGTTGACAAGGCATTGTCATAGAAGCTCACGAAAACGGACGAGCCTGGATTATAGTGGAGTTTCAGTGGAGTTGGAATTGGTTAGTAATGGGTGCTTATCATTGGCTCCGGCCTTGATTTCGAGTCGTTCTGATTCGGGGACGGCCGGAATGACTAAGCTTCTGCCTCAGTGCTCAGGCTGCAAATTATCTCAGTAAAGCTTCTAGCCGAGCCAGATCGAAAGATTTCATCAAACCACTCAATTCAGCGTCGACCCTCCAAACCTGCGTCATGGCGTCCCGGAGACTGGCTTTGAACCTCTCGCGAGGTCTGCGAAACCGTGCTGGTCTTTCGGCCGCCGCTCCTTTCACACGAGGCTTTGCCACCCCTTCTACTGTCGGCAAGACTCAGACTTCGACTCTTAAGAATGGATTGACTGTGAGCATCATCAACCGAGGTCAATTGGCCTCGACAACCGCTTGGGACTGCCCTCCTGACACGCCCTTCTGATAGGTCGCTACCGAGCACTCGCCCTTTGCGCAAACGTCGACCGTCGGTGTCTGGATCGATGCCGGTTCCCGGGCTGAGACTGACGAGACCAACGGTACCGCCCACTTCCTTGAGCATCTCGCTTTCAAGGTTCGACAACCCATTAATTGGCCGAGGCCACTCGTTAACAATGCAATCAGGGTACCGCCAAGCGAACTCAGCAGCAATTGGAGTTGGAGATTGAGAATATGGGTGGTCACCTGAACGCCTACACTTCGGTCAGTCGGATGAAGGGGATACGGAATTGACTGATGCTAACGACCGTTCAGCGCGAGAACACCGTCTACTTCGCCAAGGCCTTCAACTCTGATGTTCCCCAGTGTGTCGATATCCTCTCCGATATTCTCCAGAACTCCAAGCTCGAGGAGTCCGCCATCGAGCGTGAGCGCGACGTTATTCTCCGAGAGTCCGAAGAGGTTGAAAAGCAGGTTGAGGAGGTTGTTTTCGATCACCTCCATGCTACTGCTTTCCAGCACCAGCCCCTTGGCCGCACTATCCTTGGCCCTCGACAGAACATCCGCGACATCACCCGAAAAGAACTCACCGACTACATCAAGAACAACTACACTGCTGACCGTATGGTTCTCGTTGGTGCCGGTGGCATCCCTCACGAGCAGCTCGTCGAGCTCGCTGAGAAGCACTTCTCCGGTCTCCCCTCAAGCGCTCCCCAGACCAGCGCCTACCTTGCCTCCAAGCAGAAGGCTGACTTCATGGGTTCTGACGTCCGTGTCCGAGATGATGGCATGCCTACTGCTAACATCGCCCTCGCTGTTGAGGGTGTCAGCTGGAACTCTGAGGACTACTTCACTGCTCTTGTCGCTCAGGCTATTGTTGGCAACTACGACAAGGCTGTTGGCCAGGCTCCCCACCAGGGCAGCAAACTCAGCGGCTGGGTCCACAAGCACGACCTTGCTAACAGCTTCATGAGCTTCTCCACTAGCTACAACGACACTGGGTAGGTCCTGATGTCATGCCATGAATTTGAAGTAACTAACTCGTCATAGTCTTTGGGGTATCTACCTTGTTTCCGACAAGCCTGACCGAGTTGACGACCTCGTCCACTTCGCTATCCGTGAGTGGATGCGCCTCTGCACCAACGTCAGCGCCGCTGAGACCGAGCGTGCTAAGGCTCAGCTCAAGGCCTCCATCCTCCTATCACTCGACGGCACCACAGCGGTTGCTGAGGACATTGGCCGACAGCTCGTGACCACTGGCCGCCGCATGGCCCCTAACGAGATTGAGCGAAAGATTGATGCTATCACCGAGAAGGATATCATGGATTTCGCCAACCGAAAACTTTGGGATCGGGATATTGCTGTTAGCGCTGTTGGAACTATTGAGGGTCTCTTTGACTACCAGAGACTTCGCAACACCATGAAGCCCAAGTTTTGAAGAAGAGAGGGCTGATGAGATTGTGAAAATCGAAATAAGGGTATAGAGTGTATGAGATACCGTTTACAGGCCTAGTGTACCATAAGATTTCCTCTGTTCATGCTAGGTAACACGGAGTTGTGATAATTATGCCTTGACTGTACTGCCATCAGTAGCTAATTGCAATTTTGTCATATAGTATCTGTAGTGCTTTCGAGGTAGCGTCTATGGTCTTTCTTGAATTAGAATGCATTGTGTCATGATCATTGATTAGATGAAAAGACGGACACCTAGCCCTCCTCAGCCATCTCTTCGTCGACATCCTCACCAAACATATCCTCTACCGTCCCGCCCTCAACCCCATCTCCGCCGATATCTTCAGGCTCGGGACCCTCAATACCCTCCATGGCATCACCCCCTTGTTCCTCTTCCTCTTCATCCTCTTCATCCCATACATCCTTCAGTCCCCAACTTGTGCCACTCAGGACGAATCGTTCGCTTGGTAGTCGCACACCCCATTCACTGGGCACAATTTTAGGCAGTGCTACCTTGTTGCGTTCGCGTGCAAGTTCTTGCATGTAGTCTTTGCTAATCCCCCCGCCTGCGTTTCCTCCGCGGAACTGATAGCTGAGTCGCGCAGCGATGGCGAGCTTAACGGCATTGGCGGTGACTGCAGCGTCGCCTGCAGGTGCTGAGATTGCTCCAGCATTTGCTGATGGTTTAGAGCCGGCTTGTGTGACATATGGGTCGCCGGAAAGATGTAGCGCATCGCTAAGAACAGATGAGGTATGACGGTAGGCGAAGTCGAGAAGGAGGAGGGGAACGCGTGGCTCATAAGCGGTAACACCTTGCGATGTGAGCAGTAGTTCGATAAGCCTTGAGTCGCGCGGTCGAGGGGCGGTTGTTGATGGCGCTGGAGGAGGTGCGTTCTGTGAGGCTGCAGCAGCAGTCTGGCTAGAAGCGGCCGCCGTGGTCTGTGTGCTTGGTAATGGTTGCGAAGTGCTTGCCGATGAGGCAGGAACCCCGTTTATTTGGGGTTGGCTTGATGACATCTTGATCGATGTTGCAATGCTTCGTGATAGGTCTCCTGGATGCGACTGTTCGTGAAAGCCTCGAAGCGATATCACGCGAAGAACTCGAGTTCGTGTTTGGCAAGGCTGAAAGACGCCCGTGCTATCAATGAGTGAAGCTGACGAAATAAAGTTGACATGTGATTGAGAGTGCTTTTACATTTGGGGAGATACCTACAGTAAAAGTTAACGTGCTAAGACGAGAGCTGATTGACCTCGAATTATTTCCTTTGCGACGGTGAGTCGCATGCCAGGTGCTTTGGCCGGAGAATTCGATAATCCGAGATGTGATCTGGTAGCGAAACTGCACAGACCACACCTTAAATTTCGATGCGTTCATTCCGATAAAAGAGCTTTCCAAAACAACAAAGTCATGAGAGTGACAGGATCAAAATGAGTTAGTCTTAAAGGCTATTAGGTATGAGGCGAAAACGGCTTGTAATCTCGAATCGCACTTTCTTTCCTCATTAGGTATCATGTGTCTAAAGTACTATACTTAGGTAAGGTACAGGTAGGTACTTACCTTAGTACCTAAGGTCGGTGCTACCTTAGTAGGTACCTAAGTAGCCACTGGCGGAAGTCGGATTTCAAGCAAGGAAAGAACGACGGAGGGGCAATGAGTAAAGAGTGCCCCACCATTTCTCGCCGATGCAGGAGGACTCATAGTCATCAATTCAACTTTTCCACGGGCGATCTTCACTCTTTTACTACTCGATTTAACAACCTCCATGCTAAGCTTTCGACTATAATCGACACCAATTGTATTCATCTGGTTCGTTACAGAGATGGAGACGACTCTACCACTGCCATTCTTGGTGAGCATTGGCAGCCCCGATGGACAGGCTACCAATGATGGCCTCACTCGTCATGAGATTGCCCTTCTGGGAGCTCCTTTCTATGAGATAGCTTCTAAGGATTGGGGTCGCCCAAGTGCCGGAACCAATGTTCACATGGATGCCACGGGTTTAAGTGACCCGGACGATGTGATTGCGTTGCTCGATGGCGGGGTTCGAACGGTTTTTGTTGCTTCAGAGTCCTACTCTGAGTACACAGAATATGGCGCAAGAGCAATTCCCACTGTTTCTTCCCTTGACATTTCCGCAGCTTCCAAAAATGGTCTATTGGTAAAAGATTTCGACATTTCATCGAGCTCCGTCGACAAGTTTATTAAGGAAGCATCAGCCAAGAAGATCAAGAGCCTTTACATTAAGCCAGCTCTTAAGACCGATATCAAAAAGTTCATCGAAATTGCCAAGAAGGCCAATGCAATCCCTATCATTCCTTCTACAAGTTTGACGACCGACAGGAACGATTCGGGTCGATTATTGTTATCTAAGGTTATCGCATCATACTGGAAATCCGATCGACCTGACGGCCTTATCCCTACTGTGGTTACCGATGATGCCGGGATCGCGTTGGGTCTCGCCTATACCAGCGAGGAGAGTATTCTGGAGGCTCTCAGAACACAAACCGGAGTCTACCAGAGTCGCAAACGTGGTCTTTGGGTGAAGGGACTTACTTCTGGTGACACTCAGGAACTGTTGCGAATTGGTCTCGACTGTGACAACGACACTCTCAAATTTGTGGTTAATCAGAATGGCCGTTTCTGCCACCTCCAGCAGTTCGGCTGCTTTGGAGACCTCAACGGCATTTCAGCACTTGAACAGACACTCAAGTCTCGCAAAGAGTCTGCCCCTCAGGGTTCTTACACGGCCCGCTTATTCTCCGATGAGAAGCTTCTGCGAGCAAAGATTATGGAGGAAGCAGAGGAGCTTTGCGATGGCAAGACCAAAGAGAACATCGCTTTCGAAGCTGCTGATCTGATCTACTTTGCTTTAACTAAGGCGGTTGGCGCAGGTGTTAGCCTCGCAGACATTGAGGCTAATCTGGACGCCAAGAGCTTGAAGGTCAAGCGTAGAACAGGCAATGCCAAGGGCAAGTGGGCGGAGAAGGAGGGTATCGAGACCGATGCAGCCCCCGCGAAGCCCTCACAACCAGTGGTAGAGAAACCAGCTGATGGACGTATTGCCATGGAGCGAGTTGATGCCTCAAAGATCTCCGAGGCTGATCTCGTAGAGAAGCTTAAGAGACCTTCTCAGAAATCCCCCGACGCCATCTTGAAGATCATTCAGCCTATCATCGAAGACGTGCGAACTGGCGGCGACAAAGCTGTTCTATCTTACACCCACAAGTTTGAGAAGGCCACTTCATTGACATCGCCTGTGCTGAAGGCTCCCTTCCCTAAGGAGCTTATGGATATCTCGCCTGAGACCATTGAAGCTATTGACGTCTCTTTTGAGAATATTCGAAAGTTCCACTCTGCACAGCAGGAGGAAAAGTCTCTCCAGGTTGAGACTATGCCTGGCATTGTCTGTAGCCGCTTCTCGAGACCCATTGAGCGAGTCGGTCTTTACATCCCTGGTGGAACCGCTGTTCTTCCCAGTACTGCTCTGATGCTTGGAGTTCCAGCTATGGTGGCTGGTTGCCAGAAGATTGTATTTGCCTCCCCTCCTAGATCTGATGGTCGCATTACCCCTGAAATTGTTTACGTTGCTCACAAGGTCGGTGCTGAGAGCATTGTATTGGCGGGTGGTGCTCAGGCTGTTGCCGCTTTGGCTTATGGCACGGAGAGTGTCACCAAGGTTGACAAGATTCTTGGACCTGGTAACCAATTTGTGACTGCGGCCAAGATGCACGTCAGCAACGACACCAATGCTGGCTGCGGTATTGACATGCCAGCTGGGCCCTCTGAGGTTCTTGTTGTTGCCGACAAGGATGCCAACCCTGCTTTTGTTGCCTCTGATCTTCTTTCTCAAGCCGAACACGGTGTCGATAGCCAAGTCATTCTGCTTGCTGTTGGCCTCAATGAGCAGGAGCTCCAGGCTATTGAGGACGAAGTTCACAAACAAGCCCTTGCTCTTCCTCGTGTCGATATCGTCCGAGGATCCATTGCTCACTCTGTCACTGTTCAGGTCAAGGACATTGAAGAGGCCATGCGCATCAGCAACCAGTATGCCCCTGAACACCTCATCCTCCAAATCAAGGATGCCGAGAATGCTGTTGATCATGTCATGAACGCTGGCAGTGTGTTTATTGGTCACTGGACCCCTGAGAGTGTTGGCGACTACTCTGCTGGCGTCAACCATTCTTTGCGTAAGTTCTCTCGTTAATTTATTGTATGCGATTGATGCTAACAACTTTCACAGCTACTTATGGATTCGCCAAGCAGTACTCTGGCGTCAACTTGGGCTCGTTCCAGAAGCACATTACAAGCTCCAACCTTACTGCTGAAGGTCTCAAGAATGTTGGTACCGCCGTCATGCAACTGGCCAAGGTCGAGGAGCTTGAGGCTCATAGAAGGGCTGTGGAGATCCGACTCAACTATTTGGAGCAACAGCAGTAGACAGGGACATACAACAAATGGAAAAAGGCGTATGTAGACAAAAGATGGGTTTTCTTTAGGATAGGAGCGCCGGCTTGGAGAAAGATGTTATTTCAATATGCACACAGACCATGGTGCTCCAAAATAAAATGCAGCTTGCTCAAGTAGTATATTTTAGCCTGTCGGACAACAAAAGCCTTTGTCTGTCAGAATGCCATGATGTAACCACTACAAGTACAATGAAACGCTCAACGCCGCGCTATGCCTCACTATGTAAAACCCTTTCTCCCCCCTTGTCAACCCTATCTGACTCCTCTTATGCAGTCAGAAAAGACTCTCGCCATCAACGTCTATGAAAAATAACCCACAAACACTCTAAAAAAACTCCCTTGAATTCGTTACAACTTACTGCCTGGTAGGAGTAGTAGCGACAGCCTCGGTGGCCTGTTCGTGATACTTAGCTTTCCTTCACTTCACTTCATTTCTCAACGGTGAGATGACCAACCCCTGTTATGTGTTGGGCGAGAACGTCCTCCTTAAGCTGACCTTGACGCCTTTGTCCAACGGGAGCAGCATCAGGAGTTCCGTCGCCCTGGTGTTCGTCTTGATGGCCTTCCTCGCCATCTTCGTAAATCTCATCTTCATCCTCCTCGTCGTAAGCTTCTTTCAAGTCGCGTGTCATAGACGCCTTGAGTAGCTCTTCGTCAACGCTACCGCCCAAAACACTTGCGGCTTCGGCAAACTCATCCATAGATGCTCGAGAGATGTAACTATCAGCAAGTCCTTCACCGATCTCGTCCACTTCTTCATCTATTTCGCCATCCTCATCGTCGTATTCCTCTTCATCATCACCATACTCGCTAGTAGGACCTCCTGGGCCGTCATCGTCATCGCCATCATCACTCTCGCTTGCTGAAAAGTCAGCCATGGCAAGAGGATCATCTCTCCAATACGTGAAATCTGTGTACTCCTCGCCGCCACCTTTTACCAGTGTGCTCACGGGAGGGAAGTAATGGTCAACGACTTCGTTGATATTCACGTAGCTCATCTTGAGCTTGTTGAGTGTCAGTAGATCAAGAGACACTTCAGAGTTTGAATTGATGGTGAAAATGCGGTTTCGAGGGACATCGACGGTCCGGTAAGAGATCTGATCGGTCAAACGATTTCCGTAACCGGCATAAAAGGGATGACGATCTGGGCCGTATAAGTTTCGAATGTCTCGAAGAGTTGCCATCTTGAAGATGTGGGGTTTGCGAAGGTAGACCTCTCGCCTTAGTGCAGCCATGGTTCTATCTGGTGACAGGATTGTAGGTCCGGGCGGCATCCTGTAGCCATCCTGAACGATACCCGCCAGGTAGGCTCTTGTAGTATCCGATTGTCCAACGGATCGACTGGTAAGGTACATGATATTATAACCATTGGCGGAAATATCACTGTACAACTTGGCCACACCTGAGTGAGTCCAGTCACGGCCAATCATGTTCAACACGTGGCCGAGGGCGTCCGATTTGGTAATAGTACCGTCAATGTCCGAGATGACAACAGGCGTCTCATGCCTCCAGAGGTACATGTTTGCTTTGCAGGTAGCTCGATTGACAGTAAAAGCCATCGAGTTCGCACCTGGCTGAAGCTTCAGATCCTTGAGCTGCTGACTAGTCAATCGCAAGGTCTTGGCGTAATTCCTGTTGGGATCTCCTGCATGCCCCGATGAGCTCGGCGGGGTGCGGGGAGGAGTTTGCAAATCCATAGGGCCAGCGTCGGACTCGGCTCTTCGATGCAATGGAATGGGAGAAGCAGTTGCATCGCTACTGTCGCTCTGATAACCGGGATCAGAAATAGCATCGGCTGCAGTAGCCCTGCGGTGCGACTGCAAAGACGCCTCAATAGTCTTGTTCATAGCAGCTTGTTTGGCCTCTTCACTGCTGTAGATCCATAGGTTTCCCTGCTCGTCGAACCCAATGAGTGCGCCGATGTCATAGTTTCCATCCAACTCTTCGGAAAGAATCTGTCGAGCCAAAATCTCAGCCCGAAGAATGTCCTCCTCGTTTCCCTTGAACCCATTCATGTCTAGCATCAAATCACCGCTGTCAGTGACCTTTGTAGGTATGCTTGCGGCAGAGAGTCCTTTAGACAAGGCCCTGGCACGTTCGAGAGCCTCGCCCGGTGCCAGAGGCGGAGGACTGGAGGATCGTTCAGAAGCAACATGCTCATCATCATCGGCGGAACTGTTTCCGTCTAGACCTCGGCTTCTAGCACTGGCACGGAGAATATCGTCACTATGTGGTCGAGGCACCCTTGAAGACCAGTCGCCAGATGCCGGGCGGGCGCTGGATAACTCTGGGGAAGTCGAAAGGGGTGTGATCAAGCCTGCTCTGGTGTTAGTCCTTGTTTGTTAGAAGAGGGCAGGATATGCCTAGAGTTACCATCGTCTTTCTTATAGAGCACGGACGGGAGCGGGCGTCGCAGCTTGGACTCTGAAGCGTCAAGCTCGAACGCTTCTGGCTCCTGCAAACCAGACTCTGACTGTTCCGGGTTGAGGGGTGGACTGCTCGCAGGACTGGAAGCGGGAGAAACGAGGGGCGATGTCTGCAGCGACTGTGGGATCCTGTCTGTGGTCTCAAAGACGAAGAAGGCCTCGCCGCCTTCGCCGAGTTTCATGGAATAACTTTGTTTGACGCCATTGACCTTAAATTCGACCTTCTTGTCCGACGGCCTTAGGAGAGAGAACTTTCCGAATCGGACATGGAACGGCGAGCAGACCAGAGTGCCATCCTCGTGCTCGACGACAATGACATCAATAGCACCACTGAGAGTCGCAGGGTTGATTGAATTCCAGGCTGTCGAGACGGACTCGCTGAGACCGCGCACATATTGCATCTTGCCTACTACGGCAGAGGACGTCGTATGGGAAAGATTTTTGTGTTGTCAATGTTGATCGCGAGTTGGAGAAGCTGGAGAAGCTGTAGCGGCTTGTCGCGGGGGGTATCACGACGATCCGAAGGGCCCAACGACACTGAGAAGCTCCCGAAAGGAAACGAAACAGTAGCAGGTGACAGGAGCCCGGGGTCCTAAAAGAAGTTTATCTGAATATGGAGGGGAAACTTAAGCGTAAGGCGATCCAAAGGTATGCAGTCGAAATTCTAAGGTGAGTTAGACAGAGCAGAAAAGATGGGATGGAATGTGAAATGTTGGGGGAGTACCTAGGCGAAGGTACAGAATGGCTTGAGGCGGGTTGAGCGCAAGTGGAGGTAATGGACAATAGAGGTACCGAGTACAAGAGACTGCTGTGGTTGAGCGGGCTTGGCCTGGCCTAGCCTGGCTGCCTGGGCACTTCCTTTTTTTCTCTCTCTCTTAACTACCACCCCAGTCGCCGAGTCGATTAGATCAGGTGAAGACGTCACCAGGATTGGAGAAGTGTTTTTTACTTGGAAATTTGAAGTCCTAAACAATAACAAATATGAAATTATTTGGGTTGAAACATCACAGAAACGAGTGTGTAGTAATTTCATCATAATTTGGAGGCGTCTTACTCCTGTGCCGCGGCACACCTCATAGAAGCATAGAAACCGCCTGCAGTCAGCGAAGAATGACGAAGTCACTGTAACAGAAATGCCATGAGGGGCGTCCCAACATAACCCCAGCTCGCATGGGTCTAGATGTCCGCCAGAATCATGATGGATGATGGATGCCCCAGCAGAATCTATCACATGAACGGCTCAGGCGGACTCAGTTGCCGAGTTAAGACTCCAATCATTCGGTTTTCGGATACTTTTTTATAAGATGATTCTGTAAACCTGATTAGATGTTAATTTTCACAGCTGAATGCGTCATATTTTCTAAATTCTGGGACATGCTGTTCTCTCAGGTTCTGTCGCTGAACCAACACTATTGCTGATAATTGGATGGCGCGGATAGGCTGTGAATCTGCAGGGATTTAACATGGCTTTGTTCAATGATTGAAGCATAGATATATACTAGTACTCGAGTCAACTCATGTTCGAAAATAGGCTGGCTCCAAAGTCTCACCACAGATAATGATAAGATATTCGAACCCCGGCGGCTTTGTTCCGCCTGGAGGTGCTTGATTATCACCACCACCACTATACCTCTTAGTTAGTCGATAACACTCGTTGGTATTATTCTGATGACAATCTACATCTTCCATATTCATTTTCATAGTCCCGTATCTAAAAATGTGAAAGAATCTTGGTTTCTCTACCCTTTTCTATTGTTCTTTCCACTCCGTGTGTAACGAATATTGGATGCCTTCCATCCACTTACACACTTACCGCTTTGTATGAACCGAGGCAGGTATCGAGGATTTGGCAAAGATTATATTAATATCCTACTACCACATGAATTCTCGCACACATAAGGAGACAAAGCAAAAATTTCCCCAGGTATATCCTAAAATGCTGAAAACATATATTGATTTGTCTGAGCAGCACTTACATATCAAACAAACCACCTTACCCTGAATGTTTAGACAGCCACCTAATGTCGTAGCTTTGCGTGGGATATGGAAATGTAACTTGCCTATATATGCGAATCTTGATACGATCTTGCATACTGATAAAGATTTATTCTGTCTTGTCGCATATAGCTTTAAGTGAACCTGACAACTTTGCTTGGTGGTACCCAGTATTCAACAAGTACCTGCTACTTCAGAAGGTATTTCTTGAGCAGGAGTGGGGATTGGTTAAAAAGCCGCGGTCCAAGCACATGCTGAACCAGGACTGAAAAACGTCACCTCATATCTGTTAAGAGATTTATGTTTCGTTCCCTTGTTTCTATCGAGCTCGATCTATTGCCCAGAGGAGATGCTACGATAAAAGACGCTGGTGGTGATACTGATGTCATTGATCGATCGAGGCTCGTGTTTGCAACTCTCTTCCGTTATGGCGTAAAACAGATCGTTAAGGAACAAGGCACAGCCAAAGCATGATCGTTCATCCAGAGTATACCAACTCGTCAAACAATATCAGTCCGAGAAGTGGAAAATGTTCAGTCCAGCGCAAACAAATTCACATGCTTGAAGAAAGCTGACATCCCGAGCTCAGAGTCAATAGGAATGGGTCTGTTGGCATTACCTAGGCAGGGGTTACAACTTGAGCAAAGCCTCGGAGAAAGGCTCATACATGGGCACTAGAAAAAGGCCTAAAAAGCTGAAGATGAGGCGGTAACCGGCAATTGAAAAAAGCTGCCTAAGCTGATAATGATGATGACAGCGAAGACTTACCAGTTGACCATGGGAGAAGGATGAGAAAGCATATATTGTCCGAGTGAACCCAATGAGAGCATCGATGTCCAGAGCTAAATTATTGACCAATTGACCAACTTACTTTCGGCCTGCTATCGAACCCAATGCCACGTATATACAAGATGTGCGGACATTGTGTACACTTGAGAGCGAACAATGGCAAGGAACTCGCCTATTGTGCACTTGGCGCCCTCATCCGCTCTCTGCAGGGTGTAAAACGGCAGAAACCCTAAACTGGCCTTGTTCGCAATGGCAACTGATGATGCCGTGCAGACGGGACCCCATTTTTAAGACCCGAGCCGTTGGGGAAAACCCAGCCATGTCGTGTCTTCCGTGAGCGGGAAACTTCAAATCTGACGCAAACATCACCAGTGACGTTTTCCAAGGGACCGTGAATCCGCTTACGCACGCTAGCTAGTAGCGCGCCATGTTCGTGAGTGCATACCAGCAGTTTTATGTGAGTATTAACAATATAAACTACCTTATGAATATAGGTTGGTAAGAATTGATTGCAATCAATAATAGATAGCTCTGTTGGAAGTTAATCGACAGTGGGTTCTAACTACAGCATTGCTTGAAAAACTGCGACAAATTTGTGGCAAACATTGTCTAAATACAGTGTAGTGAAAAACTGTCTTATCCTGCATGAAAGATCGCCAAGCAGGGTACTCCGTAACATGGCGCACATTTCGATTTGCCAACGCTTGAAGGACCAGGCGACATGCACGGCACTGTGTCATTGGACGACGAAAGACACTGTACCTCCGCAATGAACAACAGGACAGCGCTGTGGCTGAGAATTTGGACACTGCAACCATCCATAACTAACGAGACAACACTAACACCAGAGAAGGAGGCCAAAGCCCAACAGGGCCGCTGAAATCTCCACCCTTTTCCATGACCACGCTGTCTCTCTAGTTAACTCAAGGTCTAGGCAAGACCATCCTTACCCATGCCCGCCTTTTTTCCACCCACTGTTGGCATCGGCATCTGCCTCAAGGATCTTTCCCTCCCACACGACACCCTAAGCTTGGATTTGGTATCGGAACTGGACCTGGACTTGGACTCTTGTCGGTGGTCTGGAAGAGAAGGACAGCAACATCTTCCACCAAGATTGAGACCGCTGAGAACATGTCATGGGAGTTGCCCGTCTTGACCACTCTCATCCTCAGCGTACTTGGCTTCTGGTGGATCTATAGCCCTCGCTCCAGCTACCAGAAGGCCCTGCTCTACCTCTTTCTGTGCAGCAGTTTCACCGTCTTCTTCGATCCTCGTCATCTGATCGAATACCTGTCCCCCGCCACGGTCGAAGCATTGCTGGATTTCCGCATCCATGTTCTTTTGATCCATCACTCCAAGATGGTCTTGACACTTGGTGCTGTCGTTTGGTGAGTCAATCTCCTATGTCTCACGCGTAGTTGGCAATTAGAAAGCAACCATGCCCCTTTTCTTGCATCGCGCTGACCATCGATTCTCTCTCATTACAGGCTACTGCATCGCTCGTGGCAGACGTTATGGAAACCCGTTCCAGACCTGATCAATATCCTGGGGGTCGACGTGCCTGAACCTCCCGATGTTTCCCTCGCTGGCATTCGATCCGATGCTGCTACCCTGAGCTGGACTCGCCCAACCAGTAATCGGCCGGTACAAAAATATACTATCCAAGTCAATGGCGTTCATGGTCGGTCTTGCTATCGAGATTTATCTCGGAACCTTCGGCAGAGGAAAATATCAAACCCTGACTAACACGGTCCATATAGTCGGCGAATCACCGGGAAACGAAGTCGCGATCACTGTCACAGGATTGAAACCAGATCACTTTTACAATATAAGGGTTGTTGCTGTCGGCCCGAATAACTTCCAGGCTGGAAGTCAAGTTTTACGACTTCGAACATTCGGAAAAGATGGCAGACCTCAGTTAGGTAACTCACGTGTTCCTACCAGCTTCCCTAACAACCACCACTCAAAAAATGGTGATGAAGAAGATGATTCCGACTCGCAAAAGAAGCCTCCAGTGCCGTCTGTCGAGGCGGCCCCTGTGCTTGATGGCAACAACGCGTCCACCTCTGACGTTAGCGCCACCGGTCCAAGTCAGCGACGAAATACAGTCAATCGACGACACTCACCCTCCGTCGCCAGCATGGATCAACCTCAAATCAAGCTACCACCTGTAGATGGCCCGGAGCTATCGCTGGATGAACTGAATCGCCGATTTGAATCCACTCGGAAGGAAGTCGACGAGACTCAGGCTCAGTATGCCAAGGAAGAGGCTGAACTGCAACAACAAGAAGAAGAGCTCAAGCAAGAGAAAGATGCCAAGAGACAGGCGCTCAAAGAGAAGGAGGAACAGACCGCTCAGCTCAAGGCCAGCGTCCGTGCTACCATGGAGCAAATGCGTACAGCGGAGAAGGATCGCGCAAGAAAAGAGCAGCAGTTGAAGGACAAGGAAAATAAGAAGTCCAAGATCCGAGATACTGCTTCAAAGCTTGAGATTGAGATGGAGAGGATGAAGAAAGAGAGGGAGGGGTTCGAAGCGCAGAAGAAAGAGCTCGAAGCTAAGCGGGATAAAGACGGCCAGGAACTTGACGACTCTAATGCAGAGTTGCAGGAGAAATGTGCCGAGCTAGAGGCCGAGTTGAAGGAGAAGGGAAAACAACTTCAAGACCTCAAGGCTGCTCGAGAGCAACTTCCAGGTGGCGATGATGAACAGTGGAAGGAGAATGATTTGAACGTGCGAAGAGAATGGGATGCCAGGAGAAAGGAACTGCACAATCAGCTCGTCGCCGAAACCAAGAAGCTTCATAATCTTGACCAGCAAATACGCTTTCTCAAGGAAGAGCAGCATCAGTTGGCACTCTACTACAACAGCCAACCAGACCCCACTGCCATGGAGTTCGAGCCTGCTGCCTCCCAAGATATCCTCGACAGCGGAAATATCAACTCTCTTTCCCACATTAACTTATCACCTCCGCCCAACCAATTCGGCCCCCCCGAAGACACATTCTCAACTGGCTTTAGTCGGGCTGGATTCAGCCAGATTTTATTCATGGATCACAATGCAGCCGACAACGCCGATGATCACCAGTCAGAAGCCGACTTTAGGGCGAACGCGGGACCACTCAGCCCTACAGCCCATGCTCTTCTTCCTTCGGGTATCTTTGACGAGACATTTGAGGATGCTGAAGAGCATCTGCCTAGCCAAATTTTGCCAGACTCTGTTACTGCTGCCGAGGAAGATAACCCGCAGTCACCACTGTCGTCTGATGGACGCTCTCTGAACATGTTTTCCAGTCCTCACGGCTCATCACATAACTTACCTTTCCCGCAGTATAACGACGTGGACTCTCATTCTCTGAACATTAACTCCTCTCCTCAGCAAGCACCTCTTGCTTCAAGCCACAGGCTGTCTAACCTCTTATCTAACTTTCAACGTAACAGGGGTCCGAAGCCGGCAGATGTGGAAGGACCCGCGATTGGCAGCCTCAAGACAGGACAGAGCCAATCGTTTCCCCGAAGCACTGATGATCACGACATGCCAGGTAACAAACGCAGGATCAGCCTCTCTTGGATGAATAGGCACTCCGGAGGTGAAACCAGCAGGCCAAGCTTGGGGCCTACGTCTAGGCCGTTCTCTGCCAAGAGACTCAACCCCTTTACCAGTAGTGCTGGAGCTCTTACGGGTGATAATGACTTACCGCACTCGCGACCTGCGTCGATCAAATCCATTGATCTCCCTCGACCCTCAACGGACAGCGGCTCTATCTGGAACATTCCCCGGGATTTCTCTATGCTGGGGAAGAAGGGAGTTTGGTCCCCGAACGAAGGACGCTGGTCCTCTAGGAACCCGTCTCGCCGACCCTCGCTCGGTGCAGTACCGACTGTGCTCGAAACAACCCTTGCTACAGCAAATGATGAGATCCTTGACGATGACGATCTCCTCGACCCTCAGACATCGCCTAGCCAGGTCGGTGTTATCGGATCTCGTCCCCCAAGTCACCGTGCGTCCATGAGTCGACATCTCAACCCGGCAGCACCGACCTTCAGGACACCCTTCTTTACCCGTAGAGAGAGGGATGCAAGTCCTGATAAGGACAAGTCAAAGGGCAAGGATAAAGAGAAACGCGGAAAGTCTAAGGAAGGCCGCACGAAGGGCAAGGAAGTTCTGACCCCGACAATTGAAGTGCCTCCAAGCCTTGATGATTCACCTTCAGATTCGCGGATGTCTCGCGACACGTATTCTGTTCATACACAGAACTCGATATCGGAATCTCATGAGTCTTTGGATCTAGGGATGACAGCCTCGAATTCTACCACCGACAACAACGCCGCGAGCCACAAGGATGCTGACAGTAGTGTTGTCAAGAAGTTGTTTAGAAAAGGAAGTTCTAGCAAGTTCAGCACCTTGTCTTCTAGGCTGAGTAAGGATTCCGTCCTTTTCAAGAAAGGACCTGGCAGCAGCACATTCTCCGAGAAGAATATGTCAGCAGAGCATCGTTCCAGCATCGGCGACGCAGATGAAATTGGGGAAGATCTGTCGCAACTTGGCCGCAGTTACGAAAGCGTGACCAGCAGCCCATCGTTGGGCCAGGGCAGTTTCAAAACAAAGGAAGCCCCTAAAGAGGGTCGTATGGGCATGGGAACTTGGCGGTTCTCGATGAAAAAGAAGAGCAAGGAGCCTGCGTCAAAAGAGAAGGAAAGCATGGAAAGTGATAGGCCTGCGGATGAGTAGCGAGTGTATATTATTGTGGTATACATTTATGTCTAGCATTGAGGTTACGTGTAAAGCGAAGTAGCGCATTTGGCATTAGCATTTTGGTAACAGTGGACAATAAATCATATACAGCCGAACGGTTATTCGCAGCATTAGTAATCGCATCTCGACCGTTACAAGCCTTGTTATCCGCTCATCATTCTGTTGATTGCTAGGCTATAATGATAGTGTTGAAGTTGGAGACTCAGAGTAAGTTCAGCCACAATACTCCGTACACCGTGGCAGCTTACCTACCTACCTTAGGTAGGTATCCAGGGGTGGCCCGCTTTTAGCCATCATGGCTCTTAACACGTGCAAGGAGCTTCCTCATGCTCACATCGAATAGCGGATTCTGTTTGATGTTGGAATATCCTAGATTCTGAACGACCGAACCTCCTCCATAATGAATGGGATTTACCCAGAGGCTTCAGCTCTTGATGCTGGTAAGTAGATGTTGAACCTGAAGGCCACTATCCCTTTGCGACTAACCCCAACGTTTCTGGACAGTCGACTACGATGCTATAGACCACCTCAATCTTCTCTTCTCGCACCCATCCGCCATATCGTCTATAAGCGAAGTCTCCAAATCATTACAGAGCCACCAAAATGCGCTTTCGAACGAAATAGCCACCCTCGAGACGAACCAGGCTTATGGATCCGACTCGAGCCTCGAGCGCATGCAGTCGGCCCAAGCTGAGCTAGCACAGCTATTTCGAAAGATCGAGACGGTGCGCTCGAGAGCGATCGAGACCGAACAGAACATCACGTCGATGACGGCCGACATAAAGAGACTTGATGGAACGAAGAAGAACCTCACGCTGAGCATGACGGCCCTCAAGAGGCTGCAGATGCTGACAACGGCTTATGAGCAGCTCAGGGGCTTGGCCAAGACGCGCCAGTATAGGGAGTGCGCAGGGCTCTTACAGGCTGTTCTGCAGCTCATGAAACACTTCAACAGTTATCGCAGTATCGAACAGATCGCGACGCTGAGCAGAGGTGTGGCCGAGCTGCAAAGAGAACTCCTTGAACAGGTCTGTGAAGACTTTGAAATGGCATTTGCTAAAGGAGAGGTCGGCGCGCGAAGAGGCACACTCGTTGAAGCATGCCTAGTCATGGACGCCCTCGGAGAATCTGCTAAGGCTCGGCTCATGAATTGGTACGTCAATACAGAGCTTCGAGAATACAGACAGGTGTTTCGCGGCAACGACGAAGCTGGAAGTCTGGACAACATTGGGCGGCGATATGCCTGGTTCAAACGAATGATGAAGACTCACGATGACGAACATGCTATGATCTTTCCTCCACACTGGAGGGCTAATGAGACATTGGCAGCAGCTTTCTGCGAGGGCACTCGAGACGATTTCAAGGGCATTCTGGAGCGAAGCATGCGACGGACAGACGGCAACAAGATCGATGTCAATCTATTGTTGAGTTGCCTTCAAGAGACACTCGACTTTGAGCAGAGCCTTGAGAAGCGATTCGCCACTTCATCAAGAGCCAGCATCGATACGCTCAGCTCTGTTGAGGAAAAGGCGCATAGTTTCCACGGATTGATCTCAGTCGCATTCGAACCATACTTGAGTTTGTGGGTCGAGTCGCAAGATAAGCAACTGGCAGTCATGATACCCAAGTACCGCAGCCAACCGCTCATACCGCCTGATGACGAGTTCTCACCACAAGCCGTTATTGCCTCGGCCATTGAGTTATTTCACTTTTACAAACTCACGCTGTCACAATGCGCGAAACTATCTACGAGTGAGCGCCTTCTTGATTTGGCAAAGATATTGGCCAAGTATCTCGATGAATATGCTCAGCAGGTCTTGCTGCACCTATTACAGTCTGGTGGACCCCAAGGGCCTCCATTACAGGATGTTGTGCTTGTATTGAATACAGCAGACTTCTGGCACATCAACACTAATCAGCTGGAGGAAAGCATTAAGAAACGCATTGACAGTGAGTTTGTTTCTAAAGTCGACTTGTCCTCACAATCGGATGCCTTTCTTGGTGTAGCGAGTGCTTCTGTTCTGGCACTCGTTCGCGCGGTCGAGCTTGACTGCGAAGGCGTCTGGCGGGAGATGAAGAATACCAATTGGAGCACAATGGAGAGCGTTGGTGACCAGAGTTCATATGTGGGGGAGCTGGTAAGACATGCTGATGGAAAAGCCGCCGAGATATTGGCTCTTATCTCAAAGCAACAGTACGCCAGAGCCTTCTGTGATAACTTGGTGGAGCATTTGGCCACAGGGTACATTACGAGCATTATTCAATGCCGACCGATATCCGAAGTTGGGGCCGAGCAGGTGTGTTATCTGAGCAGTTCGAGTCATGCTGTATGCTAACAAGTGGATTTGTAGATGTTACTTGACAAATATGTTCTCACCAAAGCCCTTGAGAAGTTGCCTATGCATCATGCATCGTTCTCTGGACATGAGACGCCCCCTTCCAGTTTTGTGCGCAGAGTTCAGCATTGCATGAACAGACTTGATCCATTGCTTAAGACACTTCAAGTTCGGCCGTCACCGCCGGAAGGGTTGGTACAAGCGTATTTGATTCATATTGCGGATCGGTCAGATACAAACTTCAAGAAGATCCTCGATCTCAAGGGTGTTCGGAAAGCGGACCATGCCCATCTGATAGAGCTCTTTGGCATTCACCGCGACAGCACTCCCAACGATAAATTGGTAGCCAGCTCGCCCTTGCTCACACCTCTCATGACAACCCCAAGCCTGGGTAACACAGTCCCGCTTGGAGTGATGAACCCATCCGTTGCAGCGGCTGTTAGCCCGCGGTTTGAAGCAGGATCTCTAGGTGAGAAGCTTCTAAGTGCGGCAAGAGATATCAGCCAGAGTAGCACGAGCACTGCAGCACAGACAGGACTCGAGAAGGCCACAATAAATGAGAACTTGCGAAACTTTGGCAAGTTCTTCAAGAGAGATATTGGATCGTTAGGAGCGAGGTTTGGAAAGCGAGACGGCAGCGTTGGTGCTGAGGAGGGACGATAGAGCGTAAATTACAGATGATATCTAAGTTAAATTAACTAACCGTGCCATATGATGAGCTGGATACCGAGTTACGAGCTATGTACGGTCTACTAGTGTTGATTGTTCGGAGCCTTATCCCTGGTTATCATGAGGAATCAATTAAAGCTCCGTCGGCACCTCATCTCGCAAACATCCGAAATCCTTGCCACATTCGGTAATAGATGGATTAGTCATGGCCCGTTAGATCTAAAGATTGATAAAGGCAAAACAGACGGTTAACCATTGGAAAAGTCAAATCATGTCATTCATCCATCCCGTTCTATGCCTTCTAAGCCCGTCCTGAGCGCCTCATTGAATGACATCTCCACTAGCCGGCTTATAAATCATTCTGTCCAATCATATCTTCCCTCTGCATCTCCATTGTCAAAATTGATTCCATCTCCTGTCTGCATTTGCATTGCATCAATCCCCACATTCACCACGTTTCTCTACGTCTTCCAAGCTATTCTCTCAGGGTTCATCCGCCGAAACCGCTCTACTTTTTTCAACCGCCCCTCAACCGTACCTCTGTAGCGACTCAGTCCATACCTACTACCTAGGTATACTCTGCTAGTGGCGCTTTTCGTCTTTGATCCTACCGTATTAAAGAATCGCGACAGCCCACCTTTTCTTTTCTCACCTATAATCCCCCCCCCTCCAACACCGCCAAACTGTTCTCCTCCACGTTTAAACGCGTTACTCTCCGTTCCAGCGCTGGCCTTTCGATTGCGGCAGCGGCGACTACTTTTCATAAAACTACGAGAAAACCGGCTGTGGATTTTGGTGTCAGAAAGATGCATAGCAAGGTTGTCAGTATGTGCTTGTCCACGCCGCGTCCATATCCATGCCCTCGTGCTTATTGCCCCTCCATCGTGGAACCCCTCCTCCAAAACCTACAAGTCTGACGAGAATCAATTAGTTATCGGTTCAGGGCCTGCTGCCCACACAGCTGCTGTCTACTTGGCACGAGCTGAATTGAAGCGTGAGATTTACTTTCTCTCCTGGATTCGAAGATGGACTGACATCGCATAGCCGTTCTCTATGAGGGCTTCATGGCCAATGGTATTGCTGCTGGTGGCCAATTGACCACTACCACCGAGGTTGAGAACTTCCCCGGTTTCCCCAAGGGTATCATGGGCGGAGAGTTGATGGTAATCTTTTGCTTCTTCCTCGGTAACTCTGAGTAACTAACACAACATCTAGGACAACATGAGAGCCCAGTCCGAGCGCTTCGGCACAGAAATTGTCACCGACACCGTCACCACCCTCGATCTCTCTTCCCGACCCTTCAAGTACAGCACCGAGTTCTCCCCCGAGGAGACACACACCGCCGACTCCGTTATCATCGCCACCGGCGCCTCGGCTCGCCGTCTCAACCTCCCTGGTGAGGACAAGTACTGGCAGAACGGTGTCTCCGCCTGCGCTGTCTGTGACGGAGCCGTCCCCATCTTCCGCAACAAGCCCCTCTTCGTTATAGGCGGTGGTGATTCTGCCGCTGAGGAGGCTACTTTCCTCACCAAGTATGCAAGCCACGTTACTGTCCTCGTCCGCCGCGATGTCCTCCGTGCCAGCCGAACCATGGCCAACCGTCTCCTCAACCACCCCAAGGTCACCGTCAAGTTCAACAGCGGCGCCACCGAAATCCGAGGTGGTGAGGATGGTCTCATGAGCCACCTCGTTGTCAAGAACAACAAAACTGGAGAGGAGGAGGTCCACGAGGCCAATGGTCTCTTCTACGCCATCGGTCACGACCCCGCCACTACCCTTGTCAAGGGCCAGGTTGACATGGACGAGGATGGCTACATCAAGACCGTCCCTGGTACCACGTACACCAACGTCGAGGGTGTCTTTGCCGCTGGTGATGTTCAGGACAAGCGATACCGTCAGGCCATTACCAGTGCCGGTACTGGATGCATGGCTGCTCTCGAGGCCGAAAAGTTCCTCGCCGACCATGAGGACGACCAGCGAGCTGACGATCGACCCAACCCCAACTAAAAAAAGAAATAGACATAGACACCTAAAAATCTAAAACATATAGACTTGCGCCATTTTAGGCGGGATATAGATATCTACATAAAGAGAAGGAGCAGTCAAGACTTTCAATTTAATCCACTTCACGTTTGCATGATATACAGAAAGTTCCAAGCCGAGGTCTCTCTAATCTTTATTATTACTTGTGGTCAATGTATTTCATAAACTTCCTACACAAGATCTTTCAATCAACTTTTAGTTGCCAAACCTAAGACCACAGCATCGTTATGTCGTCCTGGCTGGTAATGGTATCATTCATTTTCTTCTTACTCTCGCCACAGGAGAGTAGGGGGCGTAATCTCCGTACCCTTGAGTTTCTCCAGACCCTCACCACCCTGAGAAACGTTAGCATCATATGCTTCATGAATACCATGAGATTTACTTACGTAGCTGATGAGGGGGGACACCTCAACACCGACCTCGGCTTTGTCACCAACGACAATGGCACCAGCAGCCTCGACCCATCGCTTGCCCTGGGTCATGATATCAGCCTTGCTGGTATCGGGGTCATCCTCGCCAGTGCCGGGAGCGTTCTTGAGGGGAGAGAACTCATCCTCACGCTTGACCTCGAGTGAGGCAAACTTGTCCAGGGTCAGGAAGGGGAAGACATCGAAGACGAACTGCTCCAGCTTGATGCCATTGGGCTTTTCGGGCTTGACGGTCTCGCCACTCTCAAGATCAGCAGAGGGGATCTTCTTGCGGGCGATGTGGTGGGGGAGCTTGTGAGCCCACTGAGGAATGGAATCGAGGAAGCTGAAAGAGTAGTAGTGGTTGACAATGTTGGCAGCACGGAATCGAAGGAGATCAGACTGCTTAGGGTCAAGCTCCTCGGCAGTGGCCTTATCGATCTCGGAGTACTCGACAACATCTGGCTTGCCGTTCTTGGAGAGAATCAGACCGACGGACTCAGTAGCGTTACGCTTGCGGACAACCTTGGTGGCAATGTCGACGTTAAGGGCGGCAGAGAAACCAATGAAGACGGGATCAGCGACCCTCACAAGGCAGTTGTCTACGCAGTAGGCGTGGATGTGCTGAATACCGCGCTTTCGCATATCATCAACAACACCGGAGACGACAAGAGCGTTGTAGAGGCCACCGTTTCCATCGGGGGCAACAGCAACCTTGCCCTTGGTTTCGAGAAGGATCTTGCCATCGTTGGAGATGCAGGGTAGAACACCCTGCTCGAAGATCTTGACGTTGTCCTGGCTCAGGCCAAAGTGGTTGTTTTCCTGGAAGAACTTTTCGGTAGGGCCACGGGTAGGACTACTGGTCATGACATACCAGGGAACCACAGCGTTGGAGCCCGCAGATTTCTTGGCAGCGAGCTCCTGGATCTTGACAATTCTCTCACCCTGAAGTTGGAAGAGAGATTTGTGGGAGGGAAGGCCAATGTCGTAGCAGCCCTTGGGGGCAGAGCTACCAAGGCGAGTGCCCTGACCGCCAGCCATGAGGACGACGGCGACCTGACCCTTGGAGATGAGGTCAAGACCAGAGTCGTACCACTTGGAGATATCATCGGCACTGGAGTCGAGAATGCTAGCGGTAGCAGATTCGGGGAGAGGCTCGAGGCGATCGGGCTCATCGCTGGTCTTGGGAGGGTTCAAGGCGCGGTGTGTGATCTCGTTGATATGGGCGGGGTCGAAGCCAGAAAGCTGCTGGTACAGAGTTCCTCGCTCAGCCGATGAGAGGGAGTCGTAGAAGGTGAACACTTGCTCTTGGCCGGCCTTTGTGTACTTCTCCTTGAGCTCGTTGAGAGCCTCGGGGCTAGGCTCAGCAGGGGCATCATTGGCCTTGCCAAGGTGAAGAGCTTGCTTGATGGCCTCCATTGTGATGGAAGTGTATGTGAGGTCTGGGAGAGTTGCGGTGAGAGCGATCAGAAGTTTGAAGCCGAATGTCTAGAAACTTCACAAAGACGGAATATTTAGAGGCTGGAATTGAAGAAGGGAGAAAAGAAAAGAAGAATGAGCTAGGAACTATGGGGTGGGAAGAGTTGAGATCTAAATACGAATTGAAGGAGGTTGATCTCGGAAAGACCCTTATGCAGCAGCCCGCAACTTTCCTTTACTTCTCCCGTTGTCCCTGACGTCTTCGGTCTTACCTTAACTTCCCTAGCAACGAAGACGCCTCTTACCTTACCTGTAA
Organism: Fusarium tjaetaba; assembly: GCF_013396195.1. Classification (NCBI taxonomy): domain Eukaryota; kingdom Fungi; phylum Ascomycota; class Sordariomycetes; order Hypocreales; family Nectriaceae; genus Fusarium; species Fusarium tjaetaba. The sequence goes on from NW_023501256.1 coordinate 306,266, forward strand.
CACCGTTTACCTCACCGTAAGTGAGGTAAGGTACAATCCATGGATGCTTGAAGCTCCTCCCACGCCGCCAACGCCAACCACCTAACGTCGAGCAACGCTGATGCCCCTCAGCTGCCCCGCCTACTCCGTTGGTACGCAAGCCGCAAGGTCCAATTGAGCTTGGTCCGCCAATTAGAGCGGGGGAACCGGCGACTGAGGACACCCCCTCGATCCTGCCTCATGCTTGCGAGTTGGTGCTGATGCAGCGGCGAGCGGGATTTGCTGAGAGCGCCATAGCGCCCATGCTGTTACGCTGCGGCCCCCTATTGGATTCTATGATAATTAATGCGTACGTAAGCTCAGCGATTTGTACAGTCAGAATTTATATCCAAGATCTAGAAACTGAAGGAACAGACTGACAACGATTGTAATGGCTGATGTCGTATTTGTCGGGACTACGACGGGATCCGCGATGTTCACGAAACGGCAAAATGATCCAGATTCTCATCAGGGACCTGCATTGTTCGTAATCGTCAACTTGTCTGTCTTCTATGTTTCATAAACCCACCCTGACATTGACGCCTAGAGCTCAGACACGAACTGACAGGGCTGTTTTATGTGGCTGTGGCGGCTGACATTGCGTCTTAGGTGCTGAAAATAGCACTCTGGGCCAGGAGGTACCGATAAAAATCCGTGCACTAGGTACTAATTTTGCCTACCAGCAATACTTTGAAGGAGATGTAACGAAGCCCAACATCCAAGGATAGCGAAGATTCATTTGGCAAGTATGAGAAAAGTAAGGTATGCAAAATTTATCACGGTATTTTCATTCAAGGGCATCCTCAGGTAGGCGAACTTCTAGCCGGAACCAATTATCAGGAACCCTCCCCCAAATTCATTGTCAGACACAAAGCTCTTGTTTCTCTCTACCTACCTACCTACCTTATTAGAGACCTTCAGATCTGGCTGCCTGTGGCGAATGAGCCAGACCAATCTTCACGTTGTTCTACTACATTGTGCTGTAGAACAGTTGCCTAAAGGTAAGGTATCAAGTTAACATATTCAAAAATATGATGTATTGATCTCCGAGAAGTATTTGAATACATGTCTGTCATCTAATTAGAATTACTTGAACCGTCTCACTATTCCCCGACTGGCGAAACCGCTAAATTGTCCCATCTTCCCACTTGAACGAGGAGACTACCAAGTCACAATGACGAGAAGAAAAGCTGTCCAAGAGGTCACCTTTCAGGATCCTGTAGGCGACGATGATGCCAAAGAGGAGCAGGAAATCGCAAGCTCGCCTCCTCAGCCAGCAACCTTCAAGGGACGTCTTCAGATGAGTGACTTCATGTTCAAATCAAACGAACCTTCAAGTAGCCAAACTTCCCCTATACAAAGATACCCGAGATTCACAACTTCCACCACTTCGACCTCAACCTCATCCACTTCAGCCGCCAAAACGAAGCGGACCAAAGAGCGAGATGCTGAAGACATAGAGAAAGAAATTAGACCAAGGAAAAAGAGAGCACGCCAGGCCTCTGGATATGCGCCTCCCTCAACATACGCGCATCTCAATGGCCTGCCAGATGCCATCGGCTCGAATCTTCTCGTTCTCTTCATCGGTCTAAACCCTGGTATACAGACAGCACGAACAGGCCATGCATATGCTCATCCTTCCAACCTGTTTTGGAAACTCCTCTACTCAAGTGGCCTCACACCGCGTCTCTGTACTCCAACCGAAGATCGTCAACTCCCTGAACTGTACTCCATGGGATTTACCAACATTGTCGCCCGACCCAGTCGCAATGGTTCTGAGCTTAGCAGGCAGGAGATGGATGAGGGGGTTGAAATTCTTCACGAAAAGTGTCGCAAATACCGTCCCGAGTCTGTATGTGTAGTGGGTAAGAGTATCTGGGAGAGTATTTGGCGCGTTAGACATGGCAAACCTGTTGGAAAGGCCTTCAAGTATGGCTGGCAGGACGAATCTGAGAACATGGGTGTGATCGAGGGCGAATGGGACGGATCTAAAGTGTTTGTGTCGAGCAGCACAAGTGGTCTTGCTGCTACGTTATCACCAGCTGAAAAAGAACGTATATGGGCAGAAATTGGAACATGGGCTCAGAAAAGGCGAGCCGAGAGGGAGCTTGAGGCAAAAGAAGAGAGCAAATAAATATTTGATAGTGTATAGTACATAAGAAATCGACATTTACTCTTTTCGACAAACAATTCACTACAGCAGTTGATTGCACGGCTTTGCCCTATCTAGAATGAACTTTTGCCTTGCCAGGCCCTTCTGATTTCAGATTGTAAGTACATCTTCCCCCAACTCCGTTACGCCAGAAGCCAAAGCACCTAGAGCATGGTCTTTTACTTGCATCGCTTCTCAACAACATTAGGTCCATTCTCCTCGTACTCCTTTCGCGAAATCCACATCTGGTGGAAAGTGCCCAGACTAGCGAGAATGCTACCGCCGATCCAGGCACCGAAGCGTCGCTCACTCGTGAGGCCTGCCGCATGAATCTTGATCTTGAGCCCAGGATACATCGCCATCAACTCGTTGTTCAGGCGGTCGTTGAACCCGTTAACCAGACTGGTGCTGCCAGTTACGACGACGTTAGCCAGGAGGTTGCCTCGAAGATCGACGTCAACCGCGTTCAAAGCAGAGCGGATAAGCTCGGGGATGGTTTGCGCTTTGGTGAGTTGCTCAGAGTCAGAGCCATTGTATCCGACGGTCTCGTCAAACATGCCCTCTGTCACTCTGAACCGCTGCTCGCGCCACATCTGGTTGTAACCATCTGGCATCTCGAACACCCGGCCGGGTTGCGTCTTAACATAATCCTCATTGCCGGAAACACTGTAACGACCGGGGCCTCGCCAGACTTCTACTACTGACTCCTTGAATTCCGTCAACACACGCTCTTCCTCATATGCGCGGAATGAATCGTTAATCTGGAAGGGGAAGTGTCGTAGTCGGACTGAAGGAGGTGCCAGGGCGTCGACAGGTGTCTTGTTCTCGATCATGAAGGTGGGTGTCAGCTCGATTTTGGGCTCTGAAGCTTCAAAGAGATTTCGGATCTGAGAAGAGAGCCAGATGCCACCAACGGGAGACTTCTGGATAGATCGCTTCAGCACCATGCCGTCGTGGATAGCTGTGACCGAGGTGTTGGCACCGCCCACGTCAATAACTAGTGAGGTAGCTTTGCCAGCGGCGAATGCTGCCAACACGGGAGTGCGACTCAGCCAGAAGGCAGGGCACCCCCAGTTCTCCATGATGATCTCAATAGCCTTCTCACGAGCCTTGGGTGTATTCCAGGGAGCCTCTGTAATCAAGAGGGGATTCTCGCCCAACGGCTTCTCGGCAGATTCGGCAGCATCGGCGTCGTCCATGGCCACATCGCCCTCTCCATCCTGGCCTTCTGCCTTGGGGTCGTCGTTTAGACCGTTCTTCGAGGGAGGTGTTTGTCGTTCGGGTTGCAAGCGCTTAACAAGCATGTTTTCCCAAATTCGAGCAGCAACATCCCAATCCTCCACTACACTATCCTTATTCATGTAGTTGCGGACTTCGAAGTCGGGGCGAGGGATGAGGCACTCATCACCAAACAGGTCTTTAGGGCTGTCGCCGGTTGTGTGGCCGTAAAACGATGGGAGGATAGATTTAGGAACATCTTCGCCGGCGAATCCAGCTCGAGTATAGCAGTATCCAGGATCAAGAACGAGGGCAGAAACCTCATCTATATAAACATATGTTAGTGGAGATCTTTGGCGGGCTGACGCGACATGGGGAACTAGAGCTGCGCGTACCTCCTCCATAGATGTCAGTGGGCTGCATAGACGTGGGAAGGGGCTGTTGAGCCATGATTGATGGTTTATGGATGGTATTCGCTATTTAGAGATGGTGAGGTGGATTGAATGATCCGGAGCAAAAGTATCGCGGAATTGGTGGAGTTGCGCCAGCCCGAGCGATTGATGTTCGCGTTGGAACAAAATTCAGCCTTGAGTGGTTGGTAAGGGAAACCTACGCCACACATTGTCAAGGCTACGATGTGGCGGCCATGGATGACTCCACCAAAGGTAGCCGGATTATTTTCGGCGAACCGGCTCTCTTTAAAATTTCGCAGATCGGCTTCAAATCGCTTCTCTCTTTTCTTCATACATGGAGCGAGAGTTCCATGTTACCATCATGATTGTAAGTACGAAAATTCCTCTCAAGTATCTCTCTTTCCTTTGCCTAAATGATGAATTCGCATACTCGCTTCAGAACCGCTGCGATTGACACGGCTTGCTGTGGTTGATTTAAACTGCCAATTTTCTGATTCTAGCGCAACGCATTTCTTTTGATGTCTTACCAATGAGTTATTGAAGCGTTGCTAACCTAGTGACAGAAGCCATGATGCCTGTACAATGCTTGCGACGGGCCAGTCGGCCTTTGATGCAGTCGATCTCCCATACCACAAGTATTCGTTGTTCACATGCGCTCGGCTGTGTCAATTCCTCAAGGACATTACGGGGCTCACAAAGCGTTGCATCTGGGAGGTCCCTAGCTACTTCGGCTGCTAGAAACCAAGATGGCCTGGACGGATACTCGTCTTTCAAGCAACAGCGCCGAACTGAGCTCTGGGCGGAGAAAGAGAGCGAGGATCCTCTATTCCAAGAGACACACCCTCGCCTCATCCATCATGCAGAGCGCAAGACGGTACCCGATTTTCATGAAGCTTTTCGAGATGCCCTTGATGATTCCAAGTACGTCAGCGTTTGTGGCCGAGTTCGATCCAAGCGCGTCGTCGGAAAGAATCTTGTCTTTCTCGACATCGTGAATGAATTTGAGCGTCTACAGGTTATGCTCAACCGGTCAAAGTGCATGGTAGAAGAGGAGGCAAGGGGTTTGAAGTTCGCAATGTTGAGAAATTTAATAGAAGTGGGCGACCACATATGTAGGATCCCTAATGTTTATCCTGTTATATCCTAGATGCTTACAGCCTGGCAGCTGTCGTTGGTGTTCCGGTTCGTACTAAAGCCGGCGAACTCACCTTGGAGGCCAAGACTTTGCCTGAACTTCTGTCTCCTACCATGGAGCAGATCCCAGAGAAACTCACCGATCCCAAGACCAGAATGCAAGAACGTCATGTTGATATGTTGGTGAACCGACAAGCAATTGATGTCCTCCGACTGCGTGCCGAGATCACCAAACACATGCGCGATTACTTTCACTCAAGAAAATTCCTCGAGTTCCAGACACCGATTCTTGCTGAAAACGCTGGCGGTGCCGTGGCCCGCCCCTTTGTCACGAGAGCCACGGAGTTCAAGGATAGAGATCTCGCCTTACGCATCGCCCCAGAATTATGGCTCAAGCGTCTCGTTATTGGAGGCGTCGACAAGGTCTTTGAGATTGGACCTTCGTTCCGTAATGAGGGTGTTGACGCGACACACAACCCTGAGTTTACTATGTGCGAGTTCTACAGCGCCTACAGTAACCTGGAGGACTTGATCAACCAGACCGAAGAGATACTCTGCAGTCTTGCCCAACACTCCCAGGACCTCATCTCTACCCAACTCACATCTCTGCCTTCCATCGATATGAAACAGTTTGTGCGACCTTTCAAAAGGGTCGAGTTCGTTCCCGCACTTCAAGAAGCCATCGGGCTTCGTCTGCCCAAGCTCTCATCTCCAGATGCTCTACCCGAACTCCTGGCTATCCTAAAGATTGCTGGTATCAAGGTGCCAGGCGATGTGCCTACCTCCCTAGCTAAGCTGCTGGATCGTCTAGCTGCCGTTTACCTGGAACCCATGTCATTCATCGAGCCTATCCTGATCATGAACCATCCCGCCTGCATGTCACCTCTTGCGAAGAGCTTCCTTTGCCCACGAACTTATCAGTTAGTATCCGCCCGTGCAGAACTCTTCATTGGCGGTCGTGAGTTGGCAAACATGTACGAAGAGGAAAACGACCCCGAAGAGCAGAAGCGTAAGCTACTCGACCACCGAAACCTCGTCAACAAGGACGACGGTAGCATTGCCATTGAACATAACGAGATGCCTGAAGGCGAAGCAGCTGTCAAGGAAGCTCTGGATGAGCCTTTTGAAGACGAGGACGGTGACGCTGCTCCCCTCGATCAAAGCTATATCAAGGCTCTCGACTATGGCCTACCTCCCACTGGCGGCTGGGGATGTGGTGTTGAGCGTATGGTTATGCTGTTTTCTGGCGCCAACCGCATCAGTGACTGTCTAAGCTTTGGCACCATAAGAAATGTTGTTGGGCTTTCATCAGCAGAGGAGAGCAAGATAAGTTCTGAGGAAGATAAGAGGCTCGAGGAAGACAAGCAGTCGGGTTCCAAGAGCTCATAAACCAACGCCGGAGGGTTTGTACTATCAGTAGACTTTAATTCATCGCGATGATGTATGAATGATGGAACTGTGTAATATTGTAAGGATGGCTATAGCCAATAAAACTGCATAGAACAATAGATGATATATCGCGTCCATGCCGAGTATCTGTTAGTCAGTCATATACCATAGGAAGACCTTGCTATATCAAGGGGTTCCCCGAGCTTTTGGCTTGGTCCAACAGTATCTAGACTATGCAAAGAATGATAAGATGACAACACAAGTGGGTTCCTGGCGGACCAGTTATGGAACAATTCTCAACTGGTATCTTGATATATATGTACAAAAGAAGAGGTATCCAATAATCAAATCAAATCAACAGCGAACAGATTCAAGTCAGGTCTCACCCCTACACAGAAATAGACAGCTGGAACAGGCTGCTTCCCTTCTTAGGGGTAGACATGGTCTTAATCCAGTCCCTCACAGTCTCATCGCTCAAAGATGATCCAAAGTCAAAGCTATCATCCAACTGCTTGATAGCGACGCTCGACGTACGCTCACAGAACACAACGGCAACCTTGATGTACTTGTCGGCAGGGCGCCTGAAGTAGTCAGAGCTTCCGGCGCCGTTTGTCAAATGGAATGTGCTCTTGCACTTATCATCGCCGGTAGCGAGGACCTCGTAGATGTCGACCTCACCACAGCCTGTCTTCCAGCAGCTGCATCCGCTATATTGGCCAGTTCGGGGGATACGGCCGTTGAGAGCCCAGAGGGCGGGCATGTCGCCGTTGAAGCCGGTGTTGCCATCGAAGGGCATCTTGAAGTTGAAGAGGAAGATCTTGTTTGAGCCAGAGAAGCCCTCTGTAATGGGTTAGTGAGTGTTATGTTTAGGTTGAGGGGGGGGTGCCATACTGTAGGCAACGTCAGGGACACGAGAGTAACCGCAGCTCTCGTCACACTTCTCAGAGCTGAAGATGGAGAATTCTTTGTTGGAAGGGATGAAGACGTCCTTGAGGATCTTGGGAGAAGAGGAGCCACCGTTTCCGTTGGCGTTAAGGTAAGAGAGGGAGTTGCCCCAGGTGCTATACTCAGTCAGTATCAAGGTGTGTTGAGATATGCGTAGTAACTCACTTGTCAAAGACTCCAGAACCCTCGCCGCCATAGTTACCCATGAAGATAACATTATCAGCAACACGTCGCTGAGCGTTGTAGTAAGCAGTACGCTTCCAGTGTCCGCCAGGAGTGGCAGTGTACTCCTTTGCCTTTGAGGTAGCCTTGCTCTTGACCTGGTCCACCTTGCTCTTGACATTTTCAACCTTGCTCTTGATCTTTTCCAGTCCAGGCAAGGGGTCAGCCTTTAGCTTCAAGGGCTTCTTCTCATCGACGACGTTCACAGCGTCGGTAGGGGCAGCAGGGATACCAACGGGAGCCGCCTGGGTCGCAGGGCTTCCGTTATAAGTGTTCTCCCAGGATACAACCTGCCCGTTGATGGTGGCGGTAACCCAGTCCCCACGCTTCTTCTTACGTTGTTCGTGGAAATGGCGATGGCCGTGGAGGTGAGGAGAGGGAGCAGAGTCACGCTTCTTCTCGCTGGATCCGAGATTGTAGACTGCAAACTCCTTGAGGTTAAATGGGCCACGAATGTGGACAGACAGCTATGTTTTGTCAGTCTATACTGTGAAATAGCTGAGTGACGGTGAACTTACATCCTCACTCAGAGGTCCAAGAGCACCGTCGTAAGAGAAGGGTTCCTGATCACAAGATCCATCATCTCCCATCTTTGTAACAGCCTTGAAACTTCCACTGCTGGAGAATCCCTCATAGAGAATCTGATCAATAACACCGCAGAACCAGTTTCCGCCTTCGTTGACGGCGCTGCCAGAGCATTGCTGTGTAAGGGCCGTGGCGAGGCCCGTGTAAGCCAGAATGGAAAGATTAGTGACCTTCATGGTTTCAAATCTCTTCCCCTTCAGTCTGAGCGACTATAGAGATATTTGAGACTTATTATCGAGTCGCTGAGATCGTCGATATCGACAATTGCAAGGAGTGTTTCGGTGAATGTCTTCAAAGAGTGGACTCAAAAGACAACAGAGATTCCAACAGATTTTAAGGAGTGACTAGAAGTAAAGACAAAGGAGTGTATAGTTTAACAAAGCAAGAAATGCCGAAAATGCACGACTGATATGTTTCAGTACCAACCTCTAGGAGGAACTCGAAGGATGGGGAGGATTTCCATCCTTCAGTGGGGAGATGGGCGATATTAAAGAGGATCCCAAAAAACACAACTACCATACACATACATACACTACGACTGCTGAGGACTCAAAGGGGTAAAGGAGCCCAGCGTCACCTCCAAGTCTGGGCAGCAGATCTCAATCCTGTTCCTGGTACAACCAAGCCTAGCTAGCAAGCGTAGCTAATAGTGTACGGAGTACGGAGTAAAGATGGCCAAGATAGGTTGGTGGTGTATTTGTTTCAGGCTACGAGGAGACTCTAGAGCCTTAGCCAATTACAGGCGTCAGATGACTTATTGATAGTGGTTAATAAAGGGAACGGCCTGGCCATGCTGCTTTGGGAAGTTGAGGGCATCACAAAGAGCCACGCTTTGGCGCGTGGATGATGGCGCAGCGGTCTTGGCTCTGGGCCGGTCTCTTGCTTTAGGCTGGGGGGCCAAGATGCTTGATTAGACGCCGAGACGCCATATAAGATTGCATTTAGCTGCTGTCTTGACTTTGTGTGATTCTCTCGCATGATGAGTAACAACAGGCAGGTCTGTGTGATGCAAGTGATGGGCCTCATGAAGATCAACGAATATCACACAACCAAGTCACAGCTACTATAACGACGTGGCCAGCATCAACTACCACTACGTACTAACAAATGATCAACATTAGTCGAAACAAAAAAGGCTGGTAGTAGAAAGTGGGTGTGGTCAGTTCCCCTGCAACACCAAGAAAGGCCAACGCTTGTCTAATCTTGGCTTTTCTTGGCGTGTCCCCTAATTTATTTTTTTGCTCAAGGTACCTACGCAGCTACGGAACAATGAAGACGATGAGAATGTCTTTGTTAAGAAGAAAAGTCGGTCTCTGGAATGTCCACGTGCTGCTTGACTCGAGATGCTCTTTTTGACCTATTAGGACATTTCCAACCCCCTCAATTATTAATGTCACATTTAGATAGTGGAGATGAGCATATCACTATTTCACCCTCAACGATGCAGAAAGCCGTCAGTCAGCCATTTAGTTACAATTGTTGAGATAGTCACCGACCGCTCAGGTACAGTTCTCTGTTAACTCAAAAAGACATTAGTTTGAGCCCTGGCTGATTCTAAGTATTCGCCGTTCAATCGTGTCTTACTGGGTCTGTATGGCCTCAATTCAGCCACGACTATAGTAAACAACTCAACTCATCAATACGGAGTCCTCAGCAAAGTCAATGTCCCATATTGAATGTTTCGATCTTTTTTTAATCATGAGATTTCACGTTTTCCGTCAACACATTCATGAAAAAGGCGGGAATTCCGTGAGAAGTCTTCTCTATATCACATTATTTTGAGACATGTTATGCCTGAAGCGGAACTAGCTATAAGTAAAACTAACCGTCAAACTCGACTCGCAAGTCCAAGCTTTTCTGCTTTTATAGTCTTCAAAGCTCCAGATGACATGGCCCTCTATCTCCAAATATTCATGCTTTTCCATTCAAACGTTTCCAGATTATAGTGATACATATCCTTAGTCATCGAAACCACCCCATTCACCATCATCACCACTGTCCTCATTCGCCTGCAATTTCCTCTTCTTGCTACCCTCAATAGCACCGCGGCGGTTGTTCTCCTTTCGTCTTTCATACCCACTCTTGGACGTAATTTTGGCCTTATTTCCACTCCGGCGCGCTTCCACACCTCGCTCCTTGAGCTTTTTGCGGTCTGCCTTGCCGACATTAGGGAGAGCATCTAGGAGCCACTTTTGTACCCCAGCCTCATCTCCTGTTTTGCCAGCCTGCTTCTCGCTTGCAGCAATAACGTTGGCGACCATCTTGACAAAGGGAATGTCCTCCTTGGTGTAGAATGTGACCGCCACGCCACCTTCGCGACCTGCTCGGCCTGTTCGTCCTGCGCGGTGGACGTAGCCCGCGCTGGAGCCGGGGACGTCGTAGTTGACAACACCGTTGACTCCGGCAAAGTCTACACCGCGTGCCAACACGTCTGTTGTGATAAGAACCCAGATGTCTCCAGCACGGAACTTGCGCATGATGGAAGATCGAGCAGAGTCTGTGAGGCCACTGTGAAGGGCAGCAATTCTTGCTGCACCACCAGCCTCAAGGGGGATATCGTATTGCAGTTCCTCGTGCAGAGCAGTCGCTCGGTCAATTGTTTGTGTAAAGACCAAGAAAGGGGGTCGCAGAGGAGGGCCCGAATCATCAGCAGCTGTAGGGTGCAACAGCTGGCGCAATGCCAGTAGTTTACCTTGCTCGGTTGCAGTGTAGATAAGTTTATGGGCAATGTTTGGAACAGCAGTATCCTTGAGACCGACGACGAGCCTCACAAAGGGCTTCGGTGTGATACCCAGCGACTGTGCTCTTGAAGTCAACTTCTCTGCAACCATAGACTCAATGTTTGAGCCCATCGTAGCAGACCAAAATGACACCCTCAAGTCGGGGTTTGTACATGCCGTCCAGTCAGACATCATGGCATCTCGGAAAAGAGGATCAAGCAGAACATCCGCCTCATCCAATATCAAGTCTCTCACAGTAGGCAGAACCTTCTGTGTGCTTGGAGGTCCCGAAGTAAGAAACTTTAGTAGGAGGAAGGGCGTGGTGACCAGAATATCAGCCTTTGTGATTTGCTTGGGCTTATCGTCTGCCTTGTTCTCATCTCCATCCTCAGAATCTGGCTCCTCATCCTCCTCATCCTCAGAGCCGTCTTCCGCCATATCCACTTGCTCGGCTGAAAGTTGTGTATGCTTCTTCATTGAAACGACCTTGAGTCGAGTTCCTTGAGCAAGCTTCTGCCCATCGCTAACAATCTGATGCACCAATTCGCGAGTTGGTGCAACAATAATCGCCTCGAGTTCGTGGATATCGCCGAGCCTTTGCTGCGACCGCCTGCACAAGATGTTGTTTATAGCGGGAACCAAGAAACTAATAGTCTTCCCGCTTCCCGTGGGGGCGATTGCAAGGAAATCGACTCCTGCTTCTAGTCCATCTTCGTCTTTTAGGGCAGCCTGGGGGTTAACGAGAAGAGGAAGACTGCCCATCTGAACTTCAGTAGGAACTCGGTATCCCTGAAAAACAAGGTTATCGGCGACGTTATTTGAGAGACCGTAGGCATTACGCAGCTCGCCAAAAGAGTCCAAAGGTTGCGGGAAGAGCTGCTTCTTTCCATCTTTCTTCACTTCAACAGCAGCCTTCTTCTTTTTCTTGCTCTTCTTGACCTTGGACTGATCCTCCGTCTTGGACAGGAGAGTAATCTTCAATCGATGCGATCGTAGCAGTTGGCGACACTCGTCCTCACTCAACAGTCGAGACGGTCGTGTAGGTTTCGGTACCTGAACAGGCTCCGCCGTATCAACAGCTGCCTTGGCTACAGGCTCTGGCTTGGGGGCAAAGAAGTCGACTTCGGGGAGCTCATCGTGAGCTTCGGGTTCAGGCTCATTCTTTGTTCGCTTTCGCTTCTGGCCGCGGACCTGATCATGGTAGAGCTGAGGGTTTGTGGATGTACCAGCCGAGGGCAGCTTCTGCAAAGAATTGCTAGAGTTTTGGCTATTCTTTTGTGTCTTTTTGGTTCCACGGGATAGAACTTTGAGGATATCCATTATGAAGGAAGGGTATGCGCTATAACGCGTGGTTGAGCTGGAGATCCTTTGTGAAGAAAAGTGCTAGCAACTGAGAATTGTATTCAGAAATTTTGGTGGACCCATGTCGGCTTGACGGAAATTATTGCGGATAGTGGGGGGTGGGTGAACGGTATGTGGCTGGTGTGTGAAAAGAGCCACGCTTGGAGCACCGCCACAGCCGTTGAGATCTGCTAAGGTTACAGGCACCATCCGTTAGTGTTAGTGGGCGCTATGGATGGTTCAGTAAATCCCCGACCCAAGATCGATGGGAAATTGTTTAGCAACTGCATGCTTTTTGAGCATCAGGAACGCTCCATGGGTGATCCATTATGGGGGATATCTCATCCAATGAAACTCTTAGTCTATACAGCAAGACATGTTCGATTAGTGTCGATCTCCGTCATAATCTTATCCAACTTTTTGCTGCGGGCATGAGCATAATGCTTCCCAAGGTTGACGTCACTCTGGCTGCCAGGATAGCCAGCAATCAGGATTTAGAACTCGAAAGCATGGAAAATACATGAAACTTGGTATTTCTGCTTCTGTTTTTCTGTATTTTATGTCTTGCATTCCCCATTCCAATCTGCCTTGCATTGTCACTCTTGCATCTAAAAGCAGATCAGATCTTCAAACTAGTACATATCTCTTCTATCAACACAGACAGCCGCCATCATGCCGACTATGCTTGGTCTCACCAACGATCGCTCGCCTCACGGGCTTAACGCAGAAGAAAGTAAATTTGGTGGCCCCTCCAGCCAAAGAGGCATGGAACTTACCCCGCGCCAACAAAATGGTAGCATTGTATCCGGCATCGAAGGCTCCGACTTCTTCAACGGTGGTGGCAAGCAAAAGGAACACGACGCAGATGAGGAATCAGATGAGGAGAACCTCAAAACCATCAAGGGTCGTAACCTCTCCGCCGTCAAGGAGATGGAGACCCTTCTCTGGCGTGCCCTCTGCGATAAGCCCAAGACTGCCCTCAAATACATCGCCAAGGACGCTGTCATGTCGAACCGCTTCCTCTTCGGCGACCCTGTCCCCCGAACCGCTGACTCTGATCCTTCTCTAGAGGAAGAGATCAAGCACTGTGAGGAGTGGCTCGCCTACAAGATGCACGACCCCCAGCCCGTCGAGATTGGTCTCATGGCGGCTGCCATTGGCTACAAGCTCATCCTCTTCCGCCAACTTGACCAAGGAGATGGCAACTTTGGCATGCAGACCATTCAAGCTACATGTTCGAGCTCCTGGAGGCAACTTGCTAGTGGCGACTGGGAGCTCACTAGTATGTTTGCTGGTTAAACGGTTTGATGATATGGATGATTGCATGATATGGATAGGCGTTAAATGCTGAATGGAGTATTGTTTGGTGATTCGTGCCTAAAGGAGCTACATCATAAATTTGAACAACAGGCTGCATGTACATCAAATATCTATGTGAAATCTTTTGTTATTCATTCAGTTAAATCTGTACGTGGTGAATAATAAGGCATTTATCATGTGACAAACAACGCTTTATTATCCGCTACCTTACCCATGTGAGCCTCTTGATACATTCATGTCAAAACAATCAATACCCACGATTGAACTAAGACGCTGGTAGCTGCCTCCGAACTCAAGCTCTCCAGAGTCCAGGATTGCCCGAAGATCACATATCGATCTAAGAAGTCCAACGTCTTGAGCCAAGACTTTCGATGACAATCTCGAAAGTTGGATCTCCCTTCTTGTTTGGTGGAGTTTTGTCTTTTAAAGTGTCAATAAGACGTTTTAACCTCTGCTGTAACACACGAAACCTCTCTTCAGTACGAGCTTTCCGTCGATATACCAGATCTTCTTCCCCAACAGTACACTCGAGGGAGATAGTTACGCCGCTATTTTTTTCGAAATGTAACTCTTCTATAATTTCTGCAAGTGACATGCTAAAGAAGCTTCGTGCTGGACACCATTGATAACTCGAGTACTACTCGGTGCGGTAGACTGTGAAGTCGATAGCGACCAGGCGGTCAAATACAAGAACTGTAGCAGTAGAGTCAGGGGATGAGCGGCCACTGGCAGTTGGATCATTGCTAGGTTTTTGTTTTTTGCCATGCTTTTGTTCTTGGTCGTAATTTTGCTCTGGGCGGTAGTCTTGCTCTGAGCCGTAACCTTGCTCTAGGTCGTATTCTTCTTCTCTGCCATAATCCTCTTCGTTTAGGTAAGAAGAATATGGTTCTTCATCTCGAAAGGACTCTGGTATAGGTGTATCAGGCCCTCTCCCCACGTCTGGCTGACTATCTTGAATTCCCAAATCCCCTGTGATCGGAGGATTTTTCGATTGCGACTGGCCAACTTGAGAAGCCGATATTGATTGCCTTGGAATCTTTGGTAGTTTCGCATTACTGTTTGAAGCTTCCGCCGGAGAAGAGATGGGATGATCTTGACTTTGGGCATGGCCACTCGTTGAAGATACATTGTGACCCGTGACGACAAGCTTGAATGAAGGTTTCCTTTCTGAAGTCTGCGAGTTTATGGGTGAAAAATTGGCGTTATCTGACGCAGGATCGCCCTTGTTGATTGTTTTACCCAAAGCCATGTTGGGTGCCTCTTCAGTGTTGTCGCGAGGCAATGACGATGATTTGCCGTGGCTGCCAGATCCTTTGATGTCCTTTAGACTGTTTTCTGACTGCTAAGAGATACGTTAGTACTCAGCGAAGCAGAATTGTGATTGCTCAATGCTCTGGGCGTACAGTTGGGTCAATGCCTCGGCTCCTGGCTAGATTAGACTCTCCCACGATATCCGCTGTTTGGAGAGGGATGTTCTCAGGGCAGCTCTTCGAGAACGAGGGAAGACATGGACAGAATCTGCTTGTCTTGGAGGAGGTTCGGTTTGGGTCAGAAGAACTTGCCATGGTTTTGCGGTGGTCCTTGGATTGAGACTGTCCTAGCGATGTGGCCTTCAGAAATTGCGCTTAATCTCTGTATGTTCTGAAGAGTGCTTTATGATGATTAAAGAACGTAGCCTTGCTGTTAGTGACTGATTGTGTCGAAGATATCGTCTTGTGATAGATGTAAGGACGAAGACTGGGTAGGGGCTCTAAATCGATCAATACCTTAGTGAGGCTTCGGTATGGGCCAGGTGTACCTACCTTAGAAGGCATCTCATAATAACCAAGACAAGTTGATCCTCTGGAAGGTGCTACTATCACCTTGTAGAGAGCTTTTCGAAGTTTGTCAAGAAAATAAGGCCGCGCAAGCCGTTCACATCACGAAAAAGTCATTGCTATTATCGAGCAGCCAAGGGTAGGCATCTCTGACCTTCCATGAGCCAGGGCGCCATATCCAATAACAACAGACGCATGCATGGAGCGAAAAGCCCCCAAGACTTGGGTATGTATCAAAGATTTATCCAAAATATCAAGTTCATATATTCCCTTACCACCGCTGATCACCTTGTTATGGTGCTGCAGAGAGACAGACTGAGACAGCTGGGCACTGCTGAAATGATTACACCGAATGTGTATTCTCTAGCATAATAACGATAACATTACTTAAACTCATGACTGTGTTAAGGCCAAAAATCGTTCCAGCACCGAGTGTCATAATCCCCGTGCTCTTGCTGATGGTGAAGTCTATTCTGGCGAAAGATTTGCCGTTGTAGTGGCTACGCTCGAAATTCCCAGCTGGTAGATCACTTCATCGAAGGATCAAATCGAATCTTGACCGACCCGATAGGACTGTATCACGATCTTATTCAAGCCATGCCGCAGGCGGCGGAATCCCAAAACCGAACTCGAATGTTCCTGAGGACACGATGATGACCAACTAATCATCTCCACTTTCTGGTAGTGTAAGAGCATCGCCACGCCTCGTCTGCCGTTCCATGTTTCCAATGTTTCAAGCTCTGTTATCTTCAGCGCGGGGTCAGGGCGTCATTGAGCACGTTGCCAATATCTCGGGGACTCGTGTCGTCATTGATGGGTTTTTAAGTCAACGCCGCAGATTTGTTACTTATAAAAATTCCTTCCCTTCATTTATCGATCCATCTCTCAATCCCTAAGTGGCTCGATACTGATCTCGTAGTCCAGCCTCTTTCCATGGTTCTTCACATCTCGTGTGTCGCTCTCAATACAACGGAGAAACTGCTGACGAATGTTCCCAAAGACAGCTTCGTTGTGCAGATACACTTGCCGGAGACAGAACTTGGGCCCGTATTGGCGTATGCACAGCCCTACTATCATTTCCTTGTCGTTCATGGGCAGAACGTCCATAAACTGCCTGAGGGTCATTGTGAAGAATTCGACCGCCGAAATGCTGAAAGGGTCGCCGTGACTACCATCGTGAAAGGAAAAGGAGAATTGTAGAGGGGTAGAAGTATTTGTAGTATGCCCACGGAGATGCGAGCTCAGTAACCGCCGTGCCGCAGCTGTATCATAAGAGTTGCTGCTGAGCTCTTCGATATCTGGCCCAGACGTGGCAGTAGTATCCTTCTGAGAGAGTGGCGTAGATCCAAGCTTTACAGGCGGCTGGTCTGTAGCTGTCGTTTCTGTTTCTGTTTCATTTTCAGAAATGCGAGAACTGCTATTCTCTCCAGTAGGTGGAACTGATCGTATCGCAGTTTTGAACCCACAGACGATCTCATCCGTGGTATTCCTCTCTGCTTCTAATGATTGTTCCTGGGTTTCATTCGTTCCTGATCCTTCACCCATGGAAGCAACAGGCGCAGGAACAGATTTTCGACTTGACCTCCGAAGCTCTTGTCTGGGAGAAACTGCTCGGGCGACTGATTCAAGCCGAACATTAGGACCTTGAGAGACCGGATCGGCCGTGGGTGCACGAGAACCGTTGAGACGCGGGCTTTTTGTACGCAACGGCGACGTCTCTGATTCTAATAGATGCCTTTTCGTTGCCAGCACAGGCTTTTCAGTGTCAGTAGAGTGGTGCCAGCATTGATCAAGGGAATGCTTACGCTTGTTCTTGAGGGTTGGCTAGATCCACGAGATGCCTCCCGGTTAACATTCTCATTCACATTCTGAACCACACTACGTAGCGACGTCACAGTATTTGAGGGTATAGTCTGACTCTGTACTGTACGTCTTATCTCCTCAAGCGAAGGTAAGTCCGGAGAATCAGCAGGCTCTCTAAAACCATCATGTCAGTAAATATAGCTACCACAATTATTGATGTCAATAGCTCACCTCTTGAGGTAAGATTCACCAGACATCGGTGATGACGGGGGATCGAATATTTGGTATTCGTAATCAGACTCATCGCTGGACAGATCAAGGGCAATAGGCTCGTCAGGCGCATCACCTCGCTCGAAGAGATTGGTACGCCTCTTTTCTTTGCGAACCTTTATGTTGTGTGATCTTCTGTTGTATAGCTGTCGAAAAAACAGCATGGTCAATGTTTTGATGATCCTATACGGAATAGGCAGAAGCTGACTGTCAGTTACTCATTCACCTAAAGACGCGTGAGAAACAATAAGAAGAGACTAGGTAGACTGACTGTCGGGAATCCTGTGGATAACGGTAGTTCTTGGTGTTTGCAGGAGAAACCTCGTCGGGCCAGAAATGAGGGCCATGGTTCTGTCTGACAAGAAAGTCTCTGGCCAACCTGCGAATCTTTTGCTTGCATGGCTCGGAGGACCACTCCAGTATATCTTTGTCGTCGATGATCTTTTCGTCTAGGAAGCGGTTCATGTGAAATTTACGAGCAGTGTTGAACTCATTGAGGAGCTTCTTATCAGCATCATCGCCAAACCCAAGTTCGCCGAGCAGTTTCTTGATCGGAGGCACGTCCTTGGTAGTCCTCGTGCGAGAGGAAAATAGGAATGGCCCGGACCGACGCGCGGTACCTTTCTTCTTTGAGGTCATGATCAGAACGTTGTACGTAGAGGACAATTCAGGGATTTGCAGAACAGGATTAATGAAAGAATGGGACGGCAAAACGGGGGGTTAGGTTATTTAGTTAGATTGGTGGATGCTTCTGCGAACCCCAGATTCCGATACCCCTGTTAGAGCCTCAGAGAAAAGGAGCATGGGTCTTCAGGGAATGTTACAGTGGAGGCATGGTAACTTTCCACACATTACGGCCACCGACAGTTAGATCAGCGGGCCATTGCTGGAAAGTATTGCAAGGCCGGTGCCAGGACTTGCATATTTATAACAGCTGCAGCAAAATATTACACTAGCCATGCACGCTATGATGCTGGTTACTGGTTGCTGGGAGCTGGTCACGGTTACTGGTTGCTGGCTGATGTCTCCCGTCGCTTATTACGCCTGATGGTGTGTGTCGCGCGCGATCAGGCGACGGGCGGATGTAATAAGAGTTCCCGATTTCTTATCAGGAATCGATAACGCATTCAGCCAGACTTTTTAGTATAACTGTAATACAACAATTCATTGTGACATATCGTGCATAAATATTGCATTGTGTAATATTATGACCCATTGTTGAAAGTTGCCCTGCATGCCATCACTGTCTGTCCTTATCTTCCATGTTCTGCAGCCACAATTTTCTGTTGTTTTCTCTTCCCTCCCACAACAAAAAAGCAAACCCGACCTAAGCTATTTCCCTGTTTTTATTTCTCAGGAGGCCCTTCTACCCTTGCGAGACCACGGCACCTTGCATTGCGTAACCACCCGTTCCACTGTTCGCCACCATTTCCACAGTATCAAACACTTTACCGACATTTGAGCTGCTATAACACGCCAAAATCAGACTGCATTGTTTGATCTTGATTCAACCAGTGACTGTCCCCCATAGCCTGGCAAACGCGTGCTCCGGTACCTCATACATACATGTAATCACGTTCCTGGTTTTCTATCGACTGCTCTTAGTTACTATACAGATATGTCATTACAAAAGTCTGGTGCTTAATAAGAAAAATAAAAGATAAAAACCACAGAACAGAACCCTGTTGACACGTTCATACCCGTCAAACCATTAAAAGTCGTTAATCCGCCAATTTCCCAAGAATAGAATAGAATAAAAACACAAAGAAAGAAAGAAAGAAAACGAATTCGCATGCCATCTATCATACTAACTTGAGACTGTATAGTCCATTTCAGATAGAAATTGGCTTGTCCGAAAAGTAAACCCTAAACTGTTGTCTCTGCGCACCAGAATGGCGCTGCATAATAACTCCCAGGCACTCATCTTTGAAGGACTCAAATCCATCTTCGTCGCCGGGCTCGAACTTTTCACACAAGTTGGACATTCGGCCTCTGAGAGACATGTGAAGGGTTCGGCCGTGCCTCAACCCCAACTCCTCAGCCACATCCGCAAGAGACATGTTGAATAAGAAAGATGACGGCTTCCAAGACATGAAGTCAACGCCATTGGCTATGTCGGATCTGATGACGATGACTATTTCACGTCCATGCGGCACTTGTCGCTGTGTATCTTCAGGGTCCAGATTCCCAGAGCGGCTCCTTTGCTGGCTCACAGCACTGGCCTCTGGTCTGACCGTAGACTCTGCGTCCCGCTCCCGACTTGGCCCAGCTTGAACCGTTGGGTTTTTCCTGACCGGCGCCTCAGGTAGCTTTCCTTGAGCTTTAGCGGAGAGGTCAGTGGTAGACGTGCCGCAGGCATCTAGTTCTTGGTCTACACCCGCTGCTATAGCTGCCTCTGTAGTCTGCCTTTCAGCCTGGCGAGCTAGCTCTGCTCTGATAGCTCCGGTTGGAGATTGGCCTTGTGTTTCCCCGGCTGAAATTCTTGAGGTGGAATCATTAGTGGCGGTCGAGGGTTGTTTGCTTTGGCTCGCATTACTTCTGCGCTGAGGTCCAGCTACAACTGGGGGAGGTGACGGAGTTGGGGTTGGGGTCGGGTTCTCGGCAGCTTGAATCTGTTCTTCCGTAGCAGCTCCTGGTCGAAGGACTGGCTTGCTCTGTCTTTTAGAGCTTCGGACTTTGGGACGTAAGCTCTGTGACTTTCTGCCACCTCGAGTACTCTTTGGAGGTTGGCGTGTCGAGTTCGCAGACGTGCTTGCATCTTGTCTGGGGACTTTGGCCTGGCGGCTGAGATCATCGGAGTCTGGCTCGACCGGGCGCTTGCCATTACTCTGTGCCTATGAAAAGATTTAGTCTCGATAAGATGAACGATGAACTTGATAGAATACACTAACAGTTTCAGTGACCTCTGGAGGGCTTGGAGGCACTTCGTACAGGTCTGTCCCGGGAACGCTCTCTGCTTCTTCGGGAATAGGCATCATAGTTCCCTCTGTGTCAGGGACTAGCTGTGAAGATGAAAAGGGCTCCGAGCTTGAGCTCTCATCAGGCGTATCCTGTCGCTGTGCACCAATAATAAAATTGAAAGCAATTCCAAGGCCTGCACAGTGATCGTCTCTTGGGACCATGTCAGACAGCCGTACTTCTGAGGCGGTAGAAATGTTCTTACGTGGACAGCCCTGATGTGTTGGTTCTGGACTGCATGCTCTCAACATCTATAGGGTTGTCGATATTCTGGCCTTTGAGAATATGCGAGTTGTTATCGAGGACTTGGCGTTTGTCGTCAGTCGGCGCATCCAGGAGCTCTAATGGTAAAGTGTCTCTATCGCTAGGCTGTGATGGTAGCTTCGTAGTGGCAGAGTTTGAGGGCTTGTTTCGCTTGTACTCTCGGGCTGCACGCCAAAAGACTTTGATCATGAGACGGCGTATCCTGTTTGAGTCAGTGATAGCTCATCTCTGGGGAATACTGTATGCTTAGTCCATTTGGGTCTGAGCACTTACCGAGAAGAGTCTTTGGAATACTCAAGGCACCTGGTGTTAACGGAGTCGTGCCTCGCAGGCCAGAATTCAGGCCCCTTTCTCTTGGTATCGAGAAAGTCTTTGGTGACCTCTTGGAGTCCTCTCTGGTGAAGAGGCAACCTCCACTTGGTGAGTTTGTATGCAGGTATTTTGGTGCTAGGGGATACAAAAGACTCGATCTGGGCTCTGATGGCCCTTTTAAAGGCGATGTCCTGTTCTTGGCCTGGGTTGCCGTAGCCAAGGGCCTTGCGAAGTTCTGTGAGATGGGGGATAGTGGAAGTTTTTGTAGTTTTGAAGAGTCTGTCAAGGACTTTATGGGGGCTTCCCTGACCTTCGACTTGTTCCATAGTGTTGGAGACAGAAATATATATATTTGAGGCAAACTTGTGCACCCTCTTTATGTGTAGGGAGGTCGCTTTTCAGGTCGGGGACGAATCTTGCCTGATAGACTGATTGAGAGATTGCCTTATTAGGGATAGGATCACATTTGAGCACTCAGTAAACATCCTACCCGTTCATCTGAGGTAAGTACTAAGCTTTTGGACCGAGTTGGAACAAGGTAATATCTGCAGTGAACTTGCGCTTGAACTCTGGGGCAAGCATCGGTAGACCGCGAAAGGATAGGGGTGATCCGCGAACCATCTGGGGGGACGTGACGAGGCAGATTCGCGATAGAAACTTACGTTCAGTTTCAACAACACTTCTAATGCTTCCCCCTAGCTCACAAGTATATAACTTGTACCAGTTGTGTGGCTCAATTTCTCAGAGTGTCAGTCGCCCAATTGACCCATTCTCAATGTCATTGTATTGAAAGATCAACTTCTTAACGACCACCTCAAATTACTCACAATGTTCCGACTGTTTTTGCCATATAACTACGATCAATTTTATCTCTTGCACAGTGAGCAGAAAATTCGAAGCTACATTTTGTAACTTGTTCTGTCCAACCAGGCTGTCGCCTTGTTCACAGAACCAACAGCCAACATGCATATTCACAAACCGTAGCAGCAGGGGTTTTAATCAGAAAAATGTAGAAACTCCACTCCACCATAATAGGCTGAGTTTGCCTTTTTTTAAAATAGCCTTTGCTTTTTTCTCTTCCTAAAGAGATATTATTAGTCTCGTTACCACACATGAGGCCTCTATATAGGCCAGACAAGGGGTTTTGCTATGAGTTTCAGTCTGCTAATTTACTTAAGATAGAAATTTCAATGAGAAGACTCTAGAAGCCTACTAGGGTTAATTTCTACCTATGGAAATGTTTCAGCTCGTCCCAAACGAGGTGACAATGGTACCAACCTTGCCTCCTTGACTCCTTGACAGCTGGGCAGGTTGTCACTCTTGCGGGCACCATGATCAGCTCACCGTCTTTTGTCTCATAAAATCTGCTTGACAGGTTTAGTTTGCTTTTTCCCAGTTGACGTGTCAGGGTGATGACAAAGGGGTGATCTGTTTTAGGTGTTGACATCAACACTGCAAGATGGTTCAGCACGCTTTATCCTGGCAGTCACAGATCGCGACTGTCCACTCACACTTTGTCGTATGCCTTGGGTGGTAACGGTCACAGACCATCTTAACTTATGAAAACTCTTCATATCAGATCATCGTGAAACATCACATCGTCCTGTCTCCTCCTCTGTCGTTATCCATTGCAACGAGGTAGCGTGAATCTCAGATTCTCTAGCTCATAAGGCTATCTATCTGATCCTAGACAGCTAAGCTAAGGAGATTCGGTTGTTTCCTAGCGAACTCCGCAATAGTAGTTTAAACATGAGGTACGGAGTAGGGTCTGGCGGGTTGCACTGCCATTGTGAGCATTGAGAACCAACTGTAAGGCAACTGGGTCTCAAAAGGGGAGTCGCCGACCTCTGGGGTCGAGACTCTGTCGTGCATTATCTGGTCCTCGTTCCTAAAGACGACGGGAGATACCTCACATTGTTACGCTCCGTCCAAGCTCTTGGATAGTAGGTCTCCCAGCAACCCTCCGTAGCCACAAGATGATGCTATTCGGACTTGTATTTCCTGCCTCCTTTACTCTGCACACGAAAATGCAGGTCTCATCTGGCCCGTGCCAAACCATTCATCTCTTTTGTCCTGGTCTTGAAACAAGAGGTGGTTGCTTCCCAGGTTCTTGGATCAGAGCCCGCAGCTCTGGGGCGCGAACCACTAAGATGGTACCTTCAGCTGAACGGTACATCAACTTATTCCCTGTTCAGAAGCGTCTGTATCATCAGCCGTCCGTGAATGATATATCACAGTAAGAATAGCACGGATGGTCGCTTGTTAGTCAGTGGCTTGCATCATGTACATAATAGTTATGAAAGGACATAGTAAGATGCATATCATGCATTAGTATAGATCTCTTCTTTTACTAACACAGGGAAACGTGACAAAAAAATCCCCAACAGTTGCATGTGGAATCAACACACTCCTTCTTTTAAAGAACTCAAATGATTAGTATTGAACTACCTCATATAAATCATCACACTAATTGTTAGTTCTAGTTATAAGATGGACTCGCTAACATCAAGCTCTCGAGGCTTTGACTTGCCATTTTCTTGTATTATCTCTAGGGTAGGCAGTCGATCAATCGAGAAGCACCAGAGCACCTAGGAAGACATCCATTACATTGCATATGCTCCAATGCTTATAATTAATCACCATGAACCAATACAACCGAGCCCTGGTCATTTAAAGACTCAGTTATCATTTGTAGTAGCCAGTCAGAGCTCTCTTCACCTTCAGCTCACAGTCCTTAGTCATACTGCACATCCATTCAGCCGCAGTATATGTACCGACTCCTTACTCCCGACTGGAGAAGTTCTCATTTATTACACAGACAGTCACAGTGTATATACAACATGTCTATAAAATGCCCTGTAGTGGAAGCACCCGAAGCTCGTTCCACGCCCCGAACGAAGGATGACAATGGCAGCTGGTTATCAGCCGATGGACCATATCTCAATTACATCAAGCAGAGCTGTTCTCGACAGCCCAATCTCGAGTTGCCCGATGGACGCAACCGTGCTATTATGCTGTGCGACAGACAGCATGTTCGAGCGGCAGTTCTCGAGTTGGATAGTCAAGGCAAAATGCTGTCGCCTACGGAACTCCCTCATGTTGCACAACTGAGGAATCATTTCTCTCAACTGCCAAAGTTGCGTCAAGATGGCCAAAGTCATCGGATGATCTATCTTGTCGAAGGCTTGAACACAGAAGTTATAGCACTTTTAGGTGACGAACTCCAGGTCGATCCTATGTTCTTTGTCACTCATGAGAGAACGTCGACATATCTGCGATGGCCCTATGAGCCCAATTTAGCACCGTGCTTACCTTCACTCATTGACGGGAATCGATCATTTACTGCAAGCTACTACGATATTCGAGCTCTTCGTGAAGAGTTCGGGTCATTCAGCGTAGGATGTGCAGAATCTGGGAGAGACGCCCTGAGGACTAAGCTCGGCAAGGATTGGGAGCCTACAGTTATTCTTCACAGAAAAAGTTCATTCTGGAAAACGACATTTTCTAATGAAAACGACTGGAGTAGTAAGTTGATGTTTATTATCATAGTCTGAGAATAGTAAAATTGACATTCTGTAGCTTTAATCCTCTGCGATCCACCCTTTCGAAAAGCTCATATATGGCAAAAACCACAGCCAAAATCTAAGACGTGGTCGCTCAAGACTATAGAATTTTCTGCACCTCCGTTCCAAGGAGGATATGCAGATTTTATCCCCAGTCCTTGGATTGTACGGAGCAGAACATCAGGGCCTTCACGGGAATGTCTATATGACGACTTGCTTCACTACTACACCGAATGCTACAATGACATATCTGCCCAGCAAGCAACTCAGCTGGACATGACTGTTTTCATGAGGAAGACCATGGCGTCTCACTACATGCTTTTGATCGAATACCACGATGCGCTTCTATCGACAATGGCGTTTCCTCTACAGCGAAAAGACAATTTTGCATCTGTTCAGACAACATCCCTCGAAGCATCGTGGAGCAATATCCAACTTTTATGCAGTCGACTCAGCAGATATATCAAGGATGTTTCGCAAATAATGCTACAGTTGCACATCAAATTTGACGACCCCGTAGTTCCAACCGATTACGCACAGTGGACAGAATCCGAGTCGGATTTTCAGTACATTTATATGAGATTGCAATCTCTCAGACAAAGGGCAGAGTTTCTAAGCGAGTCGCTCACAGGAGTGACGGGTATCAATGGAGCTGCAAGGTCTATTCGTGAAGCAAAAACCATCAAGACGTTTACTATTGTCGCGCTCATTTTCATTCCTTTGTCATTCTCTACGAGTCTGTTTAGTATGTCTGAGCGGTATTTACCTGGCGAGAAGAACTTTGGTGTATTTTTTAGTGTGTCGTTACCACTCTTGGTCTTCATTTTTGCTGTTATACTATTATTTGATCTGGGATACGATGAGAATAGTAGTTGGACGTTCAAGACATTCACAACCAGAACATGGAGGTCATTATTCTAAGCATGTTGCGAACAAACAAAAACTGTCAGATCTCATCATCGGCATACATATCTTCACCGTCTTCTCTTCCCTCTCCATACAAAACCTCACAAACACCCGCCAGCGGAATATCCATCACCGCATCCGTTCCCTCACTCCAAATCTCTCTCCATCTCAATCTCCCATCCCCATGCACCTTTCTCTCCCTATTGCGACTCCCCCTTAATCTTCCCTTTGCATCAATCTCCGCCAGCTTTCCCGCCCCATCAACGACAGTCTCAACACTCGATAGTGGCACTGTCAACATCTCTGTGTTGAATGCAGCGAGAGCTACGTAGATGTAAACCACTGTCATGACGATAAAAGCCGGTATGGCGAGCGCCCACCATCGGTTGGGATAGTAGTAGATTCCCAGGGCGTGCAGAAACGGTGAAGGGAGATAGCCCCAGAGGAGGTAAATGAGGAATGTCAGACTACTGAAGAGATACAGCACAAATCCGTAGTATTCGTACGTCGGCACCTTTGGCGCGGCTCTAGGTACAGGCGCGATTGCATCGTCATCAGATGCGTCTGGTGTTGTTGGCCGTGAAGGGCGTAGAAGAGATGTGAGTGAGGGTGAAGGGGGCAAAGGCGTTGGAGGTCGCCCATAAAACGGAGGCGCAAACAGATTCTGCGACAATTGCCGTGGGGGAGAATCTTCGTCTTCCCCGGAAGAACTGGCCGATTGAGCGTCTGAGAGGATATCGTCCTCGTCATCTGAGCTGAGTGACATGCCGATTGCGAATTGTCTGTTTCTGTATGAAGAGTGTGGTTTGAAGTGTCAAAAGTTGAGTTTCAGGGCAATGTGACAACGTCACTCAGTTGAGTTTAGGCCAGGTACCCGCTACAACGGCGGTGTTCTAGTGCCTCGTCCTGGGGAGCTAGGGAGGAATCAAAACTCAGGACCTCGATCCTGAGTGATAACAAGGCTTAGGTGAATTCAGGATACCTTTATTAAGTGCAGGATATCTTTTGCTGAGTTTGTTTTAATACCCTTTATCAAGGTCTGGTGTTTTCTTGCTCCCTGAGGCTCGTCTAGCACGTTCAAGCTTCCCGAAGGCTTATCCGCACCACCTAAAATGATGAAGCGACTGAACTGAACATAACTGAAAGAACCATGATAGGACTCACGAATAGTTTATGGTCTGGATTATTTATTGATTAGGTCTGATTGAATACACTATCTCACCAGGGTGACACCCAGTACCCATATACCCATAGCTGCCACTCGACCTCGGCCACTCCTCTTTCCGCTACCCTCACTCTGTTAAGCTATTTCCAAGAGTCGTCATCATTAATCCACATCTTTGATATCTAACCATGTCATACACTTTGTACAAAAGAGTCCTCTCTGGAAGAAAACTTGAAGTCTCACCCATCAATAGGGCATCTATACTCTCTCTCAACAACGCCTACCACTCCATTCTGCTGCCTTTCTTGCAACTCATCCAGGCAACTCTGGTGATATATGTGCCGGCAAGCCAGTACCACCAAAGGCCCCATAGGCTTGTCCTTATTACTGCCCATGCCACTGTTGGCGTTTGTCTCGATGAGCATGCTCGACGGTCTTGTGTCGATCCCTTTACCCTTGGCCTTGAGCTCCGTTTCGCCATCACCACCCTTGGCGCGCTCCGCTGCGTTGGCTTGCCTTTCTTTCCTTCTCTTTTCTTCAATAGCCTGTTTATCCTCCCAAGCCTCGAAGACTGCTGTTCCAGCCACTCCAGGTCCCCATACTCTTCGGCTGCATGCTTCACACGTTGATCCTCTTGGGCGCCATCCCCTTTGACGAAGTTCGACTGATTGACTGACGTTGACAAATAGACTGCGCTCTAACAGGCGATTCGATAGCTTGAGGATAGACTCCTCATACGCATACGCCGAGAAGATGGACGCCAATACACCTCGCAGATCTGCCAAGTTTGGGGATGACGCAGCCGCTTGTGTCAAGAACGCCCTGAGAATGCGCAGAAAAGACAGGCTGGAACCAGCATTTGAGACCAGCTTCGACCCCGACAGAGATGTCGTCTGGCCGGATGTCGTTGTAAGCAGCGCCGTGAATGTGTGCTGAACCAGCGAGCGAAGGAGAGCCACTAGCTTCTCCTCATCAAACTCGTCATCACTGATATTCTGCTCAGCAGCAGCGCTGAGAGCAGGTGACAATGTCTTGGTGATTTGTACACACGCGTCGATCAGACTCAGCCATAAAGCCTCGTCCGGTGACAGTGCCTCAGTTGCCGATTTCGGGCTCTTCTGTACCAATTTCGACTTCTTAGTTGATGATTTGGTCTGACCTTGACATAACCATATGCCAACATGAACATACTTCTGAAGAGCTTCGAGAAGATCCTCAGCGGCGTATCCAAGACTTGGTCCTGAATGCTGTTCCTCGGCACCTGTCAACAGTCCATGCATTGCGGACTCCAAGGTCTTGAGATGCTTGACAAGTCGTTCCATAGCGTCCTTGACTTGGCCTTCCCGAGCCATCAACACAACGGCCGCATCAATCACACCAGTCTCCTCCATCGTTGGCAGCAGCTTTTCAAGCCGCAAGTCAGTTGACTGCACAAGACCAACGTAATCAGATACATGAGACGGATCAAATTTACACATGAGCTGCACATAACGTTCAACCAAGTCACGAGCGGCCACCAACTTGTGATCTGCTGTTGGCTCCTCTGGCTCCAGCAATGTCTTGAGATATGTGTGTTGTAGGTCTGGTGCATCCTCGGCAGAGTCGATGATGTGCTGGTGTAGCTCCAAGCCCTGCTCTGCTAGAGTCTTCGCAGTTGATGCGGCATCAATTTCAAGTAATCCTCGTGCATGTTCCTTAACGACAAGAAGTACTTCCCGAATCTGACGTCCAGTCAGCCCTGAGTGAGGTCGCAGGCATTCGCGTAGGCAGTCGAAAACCAACTCTTGGTCTTCCGGGTCCTCAAAATACGTCTGGACCAGATTTCCGTACTGTTTATCTGTCTTGTATATGCGTTTCAGGATACGATAGAACCCTGCCTTCTTGAACAACGGCATCAAGTCAGGCATGTCTGACGGATGATAGACAGAGAGTAAATATTCAGCGCTGAGCTGTGCATCCTCAGCCAGGTCGAGGCCTGGGTAATTGCACAGACCAGTCAAGACGCGCGAGAGTGTTGTGCCTGAAAACAGAAGATATTGTGGGAACTTTGGAAGGTTCCGCGCAATAAACATGTCGAGGTAGATAGTATCCTCAGGGGCAAAGTCGTTTGGATTCATGACATCCAGCAAGATAGAGAGAACATATTGCCGGTTTATGGTCTGGCCAAAGATCTGTTCTTCCGGCATGTCTCCCCTGGAACCGTTCATGTGTTGATCGGTGGAGTCATTCAGGAAAGGGTCCTCGAATGCCTCGTTCAACGCGCTAAGAAAGCTGGGGGCATCCAATTTGAGAATCATGCGAAGGTAGGGAAACGATGGCTGCGACTCAGAGTTGGGGATGGTACGAAACTCGTTCCCACTACCCTTGGGCCAGATTATAGTTCTTCCGGAAAAGAAAAACCAGTAAATCTCAGATTTAGCTTTGGTTGCCATCTCTTCACTCATCGCTTCATCATTTGGATACACCCTACCAGTTAGTGTATAAGACAAATATGGGAAAATCTTGAGGGCATTGATGCTGAAGAAGTCATCTGCTGGATTGTTTGCCGTGAAGTCCCCATCAACCATGAGGGGTATTAACAGAGACAGAAGATCAATCATGGGAGTGATATAATCACCAAGTGCCTGGTTCCAAACGTAGATCAGAGCATCGTACAGGCTGTGTTGCTTACACAGCAATGTTATCTGATCAAGGTCCAGTGTCGCTGTCTCCATGTGGCAGATCATTTCCTCAAGTCTACTCTCCCATCCTCGACTGACGTAGTGCTGGACTAAATCTTTCACAACAGTTGGAGGCACCATCGTGATGGTCTTCTCGAGGATATATGGCTCGAGACACTCAAGAAATATGCCTCCAATATCAGCATCCTCGTACCAGTCATACATGTCCTCGAAGAGGAAGTCCTGGTTGTCGACGGCTTGACAAGCTGTGAAACAGGTCTCTGCTAATTGCTTCATGTGCTCATCATCGTAGCTCTCGGGATCCTTCTGACGCTGACCAAAAGCATACTTCAAAGAGGCACTGATGATCTCCATAATCTTGTCACGAACCAGAGTGTGACGCAATGAAGGATCTTCAGGCAATCCAACGGTGAGCTTGTCCGCGTCGCCAGTATAGTAAGAAGTGGCGAGCTGAATAGCGCCTAGATAGTCGCCATTTTCCATCATAGCAATAAGTCTGTCGGCCCAATTTGACAATGCGCCAATTGAGACTTCATTGAAGCCAAGGATAAATATCCTCCCCTTGTACGCTTTGAAGCTCATGTAGAAAGCATCAGCTACGACGCCATGCATCGAGGAATCGGTCTCATCAAGTTGTTCCACAAGAGTGTGTAGCTGCTCCGAGAACAGGTCTGCGTGGTATATGTACTTTTGTACGAGATCGAAGCCCTCTGTCATGCGCATGCTCCTGTCTTCAAGTACGATCATTCTCTGAGATATCGTAAGCACTGCTAGTACTGAACGGCTGAGCCATTGCACAGCAACAATCGCTTCTTCGCACTTCCACCTGCTTCGTGCCTTGAATCTGTACGATGCAGGCTGGTCCTTATCTTCACGGGGATACTCGTCTACATCCAGCACTGTCAAGATATTGGACCAACAGTACGCAAGCTTCACTTTCGAAATGTCGCTGCCGGTTTGAAGGTCAGGAACCTTCAGTTTTACTGCTGGGAACCATGCTAAACAGCCTGTCATCGCGCTGTGGGGGGGAACATCCTTAGGCCGCGCTGACTTGTGTTGAGTCTGGGCCACTGGCGTAGTTGACACGATAACAAGAAGATACGGTGTCAGCATAGCTGTCAATCCTAGGGTGTCTGTTGAGCACTCAACATTGCCAAGAGGTAGGGGTGCGAAGGCAAGAACGGTGCTAGGCTTGACCGTCTTCCCCGGAGGCATTGGCGCATCCGGATATCGACCAAGAATCCGATGGGTTTTCACGGTTCGCCCAAGTACACCAGTTCCTCTAGTCGCCAGGTGCGAGAAAGCCATGCCCTTGTTATCAGCTGAAACAAGGGCTGTATGGCGGGTTCCTAAGAACCCAAGGTGAGTGATAGCAACGTCAGGGACATGCCCATCTACCGTGCGATTTTGGAGCTGCGATGGTTCCAAATGTGGTATTGTTAGGAAAGGTCTCGAGGCACGGCCTGTATCCCAGGTAAAGATATTACCACTCGCATGTCCTCCTGCAATTGTAGTATGATCTGCGGATATCGCTATAGCAGTGATTGGCCCAGATTCGACAGCTGAACCATGTCAGTTCCATACAGCGCAGCGAGCGGATTGTAACCTACCCTTTGTCCCTGGACCAATAATCATTTTGAGATTTTGGTTATAATCGAACACTAATATGATACCCTTGGACGTTCCAAGCACTATCGTTGCTGATACGGCGAGACAGGTTGGGCATCCAAAGTTTCGTTTCCCTGCCTCAGAGAATGCATGACCGTTGAGCTTCCGTAGCTTTGTCCAACGAACCACCTCCCATGGCGGCGTGGGTGTCTCTAGGTCGGCTTGGTCGATGAGGAATTGCGAACTTAACGAAACGTTACGGCTATGGCTTGAAAGAAAAGGAAATGCCGGAGACGACGAGCGAGGTGTATTAATTGCCGAAGAAGAAATTCGCGACTGGAATCGGCGATCGAAAGGTCGAAAAGATGGTGAGGGACTGCTGAGGCCGGGACGGGACGCCACAGACGGGAGAATGCTGCTTCCAGGAGAGGAGACAAATGATCCCTGTGGGAGGTTAGAATGTTAAACTATGGCTCGAGATCCTGGAATTGGTGCTCCTACTTGGATAGATGGCGTATCGTCAGGTCCCGATAAGACCGAATCTATTGGGCTACCAGCACGCTTTGGTAGACCATGCAAAGAGCTTCCACCCAAAGAGCTCACATCCGAACTATCCTGATGTTGCTGTTGCATGATCTCGCGATATCTATTCGTAACGGATCCGTTTCCTATAGGAACCGGTGTAAGATGACGGTCAGGCCCGTCACAGTCCTCGAGTAAACCATCAGCACCAGCATCCACATCAGTACCAGCTACCGTAGGCGCATCATTTATCGTGTCGCCATTGTCCAAGCCCACGTCTCCTGTGAGCGACAAATCTTCTGAATCGGCCATTGCGCTCTGGATTCCATCACTGCATGCGCAAGCACTACCGCGTTGAGATCATGGCACTGCGGGAGTAAAAGCTGCAGATTGGCGATATGGCAACACTGTTTATGGAGCTCAGTGAATATATAAGATGAACCAGGTCGGAGGGGCAACGGGAAAACGTGGAAAAGTTGCGTGTGCTGGTATAATTAGGCTTTCGAATGCCTTCAAATGCCTGGCTCTTCAATCGATTCGCGTCGCAAAAGACGGGAATTAGAAAGGTATGGATTGCGCAAACGAAGCTATGGTGAGCTACGTAGGTAGGTAAGTCAGTAGTTCGTTCGTTACGCAGCCCCATCTTTTGGAGGTTGGCAGCGGCGCAGCGAACGCACATGCCAAGCCCCAGCCCACTCCAGGTCCATGTGCGGGCCGTTGGATTCTCCGGGGCTGCGCTGTGACGTCTGTTACCGATGGGACGTCGCATTTGCGACAAGTTCCACCTTGAATCGAAGCTTTAAATGCTACACCCCTCGCAATATACATACTAAAACACTGGAACCGAACGTCATTCGTAAATCATACTCGAAATGTCTTCGATTGGGCCTCAATTACCGCCGCACCTATCGAAACGGAAGCGTACCTCTGCTGATGAAGAATCAAGCTCCAGCAAACATCGCCGCAGCGAATCTCCAGCAAAGAATACAGATGAGATTGACCTAGAAGACTCGGACGATGATTATGGTCCCTGTGCGCCATTACCGCCCAAAGCACCCACCGGCCCAGCTTTGCCAACGTCGAATCAGGACGAGATAGATCTCGAGTCTGATTCCGAATCTGATACAAGCCCAGCACCACCAAAGCCCACCGTTGGGCCAGCACCACCTCCTGCCGACATCTCGCAACGCCCAGCAGCATCTCCCGACTCAGATTCAGACTCGGAAGATGACTACGGCCCTGCACTTCCAGGCTCAGCCAAAGCGAACAAACCCACGATAGGACCACAGCTTCCATCCGCTGAACCAGCACCCAAGCGCGACTCGTGGATGCTTGCACCCCCTACGGCATCGGGTTACTCAGAGCGCGACCCCACCAAGATGCGCAATCGTAAATTCGCTTCCAAGCCAGCGTCGTCGCCTGGTCCCTCGGCTGTGTCGACGATATGGACTGAAACCCCTGAAGAGAAACTGAAGAGACTACATGACTCGGTACTAGGACGCGCCGACAAGAACACAGACACAGCACCGAAGCCAGGGAAGTCTCAGGAAGAGGAGGAACGGAATCGCAGAATTGCAGCAAACATTGAATCGCAACGAGGTAAAAGTCTATACGCTGAGCATCAAGGGCGAAGAGAAAAGGAAGGTAAAAAGGTCGAGGAAGAGGAGGATGATCCCAGTAAGCGGGGATTTGACCGAGAAAAGGATATGGCTCTTGGTGGAAAGATTGGCACCGCGCAAAGGAGAGAGTTGATGAATAAGGCTGCTGATTTTGGTGGCAGATTTTCAAAGGGATCTTTCCTCTAGCATACGAACGATAGATCTCTGAGATTCCAAGACAAGAAATTAGATCAATACTTTACCTTGATGAAACTCCTGAAGCGCAGTTCTTCGACCAGTTGTCTACAGCAGTCACCCCAATACTAGATAATTGAATCAAAGCCTTTTTACGAAATGCGAAACGGCCAGCCATATTCAACCATCAGAGACGATGTTTCAATGATGCAAAAAAACCAATGACTTAGCCTTTATCTCCATCATTCACCAACCCTAGGCACGTAGTCAGGAGCAGAGTGTATATGCAGATGGAACAAATATTCTATTGCGCCATCTAACTATCAAAGACCCAGAACCCACAAACTCCGCCGCTCCGTTCCCGTCCAGCTAAAAGCTATGTTTTCTAGCCCAATGCAAATACAATAGCTGTCTTACAGATAGACAATCCCCAAAGAGTATTGGTAATTCCTCCCTCCACGCTACCGACGCCATCGTTGCCTTCATGGCCTGCGAAGCATGATACGACCACGCACGCCGCCTCAGGGGTATGTATATATGGCTCGCCGAGCCTATACGTCCGTTGTCACTATCACCCGGATATACAGCTTACCAACCTGCTGTCGCCCCACGTATATGTCATGCGGTATAGAATAAATGCTGTGTCGTCAAAAGTCAATTCCTTTATGATTTCGAGATTCGTGACGGTTGTGCCCAGTACCTCATGCTGGGGGAAAATGAGAGAAAACCATCGCTAAAAAAACAATCGCATACTTTATATAAGAATAAAGGTCAGGTTCGCATCATTACGTGGAAGCTGGGGTGCGGTTTGCCGCTTCGAGTTGTGATGGTGTTACAGTCTCAGAACCATTATGGTTATCTTGTGCTTGTCGCCTTCGGCCGAAACGCAGAGCACCTCGAACAGACGACAAGACACCACCATTTGATGTTTGGGTAACTTCTGGTGCTTGGTGGGCCTGTTCCGGCTGTTGGACAGGTTCCTGCTCAGCTGCAGCGTCCCCCGTTCGACGTCGTTGCCTGGCGGGGGCTGAATTTTCGTTGCGGCCACTGCGGGGACCCCTGATCCATGCAGAGCGGATCGCGGCAGGGAGACCAAAGCGTGGGTTATTCCGAGGATCAAAGCTTGAACCGTTGTTGACACCAGCTTCGTTGGCAGCATCAGGAGCCGGTCGAGGCTTAGGAACATAGTAGTCGGCCTTGCAAAGCGGACAGCAAGCTCGTCGACTTGTCAGCCAAGGGTCAACGCAGACGGCATGGAAAGCATGGCCGCAAGTCAATCCGCGAACGTCGTCGTCGTCTTCCAGTGTGTCAATGCAAATAGCACATGTATCACCGGGGTTCTCGAGGCACTCGGGCGGCAGAGCGCCATCAATGTGGTCATCCTCGTCGTCGGTCTCCTCACTAGATATTCGCTGAAGTCGGTTGTTGTTTGCTGTCTGTTCGGTTGAGGTTTGGCCTTCAGTTGTCTTGGGTGTATCTTTTGGCTTCTCGGTCTCGGGCACAACAGCTGTGGCGGAAATTTCGGGTGCCGATGTTTCGGGGGCATTGCTTGCTCCCGTTGTCTCTCCCTGTCCTTTCGTCTTTGGTACGGTGGTTGCCGGTTGCTCGTCGGTCGAATCGCGTACCTTTGCTGAAAAGTCTGGCACAATTCCATCCGCCTCGCGAATACTGTTAGGTCGAGTAGGAGGTGCAGAAACGCCACCAGTTGTTGGAAGACCCTCCTTTGCGCGATCGGAAACCCATGTTTTGTACTTCATCATCGGGAACTTGTCGTTGACTTCGTCCATAGTCATCAACTTCTTCTCGCGGCGTCTGCGATGAGGTCGAGGCATGTTTTCAAGTGTGATAGGTTCGCCATCTTCATTCATTCGCATTTGTCGATTTCGGGCGTTGTAGCGGAAGCAGTATTTAACACCGACGATGATCCTGGAATAGTCTGTTAGAGCGTTTTCAAGATGTGGCCCAGCCATCGCCATTGGACGAGGCCAGATGTAGGTGTGTAAGCCAAGTCTCACCATAAGTTTGTGAAGACAACACCGAAACCTAGAGCAACAAAGAAGAGAAGAGGGGAATTTGACCCGCCTCCGTTGTCTTTCTTCTCATTTCCGCTGTCTGTCGTCTCAGCAGCTGCTTGAGAGGTCGTCGATGAGGGATCTTCCGCGGCGGCAGCGCGAATGACGACATGAGTGACCTCGGTCAGAATTTGATGAACAGCGACCATGTTTGCTTCCGGGCAGTTTCCAGAATAAACGCTGAGCAGTGTGAGGCTGACTCGAATTAACTCGCGGGCTTCCGTGCGGGTACCATGGACCGTTCAAAGGACAAACGCTCGCAGATGCAGGCGGCAAATAATGCACGGATGAAGGCAATTAAAGTTAATAATTGCCAACCTTCAGCAATCGCCTTCTGAATGCAGAAAAAGCGATGTCTGTGATATGAATCTCCCTTTCTTCACGGAAGAAGGAGAAGTTACTCGACTCAAAGCGAGTAGTTGGAGAGGTGAGAATAGCCAGGAGGGCGAAGGTGGAGTGGCAGAACAGGCAAGGCAAAGCAGGAGAAGAGACAGATCCAACGGCAGGTGCGAAAGTGGCCGCGTAAAGGATAAAAAGAGAAGGAAGGAGCCCAAAGGAATGGGGGACGGGGCGAGCGAAACCGGGCCGGGGGCCAGCGACAGATGGTGATTGGTTGTGTCGATGTAGTGGGTGGAGCTCAAGCCGTGAGGGGCACTGTGAGCCGGTACCTCTATAGTTGCAACACTTAGACCACTTTGAGGGCTAGAGGCTAAAAAGACACGGCGGGGGCTGGAGAAATCCTGGAGAGGCCCTGGCTACTGCTCTGCGCTGGAGCTAGTAGAGGTGGATAGAGCAGGATGTGCTGAAAGAGGGAGGTCGCTGCCGGTTCCAATTGGAGTAGAGGGCGTTGACAGGGGGGTTCAGCCGGTGGAACGAACGGGGTGATTTGTCTGTGGCTGGAACGACGATTGAGTGAGTTGGTGTGCTGAGTTTTGAGTGCGAGGTTGGCGGTTTGGGGGTGATGGGGGAGGTGGTTGGTCGGAAAGATTACCTGTTTAGAGATTACGAGACGCTCGATAGATATCGCGTGTGATGGTCTTGAGTTGGAAGATCCTCAACGGGTGTGAGTTAAATGAGCATAGACTTGGCCTGAATCAAGACGTGCTACAAATTGAAGAGATAAATGAGGTAGGTAGGTAGTTGTTGGATAACCACGAGATAATGAGTAAAGTTCTAAAGCTCAAAAGTCATTGGGACACCAGCATTTAAGAGGAACTGTATGTCTGAAAATGTCATAATTGATAGATCTATAAGGGTCCAGAGGTCAACGGAGGCATCCGTCAATAAACCTTGCCTCGTTGCATTTACAATACAACAAGCGGTTCTGTTCCGTATTCGCGGGCGTATTTAACGCAATACGCTTGCTTCACTCTGTCGCTCAAATCCGTAGGTGATCCGTGGCGCAGTCCGCGGGGGACGATGAAATCTGAAGACAGAAGCCCAGTAAGTGGATGTCACAG
Organism: Fusarium tjaetaba; assembly: GCF_013396195.1. Taxonomy (NCBI): domain Eukaryota; kingdom Fungi; phylum Ascomycota; class Sordariomycetes; order Hypocreales; family Nectriaceae; genus Fusarium; species Fusarium tjaetaba. The sequence continues at coordinate 342,917 of NW_023501256.1, forward strand.
GGCGTCATTCAAGCGCACGGGGACTCTGACCAGGGGTTCCTCTGAGCTCTTGGGCTTTGCTCATTTTTGGGAATCTTGATCAGATTTTTCCTTGTCTTATGAGACAGGGCAAGTTTCTGAGACGGGATGAACAAGATTAACCATTACCAAGAGTCTGGAATCCTGGTTACATTTAACAGATCCGACTCACGTTACGGTTTCACTTTAAGCATCCTGTCAGCTCTACTCAAGTCTAAATCAAACTCCAGATACAGTCACTCACTATAGGTGGTTCGTTGCTGATACTAATTTTGACAGTTAGTGGTCTATTGCCGAATATCAAACTTTCGCCACAGTAACATGCCGTTCGCAAATTTCCGAGTCACCGGTTTACACCGTTGAAGCTTGACATATCTGACAATCAAGACATATTCGGTAATGGCTTTAGCCGCTTACTCAGAAGGTTTTGTTTGTTTATTTATTTATGAATTCTTTTTGCTTGCTTTTGGAGGCCCAAAACCTTCGGCCGGATATCGACAAGCATCATAGCGCTTCCCACCGAAACGGCTCCACTTGTTGCCGACTTAATTCGTCTCAAGCCCGGCCCGCATCGCGGAGCTCCTTGTTTCTGAACCGCTCCACTAAGATCGTCATCGGCAAAAAGAGGGATAGTAATTAATGCGAAAATGTTTAAAGAGAACAGCCATTTGAAAGGTTTCGAAGTAATAAAATAAGACAAAAAAAGGGGGGGCAAGGTTGTTGACAGGTGATGATGTTGAGACTGTCAGCTGTGGCCTCGGCCTAGGTGGTCTGGACAAGCGGCACAGCTCAGCCGTCCACATACGATTAGTAGGGGACGCATTCAATATCTTGCTTGGCCTTACTGTGGCTGAAAGTGCATATAGCGTTCATGTGCCTGCGAATACGCGGTGGCTCTATACATAAGCCCAGGTTTCACGGTGAATCCGGTAATGTCAATTCGCCTGTAGCTTATATCTATTATCATGAAAAACAACCACTCAATTCGGATGACGATGTTCCTGCAGTAGGGGAGTGTCATTGTACGACACAACCTTCGATCGGATGGCTCTCATGCAATCGTCAACCCATCACAGGCCTCCAATGCAGGCCTCGGGTGACAGCTGTCTCAAGACTGCCCAGGGATACTACAATCTTTAAACAAACAAGTGAATATCAAAACAAGGCGGTTTGATAATACGACAAGACTTATTGAAGCAACCTCCAGCGATGCTGAAACACTTCCAAGATGCACAACACCAAGAGAGAGAGCTGACATGTACACTACAGTGCATCATGTTAAGCTCTCACACGGCTCCCTAGCGTCGATTTGACTTGTGTGTGTAGTGCTTTTGGGATGGTGCTTTTGGGATGGTCTTGCAGGGATAATGTGCTGCACCCCGTCCTCTCTGGCGGGTCTTGGCTTACTGGCTATCGTCTTGGCTTGTGGCGATTGGTTTCTAAATGCCTCGCTGTGATGCATTAACGCTCTGACAGGAAGAAGGTCAGCGGGGTTTGAGCCTCAAACAACCGGAATCTGCGGGAGGCTCGGCTGCAACGGGTTCGTTGGTTGTCTTTTTTTTTTATACCTCAATTTTCAATTGAAGAAGAAGTTTTTTGTGTCCTCGTGCCCCGATACCTCGTCATGGTTTATCAGGTCATTGCTTTGTGTGTTCCGCGCATCCCGGTAGTTGGTGCTTGATTCTTGATGGGGCTATGACGCAGTCACTGAAACGACGTCAAAGAATAGGCCTCAAGACAGTTGTGAATGCCTTGTCAGATACCAAAGCAAAAGCCAAAGATCCACGTACTGGTAGGATTTTCGCTTGCTAACGTTACTTACAAAAACCCGGAACTCTCCAGCATCAAAGAATAATCAACTACCGAAATGGGGGGATGTCGTCGTCAACACCAGGCTGTGCAAATATATCCCATGTAAATGCGTTGATTCTGTTGAGGTGAATTACAAATACCAGAGTCTATGATGTCTGCACCATGAGGAGGCTATGTTGTCTTGGCTCTCGATCTTAGCATCGACTGCATAGCAATCGTCATCAGTGACATGTTTGTCAAATCATACTGATATGCCCAAGACCTCCCCGTCAGTGTATCTCGAGTCCTTTCCGCTTGTGCCAAATCACGGATGGATGGACCCTGACTCTTGTTGCATGAGCATCGATATCCTTAGTCAGACGTTTTGACGGTCAGAACGTTGCCAACGATTTGGCTTGTTCGGAAGCTTTTGACGAGATGCACACTAAATTACATGTGCTTTGACGAATCAGTGGTGAGCACAGGTAGACTTCAGCCATCGATCTTAGGGTAACGGGCTTGCCATTACTGGCTTTCTAAGATCCTGGGTGATGCTTAGCTTGAGAAATGTTTACACAGAAGTCTGAGCGGCGATGATCTAATTGTTCGAACCTAAGGTCTATAAATTAGACAGACACATCAAATATCAGAAAAGATCATTCAATTTGAAGTATTGACATTGATGAATCCATTTCACTACCCCTCAGCTGTCGTAATTCTTTCACTTGGCTTTGGCTTGGCTCTGGCGTACCCGGAAGGCGTCGAATGGCTTCATAGACCTGATGAACCCCGGATGCCACCCCCGCTTTGCTTAGTTGATGGCCTGGTCGAGATGCATCATGGGGTACTTTAGCGGAGATGTGGTGTTAGATCTGGATCCGAACCCAAAGACGTACGATACCCTCGAAATCGATCATTTTCAATGCTCTATCTTGTCTCAGTGTTGATTGCTGCAGTCGTGAAAAGGATTTACCCAGGTAAAGAATAACCTGAAAATATCAGAGCAATGATAGAAACCGAAAGAGCCTGGCTGAACACCTTATCGTTCCTTCTCGAGCTGATCAACCAATCGCAGATCCCCAACCTTCCTCCACGCTGACTTGCTAACTGGGAGCTCCACACTAACGTTAAAACACAGCAAGAAACAGGCCGCCCGGTTAACACTGCATTTCATCACACCGTCTAAAACATCTTGACAAAAACGTATAAACAACTTGGAATAATCACACAATACCTCAAAATGCCTCCTACAAAGCTCCCCGAGTCTGGAAATCCTCTGTAAGTCCCTTCAAGCCTCTCAGAATAGAGTGGCGGTGCATTATACTTCCACCCTGGTGACTCGGGGTGGAGAGACGATGCACCTCGCAGCGCAGTTTTGAGTCAGCTCCCCAATAGAAGAGGGTGTGTGTGGGCTGACCTTTGCCTGGTTGTTTATAGTGTCTTTCTTGACATTACTCTCGGAGGTTAGTCTTCCCGTGCGCTCTCCGAAGACGGAGCATACCGCTGCCGAAAGTGAGGCTATTCCCAGTGATCTGCGGAATAGGCCGTGAAGACCCTGTCGATATCAGTGTTGGCTACGGGCACTCAATCAATTGTTTCTACTCAAACTAACAACATCAGGTGAGCCTCTTGGACGCATCCAGATCGAACTCTTCAAGGATGTTGTACCAAAGACTGCTGAGAACTTCCGCCAGTTCTGCACCGGCGAGAGCAAGAACAGTGCCGGTCGTCCTCAGGGTTACAAGGGCTCCAAGTTCCACCGCATAGTGAGTCTCGTATCTCCGATGACAAGTGCAATCATGGACTAACTTGAGAACAGATCCCAAATTTCATGTGCCAAGGTGGTGACTTTCTCAATAACGATGGTTCAGGATCGACCTGCATTTGGGGCTACAAGAGCTTTGAAGACGAGAACTTCACTCTCAAACATGATCAGCCTGGCCTCTTATCCATGGCTGTGCGTGATATACCCGCTGCTTCCACGGAACCGTCACTGACTGATTAATAGAACGCTGGACCCAATACCAATGGCTCTCAATTCTTCATCACAACTGTTCCCACCCCTTTCCTTGATAACAAGCACGTCGTCTTTGGTAAGGTCGTCGACGGTATGGACGTGGTTAAGAAGATGGAGGCTACCAAAACTGGCTATGCTGCCCCGGATAGACCGAACCTCGACGTAGTCATCTCCCAGTGTGGTGAAATGTGAACGTTCATGGTGCTGCCGGTTTTGTAGAGTGTCTCTTAGTGGAAACCACAGGAAGATACGGGACGGTACATCACGATCTGGTGCTGAGCAGGCCGAGATCTAGATCAGTAGAGTTACCATCCCGAATTCACATCTCGATGCGCCCCTGGCTCGGCGCTTTTCATGTCTTTCTTTGTTACACTCGTGTCTCCCGAGGTAAATTACATGCAGCTTGTATACCAGAAGTTGGGCCTGGAGAGTCCTGAGACATAGAGAGTGTAGGAATTCATGGATAACATTCCAAACTATCTGCCGTGAAACCATTGGTCGCACGACCAAGTTGACGATATGCTGGTGAACCAGCCTCAAAGCCTCCCAGATCGACTCTCACCACACCGTGTCAGAGTGACTGCCGAGATGATCACATTACAGTCCACGCTAACACATTCACAACAACAGCAAACACGTTCCACTTCACTAGACACAGAAATCGATGCGAACTATTTTGGAATTTTTATCTTGAACTCTGCTTCCTTAGATTCCCACGTACCCATCGCCCACCGGCAAAGCACCCGACCAAAAGCAAAATCATAACGCTGCATTAAATCATGTGTACATGCCGAAAGAAATTGGCCTGCCTTCTCTCTCTCCTCTTTCTCCAACGCCCATAGACACTGGGAGAAAAAAAGGGGGGTGAGAGGCGCATAAAAATCAGATTGGTATCTATATATCCAACGCCGTGAAATGCGACCGGCGCCCCTTTTTGCTGTGTTGTCAACCCGATACCTGCATCTCCCGGAGATGAGGAACACGAAGCCGTCTATATATACTTGAGAGACGAAGGAAGGATGGTCAACCTTGACAATATAGTAATATATGTCAAGGAGTGGGGCTGTTGAGCAACCTAAAAGTTACCAAACACCCAGTTTTGGCGGCGGCGGAGAAATGGTGTGGGAACGGGAGGACCGTCACTCTGTGTTTGAGAGGGAGCGCCACGGCTGGTGGAAGAAGTATCCTCGCGGAACTCGCCACCGGGCATTGTATGTTGAGGAGCGTTGGCTTCTCCCGAGGAGGTTGGTGTATTGATGTGTGTCACAATGGTCTTGATGACTGTGGAGGGCTGAGGTTGCTGCTGGTGGTCACCACCAGTCGGTTGTTCCTTCGGCCGGGTGGTGTAGAGAGTCTCGTAAACAGTCGAGGCAGTTGGTGGTGTAGGCACAGCATCGGATGGATGAGAAGTCTTGCTTCGGGTGACAAAGGCTGTTGTTGTGATGGTCTTGGTGCTAGGTCCTGCCTCTGTAGGCTCAGGTTCGGGTGAAGCAAGAGACTCAGCGGGCATGGTAACATAGACAGTACTGATAATGGGAGAAGGCTTCACAGTCGCTGTGACGGTAACTGTAGCGACGCCGCCATCATTACCAGCGCCTCCGTCAACGGGTGCAGTAGTGGTAGGCTTGACAGCAGTTGATGAAGGAACGGTGTCGTCGCCTTTGCTGCCATCAACGTCGACCTGAAAGTTGGACTTCATCTGATCCTTGATACCGGCAGAGTAAATGTTTTGATTGTCGACCCATTCAAGAGATTGTAGGTTCTTGGCAGCGAATGGTTCGGCGTCAGGTCCAGTAATCTTGATGTCGATAACACTCGAGTAACTCTCGTTGCGGGCGATGGCATCCATGGTGAAGCCATTGGGATCCTTGTCGCCGCGCATAAATGTACCAGCCCAAGGGAACTTGCCATTCTTGGTGGCCTCCATATCAATCCTGTCCTTGTTCAGGTCGGGCCAGTCCCAGTACCAGTAGATGGTGTAGATGTCACCAGTCTTGAGGTTGTCGGGCAGCTTGATGTCGGACTGGCAGGCCAGCTCCTTGGTGTGGAGAGCGCCTTGAGGAGCGAGTTCGCTAGAGCGCTCAGTGCTGAGTTCACCAGAGTTTGGCTGATAACATTGGCCATCGTCGTAGTTGCGCGTGGCGAGAAGCTTGCCGCGCTTGTCACCGCCTGTGCCTTGCTTGTTCCAGAGGAGATGGACGTCGAAGAGCTTCTCCTTTTCTTTGGGCTGTGTGGTGCCATAGAAATAGATAGTGCCGCGGTTCTTGGGCTTGTTGGGCTGGTTCTGAGGAAGGGTAGTGTGGCCATTCTCGAGATGCATAATAGCAATATAATCGCCAGGGGCAGCCTCGAGCATGGGATATTGAGGCTTCTTCTCAAAAGAGAACTTGTTGAGAATTTCTTCGCCGGAGTAAGCGGACTGGCCTGACTGGGGGAGAATATTCTGGGGAATTGTGTCGGCGAATGGAGGATTTGTAGAATCGCGAGGCACATATCCACGAGGATATCCTACATTCCCAAACATTGTGCCATTTCGAGCGAGCTTGTAGGCATACTCAACCCAGGAGTGCGCCAGGGCCGGAGAAATGAGCGTTGTGCTCGCCAGAGCGACACCAGAGGCCTGGAAGAATTTCATGCTGAATAGTGATGTTTCGTAAGGTATTTAATGGTTTTTTGCGGTCGCAAAATGCGAGTTGGTGGTTTTTCTTTTTCTTGTGTTGAAATTAAATTGCAATGATATTTCGAAAGGAAAGTTGGCCAAGAGTGAACTCCTGGGAGGAGAATGAATGCGTCGCGTTTTATGCACCAAGGAGCGGAAGAGAGGCAAAGCCCGCCACTACCTATGGAAGTTCGCAGATGATGTTGTTATTGTTGATGAAAAGGGAACAACTGTTGTGTGCGAGCGAACAGTGAATAGGACTTTGTGTGGTTGACAGCTGGCGAACACTGACAGAGTGTGAGTGGCCTTGGTTAACAGGCAATGAGCGGTGACTGAACACTGACCAATAACGAACACTTCAAGCTATCAATGAAAGATTCTTGGACCTCTACAATCAATGGTGATTGTGGTCTGTTTGACTTGGGTTGCAGTGTAAGGTATGTTGTTAGAAGACTGAGCGAGCGCCGGCGCAGGTAAAGTGTTGCGTGTGTGTGTGTGTGTGTGTGTGTGTGTGTGTGTGTGTGTGTGTTGTGGATTTGGTCAGTCCTGCTGAAACCTCAGGTGAAAGAGGGGGAACACAAGGAAAGAAACAAAAGTATTTGTTCAATGAAAAAGAGAAGAGGGAAGAAGAAGAGAGAGAGGTGACAAAGGAAAAGAGAGAGAGGTTGTATACCGCTTGCTCTAGTTCAGCATCTTGGTGTTCGTGAATCACGAACAACAAAAACGGGTGATGCGTGTCAGTTGTGATCCGAGAGCGCAGGAGCTTAACGTCAGAGGCTCTTACAACCAAGAGATCACGACAGCGAACGGATGGGAGGACGAGTGGTAATGAAGAGATTGCACGAGATAGGGACAATCAAGAACACAAGCAAGCGGGGAGGTGTTTCGTAGAACTCAAGTGAGGTAGACAGACACAAATAATGCACGGCAATCAAGCAGAGATGTCAAGCAGGCACCCGAAGGACGAAACACTTTGCTCTTTTAGTCTGTCTGGAGAGAAACATGAGATCTGGGACGGGGAGTGAGGCATTGTATATCCCCCTAGTGGCCCCAGGACCTATCGTTAGGCATCATATTGCGGTCCAGGAAACTGGCCTCGTACAGATGGAGTCGAAACGCAGACGGGAAGAAGAGAGAGGTACAGGCATGCAAGGCACGATCATGGCAGGGCAGGACAGGAAGAAAGACGAGGCGCGGCTAAGAGAGAGCATGTCATTGTTGAGATGGCGTAGAGCTTGGCGTAGCATCAGCTAGTTCATCTCATCGTATCGCGCATATCTGATCGCGGCAGCTCATACTTGGGCATAATACAGCCACTATAGCGCGTTTAGACTGAGAAAGTGGGCATAGAAACAAGACCACCAAGATCATGTTCGTCGCAGCGTCGTCTGGGGAAGCGCTCAAGGGGCACAGACTTTGTCCCGAGAACCACTCAACAAGACATGAGCTCTGTAGCCCAGTGCAAGGGTAGGGAGCCCAGGCTGAGAATAGATGTTTCCCACAAAAGAGAAACGTTTCGAAACTGGGATGTTGATAGCCGCCTGAACGGTCAAAGAGCTTCATGTCAATAGTTCAGGCAAGGCGTCTGGGTCGAGACTCACAGCCCAGCGGTGGTTGGCTATCCATAGAGACGGGACAGTTCAATACGAGGCGAAAACAAGGATATAGCAGGTCTATGGAGAGTCTTCATAATAATGCCTGTAGCAGGCTAATCTGTTACCGGGATTATCAAGATAGAACAAGAGAGAGAGAGACAGAAAATAGTATGAAACGTCTGGATGCGAAGCGGATCGGTTGGATGTCGTTGCTCGATTGGCGCCCACAAAACGCGAGCGTCTAAGGAAATTAACTGGCGACGGTTGCAAGCGCGGCTGTACCTTTTTTAGCGGCCAGGGGCCAATTGGCTGTGGCTTGTGCTCTAGAAATGATCGATACAGGGATTTGCGACAGGGGCTGGTACGCTGTAAATTTAGCAGAGAGCAGTCCACATGTAGGTAGAAAGGATGAAAAAGTAAAGAACAGGTATCGCTGTCTCAGAGTTGCGTGGACTGACCAGTCGCCTGAGGCCTACCGCCATGGCCAATGCCAGTACCGCTTCTTCGCTTAAGCTAGATACCTTAGTACCTAAATACGGAGTATTCAGTGGTGGTTTTGGAGCAAGGCTGCCGTACAGAGTGGCTTAACATCCATCACATCAGTTGAAGATCTACCTATTTTAGACGCCTTTGTTGGTCATGACGGGACTATTATCTCTCACATTTATCTATATGGACCGCGACACCCTCTTTTTTCTTTCTTGCTTTTCTTCTTCTTTTACTTTCTCAATCTCTCTCATTTCTTTACTGAAAAGTCGTCGTCATCGTCCCACAAGGTCATCTCTACGGTCGCTCCATGTAAAATTATCGCTGCATTGACGACCTTGTTTGATCAAGCGCCCGACTCAACTCCACCAAAATAAGATGATGACGAGGTCAGCAAATATCTTGGAAATCGTGTTGAACCTTGACGAGGTCGCTCAGCTCGTGGCCGTCAATTTTCTCTTATAATTCGTCTCTTTATTATGAACTGTTTTCTCGTCTATTTCCTTCTTAATGACATGCGGTTCCTTGACTCACTCATCTTCGCTGCTGAGCCCTCAAATGCAATGCAGTGACCCGTAGTACACAACCATACATACCAGCAAACATCAGAAGAATTCTATATTGCTCATTTCACTTGACTGGGGACTGCTTCAGTAACCGATAGTCTCCTCCTTCAATATATCTCAGCTGTTCAAGGCACATTCACTCCTTCAGTGCGTCCCTTCAATATCTAACCCTCAACTCCATTCAATATCAACACCAAATAACACATCGTCAACTCCTTCAAATAAATATCGAATTCTTCTGCACTAACAATAACAAACCTCCTTCACTCCTCAGAAACTCCATAAATCTATTGTCTGAATTATTCAATACCTCCGCACCCCTTCAAACTCACTCATCCCTCATCCACGCCCCTCCCTTGACATGGATATTCTCCTCACACGCCCTCTCTTGTTCATTCAGTCTTTTGACGTCTTTTTGAGAGTGACAACTTACGTCAAACGACTGTTTATGAATTCTTAAGCATTAGAAAATCTATCATCTTCAGAGACTACACCATGATTACAGTGTCAAAACTCACAAATTCCACATTTTAACAACTCACGTGCCTGTGAGTTTGCTAGGTACCTTATTTCGTTCCGTCTCCATTCTTCAATGGCTTCTCTCAATGTCTCACTTCCCCATCCTTTCCCACCCTCCATGTTACTCCCTCTTACTCCTTTCAGGTTCTCCAAGTTTAGCTTCCGCAATTATTGCTTTTTCGACGTAGATGGCGTGTCCCGACTATTTGGGTCCTTTTTTACTCCTTCAAATTACCTTAGCTGTAGTCCACCTACGTAAAGGGAACGAAAAAAACCGTTATTTCACACCCTCGGAAGCTTTATTCAATAACTCAATCTCGAGTGGATCGAGATGAAGAAACGCTAAATTCCATCTTCGCCATCTAAACCTTCATTCACGGCGCAGATCCTCTTGGTGCCTGCATGCGATGTGAATGTCGTCACTGTCCCTTGCCTTAGTCTCTGTTGGTGATGTAGTGATCGACCAACGAACCTGTGACTCTAAACTCTCTTTTAACCTTTGATGAGCTGAAATCCGAGACGTCATGAGGAATTTCACTGAAACTGATAATCATTTCCATGCGCGGACATTGAATAGCCACATCCATAAAGACGAAAGGTGACGGACGACCTGGATGAACTAATTGATTTGATTCTATAATCTCCCATGAGCTATCAAACGAAATGCTTGTCGTATCTATAACGAACTTGGTATTACTGAAATCTCATAATCCAACAACTCCGAAAGTCATCCTGAACGCCACCCAAATTTCCATACCGTACCAACCCAAACCCGTAACATTACATGACTATTGTGACATTAAACGCGTAAATACATGATCCATCTCATCAGTGATCTCGTTCACCATCCTCCTGCTGCTGCCATTGTGACTGGCACATGGCTATCAATAGCATCTCCTCGTCTTCGCTTCATTGGCCTGGGGCTGCCATCACGATCAGCTCCAGCCATAGCCCACTGTGATTGTGTCCATAGAGATGTCTGGTCACTGCTGGCTTCGGGCTTGTGGTGTGAACCCCATTCTGGTCCGCCAGTGCTGGCAGACCATCCGTCCAACGCCGGCATGTCCCAGCCTTGAAGGCTATCTGGGTTATCATAACCAAGTGAACTTGACAGATCCAATCCTGATGTGGTTGTTGGGCTCTGGAAAGGGTTCGCAGTGGAGATGACAGGTTTGAGATCTGCCAGTGTTGTTTGCGCATCGTAGTATCCCGCCGTCTGGCTGTGTCCGTGTCCATGTCCGTGTCCGTGTCCGTGTCCGTGTCCAGCAACCGGATGGCTATCATTTGCTGTGCTGCATGTTGCGGGCATGAAACCAACGCCTGTGCTTGGAGGCAAACCATGGTCAAAGCTGGTCGGGTACGACGGTTGTAAGCCCGCTGTTGGTGGAGGTGTAGCGAGACCTCCAGAAAAGGACTCGAACAGTGTAATTCCACCATTGTTTGTCGCGGGTACATTTGGTACCTGAGCCAGGCTCACGCTAGGATCCCATGCAGAGCTAAAAGTCTCATTCATCGCTGCTGTCATGTGCTGGTTGATTGAAGGTGTGGGCGACATGATGGCATCTCGTGACATAGAGGTGGAAGGATAAACGAGGGCCTTTTGTTGGTGGTAGCGGGACATAGGGTCGTTAACTGTCAACCAGCGCCACGAAGTACCAGCCGGCTTGAATACCGGGTTGTACTTGTACCATTGGTTGGTTGTGTTGAATCGCCAAAAGACGATGCCCTGGCGAACCCATCGGTTGGAGTCGGGAGCACACGACCAAAGTTCTTGGTACATGGCAACCTTGCAGATGAGGTCGCTTCCAGTCAGGTCACGGCGAGCCCAAGAAGCGGCATCGCCGTCGTCCTCGGATCGCTTGCGCTTGCTGCCAGAGCGGTCGAGGTCGTGCTTCTTGCGGTCGTCTCCCTTGGTGCGCTTGTCCTTCTTGCGCTGGTGCTCAACATCAGGATACTGAACAGCCATGCTGAGAATGCTAGCCCACTCAACGGCGGGGAAGGGAACATGGATATCCTGACGAGGGCGCGAGTGACAGTCGCAGTCAGCCTTGGAGTCGCTGCAGCCCCGGCGGTGAATGCCGGTCTCATTGGTGTAAACACCCTGCTTCTTGTCATCACCGTAAAGCTCAGATGGGCGAGTGAGGCGTGTAACACACTTCCATCGGTGGTTCTGGAGGTTGGGGTTTGTGATGGCAACCTCGACAAAACCAGTGAGCTCAGAACCTGAAGGGAAACGAGCATGCTCATGCAACTCAAGAGTAGCGCACATCTCGAGAAGTAAGCACTCCTCATCTCGAGTTGGGAGATCTAGAGTCTCGTAGATCTCGGGTGCATCCTTCTGCCATCGGCGAGTTACCGTTTTGACACAGGCAGAAGTGGTTCGATCCAAAGAGCGGGTGTACTCATGAAGCAATACATCCTTTCCGAGTACACTGGGGCTGTCATCACAGTTGTTGTACTTGTTCAGGTGCGGGAAGGACTCAGTGTCCAGAGCGTTGTCCTGGGCGTCATACGCGATCTCATCCTTGAACTTGACCTCAGAAGATGAGACATAAATCTCTGCTGTCTTGGGGCGGACTGAGATAAGAGACTGAAGAGCAAGCAGTTGCGAAAAGTACTCATAGTTGGGCTTCACATCAGGCACTCGGCCTTCAGCGAGAGCAGTCAGGACAGGGTTAGATTTGAAGGATTCTTGCTCCTCCTCATCATAGTAGTCCTCAGAGTTTGTGGAGCCAGGCTCCTTCTTCTCTTCAGCAGGGAAGAGGAAGTGGACTAGTGAAGTCAGTAAGATATTTATATGAGGCACACGGCAGTGACTTACAGCATCGCAAGTCCTCAAAGAACTTCTTGACCACTTGCATATGACTTGAGACCTGCTTGCGTCCCATTTGCTCAATGCTGTCGTTGCTGTTGTCGATTCGGAAAATCTCTTTGCTGCCAAGGATAGCAACGCAGATTGTGAAGATGTACTCGCTGATGAGCATGTTTCGACCATGGAGCTTGCCGCCCATAGAGAACTTGCGGCGACCCATGTGAGGCATGAGAAGAACAGCTAAGCCTCATTAGTATAGATCAAGTCAAGAGGAGTGCGAGGGTATTCTTACAGTCAACAAAAGCATCCTCAAGCTCTGGTCTTCTCCAAACACCGCCCTTGTCCTTCTGGGTGTCTTTGTGTGCTTGTCGGTTGCGGTACTGGCGGAAGGCAGGCCAGAAGTATAGAGGGTTGACACCATTCCTGGGTCTTCTCTGATATCGGGGTTGGTTTCTGGGTGTAGGTACCCGGTACAGGCACTCGAATGATTGTGAGGGGATCATGGGAGCTGGGAGGCTGACTGGTACCGAAGGCGGGATGCCTACTGTGTTGGGATAGCATGATACCATGCTGTTGAAGTTGTGTGACTGCGCATTGCCGGCCTGTTCACGTAGAGGTAGGCGGCTGTTGTTGTGATATGTTCGTCGAGCATCTTGAAGGTAGTCTGGTGAAGGTGTATAGCGTTGTGAGGACAGCACAGGCCTCGGATGATAGAGTGATGAAGACATGGCAACAAGCAAGTGTTTGGCAAAGGAATGCCGACTGGAGAGCTCAATGAGATAGAAAGACTTGAACCAGCTGAAACGAAATGCCTTTGAGGACTCTACGAATGCAGACAATGAGTAGACAAGAGATGATGAGAATGTTGAGAGGAATTCAAGACGTGGAATGGTGGGATAGATGTATGCATCTGAAGAAAGGAGTGTTCAGGCACTGGAACGAAGAATCACCAGGAGAAATCTAATAAACATCTATAAATCCTAGACTGGGGAGTATATCAGTGATAGTCTGCGGACCAGGGCTGGAGCGCCCCTCTCAACTCAAACGATCAAGATCAAATCCATCATAAACCATCCTCTACTGTCCTAACCACCAAGGGTAATGGGGTCGTGATGGACGGGGATGGGGTGGGGGTAGGGATAGCTGGGAGTGGGAAGGGCGCCACTACAGCTCCAGCTTCAAAGTTCAACTCCAACAACAGCGGGGAACAGACATGGCTCTGCTCGGAGGGATGTCTGCTGTCGGTAGTCGTGGCGGCCAATGGTGAGTGCCTGCAGAAGCCACCAGCACATGGCAGCTTGGAGCATTGATCGAGGGCGTTCGCATGCAAGGGATCGTCAGGGCGGCTCCCGCGATATCTGTGTGCTTACCCAACCTGACCATCAACCAA